>NW_023494790.1:7943203-8543203 GCF_904425465.1 Colossoma macropomum
GATACAAAGCAGATGCACACACAGCCACAAATAGGGCTCCCTTTGTTCAGTGTGATCTCATAGCCCAGCTGGTTCCTGTCGCCCTGCTATTATAACGTTACAACACAACCTGCATCTCCCTGGCACAGGTAGAGAGGGGCTTCCAGACTGTAACGAACAGCAGACAAGCAGGTGTGTGTGTGTGTGTGTGTGTGTGTGTGTGTGTGTGTGTGTGTGTGTGTGTGAATCTGAAACAGTGGGAAAGTTGTAGAAAGTGAGTGGCTGAGTGTAAATGTGTGAGTCCACGTTTCCATGGCCATATTGTTTTTATTTCCCTCAGTCTCCAGCTCAGGATCTTTGCCATTGCGCACCAAGCCAGTTACTGCAGGCTACAGCTCCATATATTAAACTCACAGAGTCACAGACTGTGGAGTGCACTTTGGATAGCTGGAGCCAGACATCAGAACCTGATCTGGGTATCGTTTCATGGCTTTTCATTCTTTTATTTTATAGTAGCCACTCATTGTAGCCTTCACTCTTAAAAAAGATGGTTCTTCAAGGGTTCTTTATTACCACAATAATAACGGTGTTCTCACTCCACCAGACCACAGGTTCTCCTGATGATGACAGAGCTGTCCAGCTCCAGGCCCTCATTTATTTCTCCAGAATATTGTTTTCGAACCTTCAGCCTTGATCAGAATCTCATGAAAAATGATAATAGCTAAGGATCTTTACAGGATTTGTACTGAGGCGTGGGCGAGGAATATTATTCCGTGATTTCTGGCCTGGATTTTTTTGAATAGGTTTTAATGGAGCTGGAATGGCAGCACTTTGATACGCATTCCTCAAATCCACATGAGAGAGAGACCCTCACCACAGAGCTACTGGGGGGAGAGGAAATGTAGAGCACACATACTCACTCTCTCTCTCTCTCAGAGTTTTACACCACTCTCCAGAGCTCTATAGCTGCCCTGTCTTTGCCATTAACTCCACTCTATGCACTATTACTGAATTTCCTCTCTGACACAGTGCTGCCTCTACAAACACTGTAACACTGATTTAGCACAATATAATGCCACTCTAAAAACAGCTCCCCCCTTCCAGTTCCTCATGAGCACTTTTTACAGCTAGTTTTAAAAACAGAAATAATATTGCCAGGAATTGTGTGTTAAAAGATTATGAACAACTGCAAGACACAAGAAACCTCTTGATGTAACTTATACGTCTAAGGCCGCGTTAGAGATTTATTGCTGAATTCTGAATTTTCTAGTTCTGGTTTTGGTTGAATACTGATTTTTTGTGCTCAAACTACAGCACAGAAAGTTATTACATTAAATGGTTATGAATACACACATAACACCTGACATCTGAGGCATCATGTTATTATATATTAGAGATAAGCTTTCCGCCTTTTTACATTTTTTGGCTTTTTAAATCTATTCAAGGCAGAGAGGCACGTTCAAACTATGTTTTCATCTTTTATACTATTTTACCAACATCTATGTTACATATTCCTGCTGTCGGAACAAAACTTTATGTCTCAATTTTTTGTCGTTTTTCAGTTCTCCACCTAATTTGAAAATGCCTGATGTCCTTTACATTGTGTGTAAATTTCATGGAGAATTGACCAACAGAAATGGTCCAAAATGACTTGGTCTGGTTTCATTGACTTACATAGAAAGTAAAGTATGTTTTTTCCTTTTCCTGTAAAGTTACCATTTGAGATTTTTGGAGGTTTTGTTCCGACAAGTAAGAAGACCAATGTATATTAACTGGTCATTTTGGATTGTAAATAAAGTGGCTATATTTGTGTTGTAGACATTGTGACCCCTGGTTCCTATCAGCACCACTGTAAAGAAGTAAGTTGCTAAGTTCATCTACAATAGCCAATTTCACATTAAACCGCTCTGAATAACTTTGTTTACATCTCAATGATTGAATTATACAGGCATTTCGGAAAATCGGTGGAATTCCTTTCTAAGGCGAACAAAAATCAAATATATGCCCTTTGAACCTTGTAACATGAACGTAGCCTATGCAAGGTGTTATGGAACACACACTGGGGAAGAATCTGGCCTGACCTTTGAGGGTGCAGGTCATGTATGTTTTAATGACCGGGTCATGATCCTGCTCTCTGATGCTGGCTGACCCTTACCCAGCAGGTCTGGCCGTTTAAACACAGCAAAGCCCCCCATCACCCCCCGTGGCCTGAACAGGTGAAGGACGCTCTGAGGGAAACTTGAGTAGGCAGACTAGTGAAGGACGCTACCCTCAGCAAGGACCTCTCATTGTAACACAGCATTTCCTTTGACCCCTTTGTATGCTCACAGAGTGGATTACCATAAGAAAAGGTCAGAGGAATAAGCAGGGCTGTGTACGGGTGGACAAAAAGGATGAAAGTGTGTTTCGTCTAACTGGAGGTGAAGTCATTGATCTCATGTCAGTTTCAAAATGACAAACAGCAGCTTCCGTTTTGGCCTGCTGTGCTCATCTCCATTTCTTTCCCTTGATGATGACTCCATACTAACATTACATCACTGTCGTAACAAAATATCTGCAATACAAGATGTAAGAGAAGCAAGCAATGTTCTTAACACCTGTTTAGGCAACTGAATTTCTATTGGTGCATTAGATCACACAATGTCAAGGACAGCTGATGTTTACACACGGTGTGAAAAAAGTATAAGCTTAGTTAGGCAGGTAATGATACGGTAACAACATGCTGAAGAAAGAAGTCAGGTACGTATACAAGGCTGAATGTTTTAATAATAGTCTAGTTTTCTGCTACAAATGGCACAGAAAAGTGAGAAGTAGGGAAAGCAGAGAATCTGTCTCCACTAAAGTTTTAGTAATATTTCATTTTGATGGTCTACTTTAAAGGCCTTGTAGAGACTCGTTTGTTATTTAACTGATATTCAGCTAAATTGGATTAGATTAGCCTTCATTTTACCCTGACTTGAAACCTAATTTTCACTTTAAACCTTTTAACAGTAGTGGTATTTCTATCTTCCACTTTGGAGGTCCCCTTCCACCCCTTATTGCTCACTAGCAGCTCAGCACAGTGACAATATTTCACATACAGAGTCTAGTTAATCTGAGTTACTCAGAAAAATATTTTATTTCATTAAATTAATAAAAACTAAAAAACAGTCAATTTCTTAGCTAAGCCTACCCTTAACCTCACCTCAAAGCTCAAACCAATCCTAAACTTCATACTCAGTCAAACTCAAAACTGAACCATTCTCTAGTTCTTATCCTATTTCTAACTTTAAAGGTAAAAAAAAAAGGTATCCAGTTGATGACTGAGGAAAGATTAAATTTACTAGCATGTAGATCAGTGGCAAGGCTTGTGGACAGGATAGGATTGGGATTCCCACTGTTTGTAGTATATACACTACATGGCCAAAAGTATGTGGACTTTCTAATGATGGTGTTTCAGCCACACCCATAGCCAACAGGTGTTTAATATCAAGCACGTAGCCCTGCAATCTCCATTGACAAGCATTGGCAGTGGAATAGGCTGTATGGAAAAGCTCAGTGACTTTAAATATGTCACTGCTATATGAAGCCTGCACTGTTTGGTGGGGTTGGTGGGGGGGTGAAGGGGGGGTGGCAACTCCATATTAATGCCCATGGTTTTGGAATGGGATGTCCAACAAACTTGTATAGGTGTGATGGTCAGGAGTCCACATACTTTTGGCCATTTTGTGTATTTGAATAAAGAATGTGGGATATTGTGGTGGGAAAACATTGATTAATTAATTCATGGAACTAATTTAAAAAGTCTTGTCAAACCAATAAGGCTGAGGCGACATGATACTGCTTAACATAACAACATATAAAAGGCTGGAATGCCTTTTTTACAGTAAAACAATCCTAATCCTAACCTTAACCTTAACTTAAAACCCATTCCTAACCCTAACACTGTTTCACCAGGCAGTTTGCTAATCATTCAATTGTTTAAAGATCAGAGGAACATTAAAATAAAGTGACACTTTTCTCACGCACAGTTTTAAACTCTAGCGAAGTTGAGAACTCAAGACTTTTTCTCTATAATCCGCAACAATAACAAGACCAACTGAGTGCAAGTATCCCCAATTCCCACACAGCTCCCAGTCCAGCGTGCAATTCCTTCACACTCTCTCCGTCAGCCATTACGGAGGACAAAGAGCCGTCATCCCTGCAGATGGGTGTCTCTGTGTTCAAGCCTTCACAGCTCGGCCTGAAAAGAGCCCCATAATTCCAGCAAATTGGACACAGTGATTAGTGCGAGAAAAAAGGGGGCCCCATTCATAACATTAGCTCTGCAGAGAAAGAGAGAGACTATTATTTCCAGAGGGTTTGACTTGGGGTGGAGGGGGAGGGTATGGCAGGAGAATTTATGGAGCGAAACTATTCTCATGTTTGTTTTTATAATTTTGAGCCATTTGTATGTATCCATCAAATCGTCATGTCTGGTGCAGAAATGTGGGGTACAGTTCACACCGAACTGGCAGCGTTCTTCGCTCAATCTCTTGAACAGCTGACATCAACACACTCAGAGTGCTGGACTGAGCTGTTAAAGTTGAGTTACCAATTGGAAACACTTTATGCACCATAACTGGATAACTGCCTCACATCACCTGTAAAAAAATCTAATTTACAGTTTTCCCCTCATGTCAAATGTGATTGATCTGCCAAGACATGTTTGCTGTGTCAAGTTTGCTTCTTTAGTTTTGCACTTAAGCTACAGGGCTAGTATAGCTAACAGGAAGCTTATACCAATTACCGTAATACAAACTGCATATCGCTGCTGTCGGAACAAAACCTCATATCTCTAAAATGACAAATTTACAGGAGAAGAAAAAAACAAACTTTACTTTCAGTGTAAGTCAATGGAACCAGACTTTTTCCCAAGTAATTTTGAGCCATTTCTTTTGGTCCATTCATCATGAAACACATAATGTAAAGGACAGCAGACATTTTAAAATTGTGTAAAAACCTGAAAAAAGGAGATACGAGGTTTTGTTCCCACAACAGTGATATTTAAGTCATCATGTCGTTGCCTTACACAGTGTGAAGTTGATAATCTATAATAGACTAGCTTATATAGTTTCTTATGCTATATGGTATACTGTCCTCTGTAAAAGGGACAAACTATTTACCTAAAAGCCATCATGAAACCTGAATTTTGTCCTTTTGTACATTGTTATAGCATAGTTTGAGTGGGTAGCGATTTTTCCTGTATTGTGAACTCCCCCTCGCTTCTTAAGAAGGCAATTCATTAAGTGTAAAGCGGATGCAAGGCCTTCAGAAAGCCACAGTGAGTTCCATACGATCATAGCAACAGCTCAGGATTGATGGCACTCTCACGGCTACAAAACAGCACAATGGATGAATCGGTAAATAGAGGGGTGTGAGAGAGCGATGGAGTAAAGACAGAGTGAACATTCAGAGGGAAGAGTGAGGAGCCAGGGGATTAAAATCCAGCTCGTATCATGGTGTGTGTGTGTGTGTATGTGTGTGTGTCTACGTGTGTGTGTGTGTGTCTACGTGTGTGTGTGTGTGCGCACAGAGTGGAGTAAAATTCAGTTTTTCGAAGTTTCTTCAGGCTCTTTTCAAACTTGCTAAATTATCTCTTGAGGCTCGTTTAGAGTTTTTTATGCTGTTTTCTTCGTTTTTTTCAGCTTTAGAGTTTCTTTTTCTTTTTTTCAGTTTTAGAGTTTCTTCAGGCTCAGTCCTCACCCTGACACCCAACTGAGTTTCACCAGGTAGTTTCTTAAAAGATCTGAGTATTTGAAGATCAGCCATAAAGTGCCATCAAGGACTTCTTGGAGTTTCTTCCGGCTCCTTTGTGTCTTAAGCTGCACTAGATTTCCTACAGACAGCTTCAAAATGTTTTCATACTATTTTAAAGTTCTGAACACTGAGTTTCTTTGGACTGTTTTGGAGTTGATGTGTGTCTTCAAACTTTCTTTAGGCTGCTCTAGATGTTTTAGACTGTTCTGGATTTTCTGTATGCAGCTCTAGTTTTTCTTTAGCCAGTTTTAGAATTTCTTCAGTCTGTTCTCTCCCACTTTTGAATACTTTTTTCAGGCCGTTCTACATTGTCTTCAAACTGTTATAATGTTCTTTCAGACTGTTTTAGATTTTCTTCAAGCTGCTCAGATTTTAGACTATTTATTTATTTATTTTTATATCCTTTTTAGTTTTTAGATTTCAGACTGTCTTAAAATTCGGTCAGACTCTTTAAGAATATCCCTGTGCTAGATATTCTTTAAGAATTTCTAGATATTCTTTAGGCTGTTTTATTTATTTATTTATTTATTTATTTTCAGGCTGTTTTAAAGTTTCTTCAAACTGTTCTAGATATTCTTTCAGCATTTGTAGATATTCCTTAGGCTGTTTACTTACTTACTGTTTTCAGGCTGTTCCAAAGTTTTTTCAAGCTAGTCTAGAGTTTTTTCTTTAGTGTTTTTGGGCTCTTTTAAAGCGAGTGAAGAGTTCTTAATCTAAAGGTGAAATACACCTCCACCGGCTGACAGGTAACCTTTCATTACAGCCCTAATCCTTCTTAATAAAAGCCTGTGTTGTGGGCTGTGACCCATTACAGCCAGCAGCACGACTGAAAGAGGCCTTTTAAACCACCATGTGAGCCACAAGATACCAGAATCAACAGACAGACACACACACACACACACACGCGCACACACACACACACACACACACACACACACACACACACACACACACACACACACACACACATCCAAACCGATCAGAGATTATGAGCACATTGATTCTACACACATAGAGCAGTGAAGAAGAGAAGAGACTGAAATGAGAGTGTTTGCCTAGCAAATTAATCACTCATCAATAAAAACACAAGTAATGATTATGAATAAGTATCCATTTCCACTCAATTCCTATTAGTTTAGTACATTTTAAATAGCTGACATGCTCTTTAGGAAATTTCACAGAGAGAGAGAGAGAGAGGACATGAGACAAGTTGAATGGCAATGTGAATATCACTGGATAAAGATCTACAGTCTACAGTCCATCTCTCTCTTTAGTAGTTCAGCAGCATTGACTCAAGTGAAATTACTCATGAAGTTGTTATTATTATTATTATTATTATTATTATTATTATTCACAAATCTTAAAACCAAATGACGACTGATCAGTTTAAAGGTTCTAACAGTCTACGGCACTACAAGGAAAAACTTTTATGAAGTTTGCAAAAGTTTCCAAAACTTTCAAAACTCCATTTTGTGAACACCAGCAGAGTAAATTTCATGGCAGCGTATTAAAGAACTAATAAATAATTAATCAGTAAATACTTTCAGGCACGCATTAATTAAAAGCGCCCTACTCAGGGTGTATGTGCTAATATTGAATCTGATCTGCAGTCACAGTACAGACTCTGATTAATAATTATATACATAAATATAGAATAAACTTACAGAGCGAGTGTGTGTTTTCTCCAGATACATACATACATACATACACACACACACACACACACACACACACACACACACACACACACATTCTCTAAACCCTTAGATACAGATTTAATAATAATAATAATAATAATAATAATATTATAATTATTATTATTATTAGTAGTAGTATTGTTATTGTTATTATTATTGTTATTATTATTATTATTATTATTATTATTATTATTATTAGTTCTGACACTAATAAAAATAGAACTTATTTAACAGTCCAGTTCTAATAACAACCTCACATAATTAATAACTCTGCTGATAGAGTGAATGAAGAGTGGTCACCTGTACCACTGCAGTCCGTTCTGGTAGTTTCGGTCGAAAAAGTGCGGCTCCGCTCCCACCGCGCGGACGTCTGGATGCACGCGGAGGAACTCGAGCAGCGCGCGCGTGCCTCCTTTCTTCACGCCGATGATGAGGGCCTGGGGCAGGCGCTTGGCTCCGTCATCGTCCGGCCTCAGCAGCGTCCTGCGAGCGCTCCACCGCGCGCTTCCAGCCGCCACCTCAGAGGGCGCGCGCGCAGACGTCACAGCGAGGCTCTGCAGCACGCAGAGGGTCGCGAGCGCCGAGAGCAGCATGAGCGCGAGCTGCTTCCTCACCGCCACCCGGCTGGGCGCGTGCTCCGGGACCATGACGCTGCAGCACGAGCCGCGGCCATGCTACACACGCACACTCTCTCACTCTCTCTCTCTTTCTCTCTCTCTCTCTCTCTCTCTCTCTCACTCACACACACACACACACCTTCTCTCACTCACACAAGGGCGATCTCAGAATATGACGTGCACGCGCATCTGCAAGGTCTTTACACAGTGACCATCACTGAGCTCTGATAAAGTTTGTCTTTTTTTCCTTTCTTTTAAAAAGGGTCTTCATCTAAATCATTGCGCGCGCCTCGGAGCTCAAATCCATTTATTCGTGTTATTAAAACTGCACATTATAATCCCGTGGACCGCCTTTAAAGAGGAACGCCTCGTAATCCATCCACATGAGCTCATCTGTCAAGTTGCTGTAAACTTTTTTTTCTGCCCCGCGCGCGCTGCCTGCACCTAAACTCCCCCGTGAAGTCACTCGTGCGTTCCTCAGTGTCCAATCAGCAGCGTTACTGGCTCTGTCTGCGGGCCAATCACATGCAGGGTGGGCGTTGACGTGCAGGTGACGCTATACTGGCAGGCAAATGTCACTCTGGTGACAGAAGAACAAGAAGCAGAGGCAGCAGCGATCGATATTCGACCGAATCAATACAAATACAGCCATCTGTTGGAAACTGCAGCGGTTCAGTTAAACTCAGTTCAATTCGTATTTCGTAATAACGTGAACTGAACTTTCCAAAAACCATCATCCAAAATTAGCTTTAAATTAGTTAGAAGGAGAGAAACCAAGACTCAAAATGAGAAACTTTCTAAGAGCACGAGGAAGAACCACTATGAAGAACAAGGAGTCTAAAGGAAAAACTCCCTAAGAGCATGAAGAAGAAGCGCCAGGAAAAATAAATAAATAAATAAATAATTACAAGAATTCTTTAAGTGTAAAGAAGAAACACTGAGAGGAACCAAGACTCAAAAAAAGATGAAATACTTTAAGAGCATAAAAAAGAACCACTGAGAGGAACCGGGACTCGAAAGAGGAAACCCTCTATAGTCATGAGGAAGAAAGACTGAGAGGCACCAAGACTCAAAAAACTCTCCAAGGGCATCAGGAAGAACCACTGAGAGGAACTGAAAGTCAAAAGGAAAAGTTGTCTAAGGTCATTAGGAAGATTCACTGAAAGGAACTGAGACTCAAAAGGAAAAACTCTCTAAGAGCATCGGGAAGAACCACTGAGAGGAACCGAGACTCAAAAGGAAAAACTTCTTAAGAACATTAAAACAAACAAACAAACAAAAAAAAAAAACACTGAGAGGAACCAAGACTTGAAAGGAAAAACTGTCTTCCTCTGGGTTGCTCTGTATAGTGCAGTTAAGATACAAGTAGGACACGTTTAAAGAAAGACAGAGGTGCTGGTACTGTACAGAGGAAAGGTCCAGGAGATAAACCAGTGACCGATTAAAGACTGTTAAACATCTGTTGGACCCTGATATCAACATACAGGACAGTAGATATGAGAACGTGGTGGTTTAGAAATCCAACACAAGTCTAAGGCCGGATTGTGCATTACAACTTTCAGAAACAGGATAGGAGCTCATGCAGGAGGTACCTGTCCTAAAGCATGTTTCAAACCAGGACAGAAGCTGAAAATGGATTGAGAGTGAGAGAATCTCTGGAGCACAAGACATTAGGCAGATCCAGAAGGCAGGAGGAACCAGAAGAGGAAAACCCCATCAAGATCTCACACCTGCTCATATAACAGACAGCAGGAACACATGTGCAGGTTGTTAGTTATAAACAGAAGCTTTCACTCTGGCTTGTGTTAGTTGTGTTTCTTTCATAATAGAGGAATGAGCACTAATAATACCTCATATTGTTTCCTATCCAAAGACTGTAGACTGTAGGTGCTTTGACAGCTGAATAATTTCTGCATAATGAAATCATTAACATGCAGAGTCATTCAGAGTGGGTTAATGTGAAACACTCCATTCTAGAGCAACTTAGAACTGTTCACAACTGTAGTGACAGGAATGTGATGTCTGAAGAGTTTAATGCCTCTAAAAAACTCTACACAGAAGGTTGTTGCAAAAAAATGGTTATAAATGCAGCACCCTTTATTACCTTGAAGGGGAATTCCACCATTTTTTTCTAAATGTTGGAGTAATTCAGTCCTTGAGATGTAAACAGATTCTTTCAGAGTGGTTTGATGTGAGATGGTTCATTGCAGAGAAACGTACAGCCTTAGATTTCTTTACAGTGGTGGTGATTGGAACCAGAGGTCCCCATGTCTACAACACAAATATAGCCATTTTATGTATTATCCAAAACCGCCAGTGACCAATGGGAAAGACATCTGGGGGAACTACTGATATCTATGTACATGTATATACATGTACACATGCCTTCTGAGTTTTCATATGCAATGTTGATGATGGTAAAATGGTGTTAAATCTGAAAAAAAACTAAATCTGAAAATAGGGGGACTATTTTGCCTTATAACGCCCTGCATGTCCCCATCCGCCATCCATATGTATCAACTGCATGTAACAACTTTCTATGAGGGAGCGTTCAGAGGCATTAAACTCTTCAGACGTCTGGTTCCTATCACCACCACTGTGAACAATTCTGATTCGGCAAGTTTCTCTAGAACGGCGTATTCCACACCAAACTACTCTGAATGACTTTGTTTACATCTCTTCCATTTAATTATGCAGAGTTTTTGAAAAATCAGTGGAGTTCCCCTTTAATCTTCAGTTAAAATGGCATCAAAGAACATCAGGAGGGGAAAGTCAAAACAAAGAAGCAAATCAAACAAAGAAGCTGCTGGTGTTGGCAGAAAAAATGGACTGACCACACCAGAACTGAGGCCAGAACTGAACATTGTGAAAGCAGAAAATGCAAACCAGCTTCTCAGACTGAACTTTGGTGTGGAAAAATATCTCTGCAGAGATCTCCTGAAAAGAATGGACGCTGTAACAAAGGCAAAGAGTGGACACACTGAATACTGAAAAAATGATATTGTATTTAGTTAATGAGGCTTCTGTATAATTTTCTGTTTAATGCATGTTTTCTGCTCTTTTTCCAGAAGCTGAAAAATGACAAAAACTTGTTCTCACTATCCATTTTGACTGGAAAAGAATTAAATGAAGGATGGTCTCTGACTATTACACAGAACTTTATATTGCCTGAAGCTTAAGACATTGTTTTATGATAGTATTGAGCTTATATTTTGGTCAAAAAGCATTTTTTAATCCATTTATGGCAGAGAGGTGCATGTTCTAAGGCAAAATAGTTCCCAAGGAAACTTCAGATTACGCACTATTTTACCATCATCAACATCACATATAAAACTCAGACACGTGTAGTTTCACTTGTATTCTGGGAAGGTAAATAAAATGCTATGAAATTCCCCTTTAAATGGGCCTGTGTTACAAAATATTGGCAAAAAGTAAAGTGTGCAAGGTCTACGAGGTGCAAGTATTTGTTACAATTTAAATAGTTAAACAGATTTTTTAAATGTGGGTTTCTTAGTTTTTTAACAGTAAACTTTCTGCATTTATCTGCATTACCTTATAAACCCTTTTCATTCTTCTTTTATAATGATGCTGCGTATATATATATGCACCAAATCTTTAACAAGCAGCCAATTTCAAATGAGAGGTTATATAATTTCTAAGTGAATGTTTCATGCCTTTAAATGTATAATTTGGTACAGAACAGTAGCGTGAAATGCGATGGCGCTGTGAGTTTGAGAGAGTGTGCAGACAGATATTGGTCTAATGAGATTAATAACAACCTGCGTTACAGCATGACGAGATAAAATCATCTCAGCATCCAACGGGCATGTAATCCCCACAGTCTACTGGATGTCTTTGGCTGTGATGAGTGTGCATGTGTGCGTGCTTGTCCTGTTGTTTTACAACAAACTTTACTTCTCCCAACATTTTGAGCAGAGAATAATTTGCCAGAGTGTTAATCATTAATCACTGTATGACTTTAATGTCCCACATTTACATTCAGTCAAATACAATATTAGAGTTAACATATGCAGAAATTGTTACCTCACCATAAAATGCAGTCGACATTCCAGCCAACATGCAAAATTTAACTATCACTAAACTGGAAAGTCTCATTCACATTTTATAGCAGTGCTGCTGGACATTCTCAGAAATAAAGGTAGTAAACTGTCACTGGGTCAGTGCCCCTCTTGTCACTGGGGTGGTACCCTCAAGGGTACATCTCAGTACCTTTAGTCAGGGAACATAATTGTGCCATAATCCCTTGAAATTATATTTTCTAAGTTGTATTGACTCCACACACAACATCTCGTCTCCAGGCTTTTTATTTTATTGTTCTATTTTAAAACATTAGTTTATGAAAAGGTACAAATACGCACTTTTCACCTGGAAAAAAAACTTATTTAAGGATCACAATTGGATCTTAAATCTACTGTTGTACCTTTGAGGGAACATTTTCATTGTTTGTACCTTGATGAACAAAAATTTTACTTGCACAGAACCTTTATTTCTAGCAGTGTAGTGTCCAGAGTGAGATCTGAGATTTGAAAAATGTCAATTGCTTTAAGGGTGGAATTTTGGGGGCAGGCTGTTTTGAAAAAGGTTTTTTTTTATTCATTAGCTGGTGAACAAACAAGGAAGGCAGATAGCTAAAATTACTGCTAAGAAGCCAAATATCTTATTGTGGCCTATAATTGTAGAGACTGTCTTCAAATTATCAATACAATGGACAGAAAAAATAACTCAATGGCAGAAATGACTCATCAAGTGAGGAGAACAACAAGCTATTAGATAACCTTTCTAGATAACTTAGTTTAGTTTCTTTTCTGTGGCTGAAAAAGTAAAGAAACTTTCATTCTGTGCTGAACAAAATTTGTTTTCTTTATGGTTTTGTTTGACGATGGAGGTAAGAGTTACACTAATGCTTGTTTGGTTATACAGCGTGTCCCAAAAAGTTGACATCATTTGAGAGGTGAATATCTGAGTTACTACATGTCCTGGCAAACAAAATTAAATAGGCTTCATGCTGAACAATACAAGATTTATTTATCAAAATTCGAACAAGAAATTCAGACGGATGTAGATTTTATAACCGATTTCACAGCTTCACGAATGTAATATCTTCCGATACTGGTGGTCATCCAGATCCCTTTGCCCGGCACAGACAGCCTTCCTGTTTGAATTTTTTGTGCCATATCTAAATCTGCTTTCCAGTTGGTGCATTTTTATTGAATTTTCTCGAAAATGCACACTGCACACTCTGGTTTGACTGTGTTTGAGCATATTCTAACACACACAATGCCTTTTCATTTCTAGTGAACGTCATTCTTCAACCTGAAAATAAAACATTAAAAATTAAACTGTTAAAATTTGAGATCATTTGAAGGAGGATTGGCTATGTAATTAGACTACGAAATGATGTCAATTTTTTTGGGACACCCTGTATTTCTAGGCCTATAGCTCAATGGCTACTCTGGCAGTCAGGATTGTTTGACACCACAGGGATCCCCAGTGTTTATATAATCATTATATAATAATACATTGTGCTGAGTAGTTTATTGAAAAAACAATGATGAAACAGAAACATGAAAACAACTTAAAATCATAAATTCTGTCAAGTCAATCAGGCTGAGGGATGTAATGCTGCACTACACAACAAGTAACATACTGAACTGAACTAGCTTTAGGCTGGGCCGCATGTTTTTTTTGACATATTTTCAGCTTTTAGGTTTAGTAAGTCCCTTGGTTCATTTTTGGAAATTTGCACACTTTAGCATGTTTGTGTAACCTCATCTTTTGCTGGACACTCCTCCGTTCCAGAATCCCTCACTCTGTCTCTCTGAGGCCACCTAAGTTGAGCACTTTCTTACCACATTCTCTCTCTTTTTTAATAAGCAGGGGAACAGTGCAGAGTGAAATAAAAGTAACAGAGCCACATTATTTCTTTACAAGTGAACAAGAACAGAACCAAATGTTTCACATCTGCTCCCGTAGTTAGTGCCATTAGCATTAGAAAGGCCACGGAGTGCTTCAGCGCCGCTTCAGAAAGGCGATGGAGACTTCAATCACAGGCGGCTTGCTTATGCCAGATGTCTCCAGTGTTGGGGACACAAAGCGAGGGCCGGTCAGCGTTTAACAAATCACAGCCCGGGTCCGCTCGGCTTCATGGAGAGAAAGGAGGAGGCATGGCTGGCCGGCCCCCCGCACTGCCCCCCAGGGGTCAAATGATTTTACATTGTCATCATTGGCTTCATGATGAAGGAATGCAGGCAGAGCCAGTCCTACTGGGGGTGCAAAAGCATGTGCTGCAGCCTTAGTTTTGATTTAAGCACCCTCAGGTTAGGTTTTGGTGGAAAATACGGTTAAAGTCTTCACTCTCATGACCTCCTAACCTATGTATTAGTTTAGCAGTTGTTACTAAATTGTAGAAACTGAATAATAAGTCCTAATTCTACCATTCCTAACACCTGCAGACCATCGCAATAGTATAAGAAAATGAAAATGATAGAATGAAGACTGTAATTAACCCACATAGTGTTTCTGTTAATACTTCAAATGTTTGTCTAATCAGTTTAAACATACACTGTAGAAAAAAAACGGTGTTGGGCTGCCTTAACATTTTAAGTTTATTGAACTTCTAATAGTAAGTTAGCATTACAAAAATCTGTTTTCTGTTTTGTTTTTTTGTTTGTTTGTTTGTTTATTTTTGCAACATCAGTTCATCCAAGCTAGATGATACAAACTTTGGAAAATGAGCAATTAATAAATACACACACACACACACACACACACACACACACACACACACACACACACACATTTTCTAAGCCACTTATCCTTCTGGGTCATGGGGTATTAAATACACAGCGTCCCATATATTTAAAAATGAAATGCAGTATTTTTTGGCATATTAAATTCAGTTAGACCACACTATAACAGTTGCTAACTTAGCTAATGCATTTGATTTGGCCACCTTACATGCACTTTGGCTAGGCTAGTCTTAAAATAAGCATTAGCATTACTCTGGTTGCTCCATGGTTGACTTACTGGTAAATATTTGTGTTGCATTTTGGTGTATTTTTACTTTGTTTTTGTATCTTTTTTTTGTCTTTTCAGTTATGTAACCACAGCCATCATAACTTTCACAGTTATTCTAGAATTTGCTATTTACTCTAATAAACTTGTCTTCCAATATGTAATTTTAGTGTTTTGACTCATATATTTTGCTACCCTTGAAACAGGGTTGTAACACTTGTGTATGCGTAGCTAACCTACCTAGCTCCCCACTGAGAATAGTTGCTGTACAGCCTGATTCATGGAGGCTAAAAGCATTCAGGGGAAAGATGCAGCACTATGGGAAATGTAGTGTCTGTAGTGATTTTGTGCAGCCATAATATTTATGTTTTGTATTTTTCAGGGCTAGAATGGAAAACTTTATGTGCCCCAGTAGTTTCTAATGACAGCCCAAATCACAGTATGTTATACTGTAACTGAAACCACATAAGAGATTCCAACTTAACATGGTTTTGGGCAGGTTTGTGATGATTTAGGCATGCAGTTCACACAGTGCTAACCTGGTGTCTACAAACTTCCACTACTTGTTAACTTTAGACACTATTAAAAGTTGATATTTGGATGGACAGAGTAGAACTGAGGAGAAATATGTGCTAAGACTATGACTGCACCTACTCTTCACCAGGGTCTGGTTGGTGTAGTCATGAGGTGTAGACTTCTTTTCTGCCTGTATAAAATGCTCTGTGCTGATATGTGCACCATTTATTTCTAATGGAACATGGCCTGAATACATAGTGATGAGCGTCCACTGAGGGTCTAAGGAGGGTCAGTGTTACTGCTGAGTGGACGGCACAGCCACATCCACTCCTTCCATTGTTTGTGTAAGTCTAGAAACAGCTTCTTTTTTTTCTTTTCCCAACTGCGAACATCTCTGCCAGGATGTATGTTTTTTTCTCTCTCTCGTGTGAGAATGAAAGAAGACCGGCAGTGGGTAATTACACACCATGGGCCGTGGTGCTGGAGCAAAAAAACCGAGGAGACGCCGATGGCATGCAGTCTACTTCTCCAATTATCCAAATTACTTAACTATGGCTGTAGCTGGAATTTTGGTTTATTTTGAAATAGTCACAAACATAGAGCTGTTTATTATTCATGAAATTTAGACACGCCATTTATTTTCTTTTTTCAGTTTATGCATATTTCAGTTTATTCCGAGAAGTTTGGTTAAAATAAATATCTGACAAAGCGCTCGTCCGCTCTTTTTTGATGATTGAACCACAAAGGCTCTGCGACCGGCGCATGACCACAAGGACAAACAGAGCGTTTGGGATGTAAACTCTTGTTGCTCTGGCCCTGCGCATCGTCCGCAGACAGGTTTATGCATGGCTCAGGGACATCTCAGCGTGTAGGAGACATCTTTACTGCCAGAACAGGCCAGAAAAACAGAGCCTGGCAGTACAGTGCCGTCCCAGTACAGGAAAAAGAGCCTAAGGGCATATGAGGTAGAGTTTCAGCATGTGTAAAACAGATAGAGCTGCAGAGAACACACGCATATGGAGAATTTGCTCTTACAAACTGCTGAACTTTATGTAACTATATATCAAGGATACAACAAAACAAACTACAATACAGCTTAAGCTCTAAGAGCAATAATGCCAGTTGTGTTAATGTGCTTCAGTGAAGCGAAAGCCAATTCCTCACATTCATAAGTAAATACTTTACATATTGTTTTCCTTGTTTTTTGTATTTTTGCCCCAATTTTCTCCTCAATTTATTCACATTGAATTCCAACTGCAGGTTAGGTCTCCTCTTATCACATCGTGCCACCATGCTGGGAGGGGGGAAGGCTGGCACATGCTGCTGGTAATATATCAGCACTAGACCGTTCAGTTATGCTTGGAGGAGAACACTAACTGCTACTACTGTTATGTCAGCTAACAGATTCCAGTTTTCAGTATTTTCGTCCTCATAATGCCATTAGCGGTCATTTCAAATGTAAACGTTACACTACGTTTGGTCTCTGTGAGATTTTCTCCTGCTATTCCTGTGAGTTAGATGTTATTTTGGCAGCAGTTATTTATTAGCCTACTTGCCTCATCTGAGTATTTCTACCTTGCAAGACCAGTGGTCATTTTGACTAATGAATATATATTGATGTTTTGTCTCCTTGTTTTTCCTGCTATTTCAGCAAGTCAGATGATTGTTTTATTTATTTATTTATTTATTTGTTAGCTCAGTAACTTACTTCATCTTATTTACCTCACATAATACCTGGAAAGAACTGACAAAATTAACAAAGTACAATCCATAACAGAAGAGGATGAGCTAGGCAACACAAAAAAGCCCAACAAATGCTATGAAGTTTTGTTTTTGCTGCAAATATATGGTAAATATGGTGCTATAGCTAAATGAAAATGTGACAGGGACACTTGGGAAGCAACTAGGAGAGATTACGGTGTTGAGGAGGGATCTTTTTATGCTTTGTTGTTATTTTTGTTCACATGTGAAAACAATACATTTTAAATCCAATGCATTTCTTGCAGATAAACACTATTGATATTAATACATTTAAAAGAATATAAAATATAAATTCATGATTCTGGCATTTATTGTGACATCCTGACATAACCAAATTATTATTTTATTTTGTTTTTTTTCTTTTTGTAATTTTTCTGTGTTGTTGTATAAATAAGCATTTAAAATTCAAACTTATGCAAACAATTTAGTATCGAATTCTGCCCTTTTAAGTGGTAACTAATAACATCAGGTTTCACCTCCTCCTCCAGCCACTACCTATGATTGAGCAAAAAAGGCTCAACTAGCTTAGAGACCCTCCCTGATGTTGTGTTTCACTCAGAAATATGTCACGATATGGAAGCAAACCGGTTGTGTTATTTAATTGTGAACCTCTAATGCCTGAATTATAAGCATGCAGATTACAGGGTTAAATTAATGTGGTTTATTAGTATGAACTCAACTTGTGTAATTTAGTCTTCTAGTCCTGTCACCAAGTCATCTTATCACTGATTCCATTTCATTGTTTTGAACTCCTGCTAACAAACCACCATTAAACAGCTCAAAATGCTTGGAGGAGAGCCCTAACTGCCAATTCTGTTATGTCAGCTAGTCAGATAGTATTTCACTGATTGATGGGAAGGAGGGTGGACCAGGAAGTTCATGTAAGCCAATGTCAGCATCTGTTTGCTGATGTAACAGAATTGGCAGTTAGTGTTCTCCTCCGAGCATGTTGAGCTGTCTAAAGATGCATGCATGGTTTTTAAGGTGGGGGACTGGGGTGGCTGGGGTGGCCAGAGCATTGCCTACCATCTCAGTGTTGAATTTTTGTTTGCACCTTTAAGAAGAGAATTGTTTTGCTACCAGATGAACAACTCTCCACCCCCCCACCCCACCCCACCCTTTCCCCCCATGGGCTCACACATTATAATTATGTGTATATCTCATATGTCCAGCTTTGCCTTTAAGGGGAGAGTGAACTAGCTATTAGCAATTGGCGGACAAACTGGCCAACCTCCCTCCAACTCCCCCCACACCACTCACACTTTCACACTGCCACCCTGCAGAAACTCCCTGCCATGCCTTTGCCACCCCTGGTAAATTTTTTCTACAACCACTGCAAAGATTAGTAGCAGTTCAAAAAGTTGTGGTGGTGCTTCACATGGCTGGGAGAAGCACATGCTAGCCCTCTCAGCTTGTTAGCATTGTGTAAAAGTATTAAACTTCACATTTTAAATGACAAATTTTGAGTGTAAGATCAAAATATGAACCAGACAACAGTTTTATTTAATCATTTTCCACTGATGATTTAGCATTTGTTCCTAAGGACCCTTCATGTCCCCTTAAATTACAGAGGACATGCAAGGATGTCGCTTTTTTGGTGAGCAAAAGCTTAGATGACTCATGTGTAGACAGACCCTTTCTTAGTGAACGCATGTGTATTTACTGTAGCAGTATATACACAGCTGTAGCTCAGATGATGAGCAGTGTGCTCATCCGGAGGAAGAGCTTTCATTTGTGACCGCGGAAATGCAAATAAATCATGCTCTTAATCAAATTAAGGCAGTGATCTGAGCTGCTGCTTAGATGTTTAGAATGAGCTTAGTTGTGCTGAATGGCCTGAGGCCTATTTACACTTTACTCATACTTTACAAATACCCACATTTCTCAGACCCAATCCTGCCTGATGTACGGCTACAGCTGACTAGAGAAGCTACAGCATGGATGATTTTGACTTTACATGTATGTGTGTGTGCATAAGAGAAGCACATTCCATCCTCTAAGAGGCAGCAAGATGCAACCAAACCAATGGCAGATGGATTGAAAGAATGAGGGGCAGAAGAAGGGGCGGAGTCTCAGTGGGAGGTGTTTTGGGATTGGGGTGGTATTTGACTCAGGAAAGGTGGAGGTCTCTCCCAGAAGCAGACAAGTGCTTGTAACTGATGCTGAGGAGCATCACAGGAGGTCATTCACACACTATCAGGTATTAGGACAATGGACAATGACCACAACTGGTGACAGACCAATTTTGAGAGAGAGAGTGGGATAGAGAGACACAGAAAGATAAACAGAAAGGGGAGAGAGAGAGACAGAGAGAGAGAAGGTAGATTGACAATAATAAATGGATGAAAGGGAGACAGATGGAGAAAGAGAGAGGGAGTAACACAGACAGGGCAGAGAGGGAGAGAGTGAGAGAGAGAGAGAAAGAAAGAGAGGGATAGAGAGACACAGGAAGATAGACAGAGAGAAGGGAAAGAGAGAGAGAGAGAGTAGAAAAAAGGAGAGAGAGAAAGAGAAGGAGAGAAGGTGGATTGACAGAACAATAAATGGAGGAAAGGGAGAGAGACAGAGAAAGAAAGGAAGAAAGAGAGAGGGAGTAACAGAGACAGGGCAGAGAGACAGAAAGAAAAAAGGAGTGAAAAGACAAAGAAAAAAGGAGGAAGAGTGGGAGAGAGAGAAAGAGGAGGGAAGTGAGAGAGAAAGCACACGTGAGAGAGAGAGAAGTACAGAAAGAGAAAGGGTGGAGACAGAGAAAGAAGAGAGAAGAAAGGGAGAGAGAAAGACAAAGAGAGAGTGTAAGAGAGAAGAAGAAAGAGGAAGAAAAGGAGAGAAAGTAGAAAGACAGAGAAAGGAGGGAGTAAGGAGGGAGTCACTTTCTCTCTCTCTTTCTCTCTCTCTCTCTCTCTCTCTTTTCATCGATCATACTAATGGACTGGACGTATGGTAGAGCTTTCTCGGCCTCTCTGTGTGAAAGTTCTTTGTGACCCCCTTACTGGGAGGCCCTCTGTTAAAGAGATGACACTGTCATTAGATGGATTGCACTCCAACATAAACAAATGTCTGCCGTCTTCACCTCCTGACCTTTCTGTTAGTCTGCGGTGGAGCCAGAAGGATGGCGGCTCTGAGTGGAGGGCAGACGCTCACTGTGATGACACCAGTCCATAACAGGCCAGCCGGACAGCGGCTCTTCATTAAAAACCAATATGCTGAGGTGCGGGCAGCCATTTCCTGCTGATCCTCATCTCCTCATGCATTTAGAGAAGGAAGATACAGCATTTTATTTCTCTGCCATCTTACCATCCTCTCTTGGGTGTCTGTCCTGCAAGACTGGCTCTGGTCTTTATATCTTCTCTTCAGAGGTGCCATATGTGCAGGAGTGCAGTCCTGTAAATACAGAATGCAGTGGAGTTTACAGTACAGGTAGACAGTTAACCACAATAAATTTTTAGTTTTTTTTCTCTAGCCCTTTCTTTAGCCAATTTGCGGGCAAAACGGTAGATCACTTCTAGCCTTCATAAATTCAGAACAGTTTAAGGTACAACACGATCCACATATCAGGACCTTCAGCAGACCCTCCCTTAACTATCATGCATGACATAATCGAGCTGTGATGTCAGCATCAGTGAGTAACTTGGCTTGGAAAATCACCTAAAATCCTGAAATTATTGCTCTGCTTTTTGGCCATCATTTCAAAAATCTCTCAAAAGAAAAAAAAACATCATTCTTTATTTGCCAGCTCATAACATCATAAAACTATAGATAATAGTTAGAAGAAAATCATGAAAACCTTTAGCCTTCTTCATAGGCCGAGAAGGCCCTGAGGGTTCCCTTTCCCGTTTCACCCCTTGCCACTACCACTTAGCCCTTACCCCTCCATTTTGCGCATTCATGCCTAGGGGTAGGGTGTCCCTGTTTTGTTGAGATAGAGGGGTAGAGCGAAGTGCTAGAGCTACATGGCCCTCCAAACTGAGGTTTTTCCGAGACACATTCCAAACAGAGTGTTATGAGAAAAAAGAAAAACTGGCACGATGTCTGCACAGGCAACCAAAGAAACCCACAATTGTCAGTATTTTCTTTGTTAAAAAATACGATAACCATTGTTTTGTCACAGTTTAATGTCCTTTAAATGTATTAAGGTCCTTTTCTTCATAACAAGCTTAAAAAATTGCTAGTAATATGCCGATGTCTCTGTGTCTAGCTAGCTAAATTTCCTGTTCCACCTTAAATAGTCCAGCAGTACTGATGCCTGAAATGCCAAAATGTAATTGCTGCTCCATTTAAGGTGGGACAGGAAAATTCAAACAAGAAGCTGGTGAATAGCTGACTTCAGCTCATATCACCAAAGAATTAGCGGTGGGCAATAATACATAATTTTCGCATCCCCCCTTTTTGAAGACATATGATGCCCTAAATTCAACTAAAGCCCAGCAGTGAGGAGCTGAACTTTACCCTTCTCTGCTCTCACTGCAGACTGGCAGGGTCGCCTACAGAGCACCGCCGTCAGTCAGTAGTTACATTTGCTATGCTGTGATTGGGCAATCAATATTTCTAGGAGGGACTGAGCAAAAGATCAGTTGCTTCAGTAAATCTATGGATTGGACTCAATAAATACATAATGTTTATTGTGGGCAGAACTGGCTGACGCATATCAGAACTGTCTGAATCTTTGAAACACTTTGGTTTCTGTTACTGTGCAGCAGAATGCGCTGCTTTCTTTCCAGCTCCGTAACAGCTAACAGCATTCCTTTGCAGTGCTGCAAAATTGAGCCACAGCAGATGTGTTGTCTTCACTATAACTGTGTCAAAAACCAAGACACATGAGCCAAAAACTGCTACCATGCTCAGAAATCCTCTGATTGACATCAGCTTTCCTCTACCTCATGCCAAATGTTCTTGCCGATGTAGCGAGGTGTTCTATAAGTACAGTGGCCTCAGTGGAAACAACCTCCTCCCTCTCGAAATATTCGGACACCTGAGAGCCCAAGCTAAAGCCAAAATCAACACACACTCCAGTCTATCCAATCATCAGAGAATGGGGGGCATTCTTTTAGATAGGTGGGAGAAAGAAAGCACAGTCTGCGCCCATCAGTCCTAAAGGCTTAATGTTATATGCTACATTACACTACTGCCATCTCATCTCCATAAGCTTTAATTGTACTTTGGTGTAATAATCCCTTATATGTGTCTAGGTAATGAAACGTGCAGAGACTATTTTTTTAAATAATGGTAATATAGCCTTACTGTAGACACGGAGCCTCTGCATGTATGTGTTAAAGCAGGGGACGGCAGGAATAACAGAAGGAGCTTCACACTTTGGAAACATAAAATTACAATCTGGAAAGAAATGAGAGGTCATGGGAACTACAAACTGACTGAAACTTTACAAGCAAAGGAAAACACATTCTTAAAGAGGCATTCCAGCTAAAACTACAATTATATGTGCTATTTTTGTGCTGTGCAGTGTTCTGTAGGGCAGCTTTATGTCCCTCAGCCTCATCAGCTGGACAGATTTTGTGATTTTATATAATTTGTAAGTTCTGTTTACCTTAATCCAAAGAAAATTGATTCAAAACCAGACATACCACTCAGAAACATTCAATTTTGTTTCCTCAAAAACTTAATTTTATGTTGAGGTCACAAAGTCTATGTTGACGGAATGGAAATGTGTGGCATAACTGAATTAAGTTCATACAACAATTTATTGTTTTGAATGTGGTCAAAGTCTGTAATGTACTTGCTGTACTATCAGGCACTAAAGTCAGTCTATCCCAATGCTAACATATGCACTTGACAGCCTTGGCTAGAATAGGTTTGTTTTCCTTTGAAACTAATTTTTTAAAGAAATCTGATAACACCTTGGTCAATTCTTCAGTATAAGACAAAACAATGTGAGAAAAAGCCAGGAGCGTTTGTCTTTAATATCAGCTTGGCGATAAAGAGTTATTATCTTTCATTTGTGACCAGACACTGCAGCATTTTTCATCTTTAAGCATGAGACCTCCCCCCTCTGCTGATATCTACCTCAAAGGAGGATCTGGTCTGGCCACACGGAAAATATGTAATGAACACTATTAGTTAACGTCAGCATCCAGTCTAATGCCATTAGCCGGGACATAAGCGGAGCGCTCATTTACACAGTTAGTGGGGTTTTGTGAGACCCCAACAGTATAATTAAATTTCTGCCGTCCATGACTTGTTAATATGAGCTGAAGCGTGAAAGATACCTTGTTAGCCTCACTGGATAATCATAGGGCGGTGACAAATTGTGGCGCGTTGGTGTCTGTGGAATGACTGTGCTGTGTGCCAACTTAAACTTTAAAGGAATATCATCAAAAACACATTTTGTTTCCAGCATTCTGGGCTTTTCTTTGCGGAACACATGTGGTGTGCAGAGCAATATTTATCTGCAAAAGGCTTCCACAGGCATAGAGATGCTATTTTTTTTACAAATACAAGCATAAAAAACAGTTTACCGACATCACAGCCTCAGCCCATTGGGTGAAAATAGCCTTGAATTGTTATTTACATATGTCCTTGATGGCTAGTACTGTGCTTTGTAAGAGATCCCCAAGCCAATATTCTTTATAATGAAAGGATCCAATGCTGGTCTACAAAACCTTCATAAAGAAAAAGGTATCAACCATAAAGCTCACTGCAAGCCATATTAACACTATGGAAATAACATTTTTATGTTATGAGTGCATTCGTGCAATGGACCAATCACAGTCAGGCGGAGGTCTCAGAATGAATTACTCAGTAATTAGCACCATCATAGTCAGTCTCAAAACAAACAATGTTGTAATTAAGAGTTCTGTTTTCACACACTGCAAAACATATAAACTCAAACCACAATGGCTTTTTTTGGCAGAAAAGAAAGTGGTTTGCTTGAGTTTTTGGGCTGTACTACCATCTTTACCCTAGCTGTCAGTCGTAGTTGGTATTTAGGTAGGATTCTGTTTCTGACCCTTGTCAGTGACTGTAGAGCACAAAACAGAATGCTATCACAACATGTAAACAACAACACTAGTTATACAACTCATGACTGGATGAATGTAAAATCTTTGCAATGCAACATTTGTCAATGTTTATGGTCAAATCTTAATAAAACACGTTGACAGACATATTTTCACTATTTGTGGGTAAGTATACAATTCTTATGAGAGGTAGGTACATAATGTATATCTGCATAGACGCACCTCTACTCATTACCCCAACATTCAAATAAATTCAGAAAAGGAAAAAGTATTGCAGGGGATAAAAATGACCTGCTTTCTGTTTTTATGTTGTGTCTTACCATACACTCATATGTAAAAGGTTGCATCTCTCTGGTCAAATAATGTTTTGCTGATTTTCTGTTGAGATTCTTCTAGAGTAAATAAACTTAAACATGACAATTTTCAGCAATTTTTCCAGCACTATTTTTATTTATTTGCTGAATTTAACTGTAATGTGGTTGCCAGGCCACCTCCAACCACTAGGAGGAGTCAGAGAACCAGGACGAGCTGATTGAGATTGATCAGGCGCAGCTGTGCATGCTCTACTTAAGGAGAGCTCTCCCACAGCTCAATGCTCAGTCTTGAGTTTATGGTTCCATGTGCATGTCTCTCTGTTGAGCTGGTACATGGTATTCTTGCAGGTCTTGAGTCTTTGTTAAACTCTGGGCTCTCTTCCAGTTGTTTTCTATGTGTAGTAAAACTTTTAGTGCCCTTTTTTTCATTGACTGCCTTCTGCTTAGCTTTCAGAAACTCTTTTGTTTGAAGACTCTTCTCTGGCATTTCTTTTCTTTGGTCTCAGCCTTCTCCCTTTTGTTTATCAACTCTTCCACAAAACCTTCCTAGGTATTTCTGTAGTAGTTTAGCAGTAACACACTCACTTGTAATTTGTAAGTTTTGCTCAGTGCTTCCTTGCTTTCATCTTTTTTTTTTTCTTCCCGTTGTTAGATCTCTACTACTCTGCATTAGGCTCTGTCTCAAGCCAGCTAAGCCAGCCACCATGTTACATTAACACATAGAAAAAAATGCAAATATGTAAAACTCAATATATTAAATGCACCATAGCACCATAGCCTTTGAACATGCCATATTTTATGTTTTGTTTTCTTTTGACCACTGAGAGGCTTCAACACCCCCGCAACTCAGAAAGATAAGCGGCTTAGATTATGTATGTGTTTGGGTGTGTGTGGGTGTGGGTGTGTTTGCTTGCTAATATGTACAATTCAGCAAGTAATTGTGCATTAAAATGTGCAGAATTGTGTTCTCTGTAGAGGATGTTACACGTTAACTTGTTTTCACTTAGAAAATTTACAAAACTTGTAATTTGACCAGGGCCACCCAAACTTTTGCACACAACTTTAAGATTGTTAGAGAATGTTACTACACTAGCAGTATGGTAGAATTTCTAAAAAAAAAGTTTTGAGGCCCCATCGAAGCCCATGGAAGGTCATTTTTGAGCTATATCTTTAGAAGCACATGGAAAAAATGTTGTTGCTGGTTTTCATATAGTGGATCAGAAAGGTCTATCACACAGATATCTGAAGGTCTAGCACAGAGAAATGTAAGCACCTGTAATGCTTTGTTGAAAGCATTGTATAAAACATTATATAGTGTATATATTATACTATATACTATTAAAAGCATTATACGAAATTTCCTTTTTCAACACTTCACTGTTTGATCATTAGTTATCCCTTTTTCACACTGGGATTTTTCTGTTTGGTTAATTAAAATGTGTACATCTGTCCTATAATATGTTACATTAGCACAATTGCCAAATGAAAGTAAAATTAATGACAGTGATTGTGTTCATGTAATATTTCATTCATGTAGTACCAGTGTTCACATTCTGAGCAGGTAAATTGTGTGTGTTTGTGTAGACAGGGTCTTGAGGGGAGATGGGGGATAAATTGTACTGCAAGAATTACCTACAGTCTGTAATTGTAAACCTATGTAGTGGAACTAAAGGTTGGACGGAGCCCAAAATGTGGCCAGTGAGTGCACAACGTAGATGTTTTCAACAAAATGGACAACAAGCACATGCGGTTTGTTTAAACGTCAATCATTGCATCTTTATTCCTTCAGCTTTAGCAAACAATCTTGCTTTCCCTGTTACGGGCAACAGTAACTTCCTCTTACATAATGGAACATCACTTTAAGAGCTCGTTTTAAAGACATTTAGAGAACATAGACATCCCCCCTGAGCAGCCTTAAGAATTAATTACTTTTTGTGTGAGTAGTTCATGGAGGGCACATAAATGCTCGACAAAACTCCCCAAAGTGCAGCTCTATAGCAGAATTAGAGTGTGCTTTCTGGAAAGAACATTGGTGAGCACTTCCCTTTCTGAGTTTTTGAAGTGGAGGTGGTCTTATGTCTTAATGCTGGATTGTAAATGGTAAGGCTGTTTAAACTATTAGATAAGTGTTTCCCCTGTTGAAAGGCAATAGATTGATTCCATCAACACTGAAACAGCAAAAAACAGTTTAGTCTGTGTGAATGAAGAGTCAGAGACAGATGTTTTCTCCTCATTGCTAAAGTAACCGGCACATCTGGGTGAGCAGTTAGCACAGCTAATGTTTCTCAGGCCCTCTCAGTGTCCCAACAACATTTCTCAGACCCAAACACAGTACAAATCGCACAGATCTGTACCGTTCAGCTGCTTCAGACATGATGAAAGTGTTATGTTCTTCTCACACCTGCAGTGCCCCAAAAAAGTTTGGGAACAGCTAAACACTAAACAAAAACTGATTTGTTCATCAAAATAAAGATGTTGCTGCATTTGTTTTGTTTTGTTTTATTTTGCATTTTTAGTTTTTTACACAAATGTTTATAGTCATGCAAAAGTTTTGGCTCCCCTGGTCAAATGATGTTTTGTTGATTTTCTAAATAAGTCAAATCATCAGCTATAGAAAACACATTTCTGCACATTGTAATGCACAATTACTGTTTAACATATAAAAAAAAAACTGGCCTGTCCCAAAGTTATGGCTGTTTTTCATATGAAGTCTGAAACTTATCAATGCTGAGAAAAAAAAAATCAAATTGGAGCCAGCTAGATTTTCTGCATTGTACATATACATTAAAAAATCAAGCTGACCTTTCAGGGCTCCATTGCTTATGGATGCAGTCCAAGCAAATGTGCATTAAGATAACAGCAGATCAGCTTATATTGTGGTTATAGAGCACAGATGCTTATATGACAACACTGTGGTCTATAGAAATGCAGAGGTTAAAGAAATATGGCAAAACATTGCTGGCCTTAATTCCCCACATGACACACAGAACGTGTCTGGTCAGATCTTGTATTGTGCTGGACTATGTTGTCATCTTTTTGTAGAATGGGCTGTTGTCAGGGTGTACACTTTAATGGCAGTGCTTAAAAAGAAAATGAGAAATGATCACTACTACTCAAGGAATGTTTCTTCCTCCTCTTCCATCTTTCAGAGTGTTAAAAAAAGCATTGGACTTGATGTGAATGCTCTACTGTGTGAAAAACTCATCTGTTCTTTGTCAAATAAAAATCGTTGTGTGAACGTGCCATAAGTTTCAAGCTCAACATCGGCAGAATGAAAAATATCATTATTAATTGGTAACTAAGTTTTATGTTCTGAAACAAGATTATCACACTGGTTGTGTTTTAATGCAAAGATTTTTACCAACCCGATTGAATACATTCCAATTATAGATTAAGACTGGGGTGTTTATATGCTGACTCTACTCAACAATCTGATAGAAAATCTCAGTTTACATGCACACTACAAGTAATACGACCCAAAATTACACACACATGTAGAGTACTGCTTAGTGTAGACGTTACCATGACAACAAGCATCATGTGAGTCCAGCCAGAGTGAGAAGCAGCAGTGTGTTTTCCTCAGTTTTCACTTGGTGCGCTTGTGTTTTTAATTGCTTTAAAATCATGTCAGACTCAGGAAAAATACTTCATTTGTACTTATTAAAGAAGGGCGAGAGGAAGACGTCATGTTCTGAGACATGGACGACCGTCCCACCGCCGACTTTTAAAGCTCAAAACATAAACTTCGTCTCCTCTGCAGACCAGTTTCTGCTCCTGCCATGTTGAATGTCATAACCTTTTGCTGTGACATGATGCACATGCGCAGAACATACTTAAACTTTCCGATTGGGAATGTAATCGGATACATGGCTATTATTCTTCTATTTAATGGATAATCTACAGGATTGCCCACCTTATTTAATCAGATGGAAATTGTATTCCGAATGGCTTTAATCAGACAAGTCTAGTCTAGTCCGATTGAGGCGTATACTTGGATGTATTCTATTCTGACTGAGCTAATATTGGATTATCAGGCTAGCTACATGTAAATGTGGCTACTTTCAGTTTTGTTTTTTGTTCCTAGCAAAACCTCATTCATTTACAGTTTTCCTTTCCTGAAGCAGTTTGGAGCTCAGACTGACACAGACTAAACAATTTTAATATGATAAATTCACATCATAACTCCAAAATGATCCCTTTATATGAGAAGGAAAAATGTTTTCAATATTGCATCTGGCTTTTCAGGATTTCTGTTGGTTTATTCATGATGAAATGTCTACACTACATAAACGGCAGCTGGCTTTTTTTTTAATAACTGCAATGATATAGTAACTTTATACAGAATATAATAACCCAGATTAGAGCAAATATGTTGTCTGCTTTACTCATTTTTATGATTCCACTCTCTCCAAAACTGAAGACAGAGTCAGAGAAACGGCTGTTGTTTAACCAGGAAAAACTCCACACATACAGCTGAGCTGCTTTAACTCCTTCCCCCCACATACCACACACACCACACACACGCATGTCACTGCCACCTCATTTTGATGGAGTGATACTGGTGACACAGCGGCCGCCGCGGTTTGACACAACTAATTTAGACCGAGGCCTTTTTATGACAACCCCCTCTGAATGTATTACCTCGCACCGGCGTAATAATAATGGAGCGGCATCAATCAAACGGGGTCCATGCACACATTGTGCCGTAGAGCTTATCTCTGGCTGCCACAGTCTGTCTGACTCAGCCTGGCCCGCCGACAATGAGCCTATGTGCAGCGGCTTCAGTTCGCAGGGCATAAATATGCAGTTTAGGGGTCAATGACATTTTAATAAGCTTTGGGCCGACAGCTCAGGCTGCCACACAAACAGCTGGTTGTTCGAGCGGGGCAGGGCCGGGCTCGGAAATTTCGGATAGACGCAGTGTTTCAGGAAAATGACATTGTTTTTCTGAACATGCAACCCCCCCTCACCACCACCCTCCCACTGCATACGTAATCCAACACATACACATAAAACACATGCAAAGCTCCATACACACCCTCGCGTCAGTCACAGATGGCCTGCTTTACCCTCGCATGTTCTCATATGTTGTTTCAGGTCTAGACTGGATGCAGCTGCTGCGTTTTTTGCCCTCTTTGCTACATTCACTGCCAAAAGTTTGGGGACACTTTGCTTTCTTTAGGAATTTGAATGTTCTCACTGTTAGTTTTCAATGAAGTAACAAAAAACACCTGCCAGCAAAGTTGCCAGGTAGTTACTGGAAATTACGAATACAGCTTTCATACTGTACTGACATGTTGCACTGTATTTTTTGATGAAGTAGAATACTGTGATCAACAATGTCCTCTTTTCTGGATAGTAAAAGTTTTTTTACTCTTGCGCTTTTGTGTAAACTCTATTTTACCTATCATATTGTTTATTTAACCAATGGAACCTAATGTCTCACTGACAATACATTCAAACCTGTTTAGATCTAGTAGATCACTAGAGGAGTTACACTTCACACACAGGTCATAGTAAAATTGAGGCAGTGTTTTCACTCTCATGTTTTCTATCTCTATATAAAAGAAGCATGAGACTTCCTTAACTGTTGGACATACTGTTCATGTTTTCTTCTGAGCAATCATTCAGATCAGTAAGAGCTTATTATTGCTACGTTTAGTCAAAGTAACAATAAAATACATCTAATGTGTGTCATGTCAAATACATGCAACAGTCTTATTAACAAAGAACAGCAGGTTAAATAGCAGAGATACCCACAATTCTGCCTTAACTGTAAACAGCTATAGCAAATATTACAGTAAAAAATTGAGGTTTAACAGTATAAATGAATGTGGTTTCACTATTAGGCAAACAACTGTGACTGTGGCCCTTTTTATTTATGTGTTGTAAATGCTTATTAATGATTTTAAGGTCTCTGTGACCTAATTAATAACCATTAATAATCTCATTTTAAAGCATTCATGAACCTTTATAAAATTAGTCTTATTTTAAAGAGGTACCCAACTTTGAAACAGTATAATCTTCCCTTCATTACAGAAATTCTGTACAGTGTAGCACTGTCAGAAATACAGTTTTTAATGAGTGATATTCAAAATATCAAAACAAACCTACTTACATTATAATATAACATGTAACAAATATTACAGACATGAGACAAATTGTATTGTATTGAGACACTTGGAGAAGCTTTCCCCTCTCTCTCTCTCCAGCACCTCTCAAAGTTCCCGTTGTGCTTTTAGGGAGTGATGTCATGGGTGGCTTAAACACCTGGGAGCTTTTTGGGTTGCACATTGCTCCGTGTTTGGATGAGGTTTATGTAGGGCCTCTTGGCTCTAGGCCCTGAGGGAGCAGGAGATGACCTATTTGCTGGGGCTGATTAATGCTGCCCACTAGCTGGAGTAAACACTATCTGTAGTGGCTCGTAAGTCTGCTTACAGAAGTGAAGGAGCGGCTGTCTCTGGTAAAGGTTATCAGCGGTCCACTCTGTCCACTCCAGCGGCACTGTCTCTCAAACCTTTGCAATATTTAGTGTAAGCAGAACTATTTTGGGTGCGTTTGGTAGAGGTAGTTAAAATATATATATATATATATATATATATATATATATCACTAAAGCTACAACTAAAACAACACCACTTTAGTTGGTCATCTACAGAATGTCTGCAAATATTCAAACTGTTAACAAACTATGTGGACAAACTCAGTTAGGTTTAGAGTTAGGGGGATTTTAAGGTGGATTTAATAGATATTTAACATCAATGAAAATGGGATGAGCCTCCATAAAGCACAAATCAATCAATCAATCAGATTTTATTTAAACTTGGGGGTATATCGAGGGTGACACTCTTTTACAATGTAGCAGAGCATTTTTCAAAAACAAAGGATGAAATAAAGCATAAGGACATAAAAACAGTACGGAAAGCAAAATAAACTTTGGGCACATTAAAACAAAAACAGATGATTAAAATCAGTAAATAAGACTGAATAATATTAAAAATAAAGACATTAAAAAATAAAGCAGCAGTAATGATAAAAGCCATAACGTTAAAATAGTAAAAAGATAGAAATGCCAAGTATGGTAAATTGGTGGCTACTGAGGTTCTAGGATATGTAGTAAGACCATTTAAAGTAAGTGGACACCTCACTGGACATTCTTCTACTTCTTTGTCAACATCCTTGCCTGTGTTTTGCTCACAGAGTCACCAAATATGGCCATCTTCTCCCCCCGCTGTTTTGACAACTCAGTCAAACGGTGGTGCCTGACAGATTTGAAGGGATTGCTTTTCAGACTGAGCTTGAGCTGCTGTGTCAGTCACTTTAATTGTTGCTATGACAGGGTCATGGACCCCCTGCCCGGTGGAGGCCGCCTGCCTGGTCCACCAGGGCTCCAGTTGGACTGCGAAAACATTGGTTTCCATACCAGTGAACTTAGCACCGTGCACAACAACTCCAGTTTCCACTGGCAGTCATGAGAAGTGTCTCCATAGACAGAGCTCTCTCTGAGCCTGCTAATAGCCCAGACTTCAGCCAGGTTTAAGGAGCATTAGCTGTGTGTGGGTCCTCTGCCTGCTTCACTTCAGTCACAAATTTAAAGCAGTGTTATTCACACAGATGCTAAGCCGCTAGTCGCCCTGCTCCCTCTTTTACCAGCAACTTTGTAATGCTGCAAATTTCAGACGGACCAGCAGTTAAGAACCTGTGATCGAGGTTAACTCCTTAAACTGCAAAGGCCTGCATGTGGGTCCACACCTCAGCTCCCCATACTACCTGCAGAACTTACAGGAAGTGGGGGTCCTGAGGGGCCTGCAGCACCCCAAGATTTCAGGATTGTTTAACTCTAAGTCTGTGGTAAAAAATAAAAAAAAAATGTCTATTTCTTCCATTTTATATGTTCTTTTTCATTAATATTGCAATTTCTGAATGCTGTTATTTCATTTGTTTTGATATCTAAAGAGCGAGAACTATTTTTTTATTCAGTCTAATCAAGAAACATGGACATAAACAAGAACACACCAGACATGGAATATTATTTCTCTGAATAAACAAATTGATGATAAGCACTTATCAGTCTGAATTGCATTAATGAGCTTGCATGCTCGCTGAGGAAAAAAAACAAAAAACAAAACAGCAATAGTGCGTCTAACAAAAGAGGAAGGCTTGTGTACTTTTTACATCTTTTCTTTAGTGATAGAAAGATGGTAAAACACAGAAAGCTCCAGGTCTAAAAGCTGAGGCTTCTTATTTTACTGTTGCAAATGGCAATGTACATGAGACGTAACTCCTCTGGCAGTAGATTTAGAGAAGCTTTTACTGAGCCTATAAGGTTCATGTGGTTAACTGCAACTTCTAAAAATAATATTAATAATGAGTTTGCTTTAAAATACCTACTACATACCTACACTGTACTCTGTAACATGATGAGTTTACTTAAAAAAGTTGAGTCGCCTCACTTTTAGAAAATAACAAGTCTTCAAATGAATCTTCAGAAATAAATAAAAATAAATTTGTTCTAAAATAAGTAAACTTGCTTACAACTTTGTAGTAAAGTATACTATTTACATTTGCAGTATATGGGCTTGTGTAATGGAAGATGTTTGTATTTTTTAATTTTACATTATTAATGTAAATAATAATTAGTAAGCCAAATCGCTTCCCTCTCTAGCTGTTAGCCACTTTGAAACCGTGTCAAATTAGTGGCTTAATTATTTTCATTTATTTATTGATTTATTTTGATCATGTACCATAATAATATCCTATATTTGAACACATTTTGAGGATTTTTCACCCATTTGAGACATTTGAGTGTTAAATCTTAGCGTGTAGCTGGACTATGGGTTGTGACACAATTGCAGCACCACATATCAATAATCTGGTTGGTTGTCACTCCGCTTATTTGTATATAGTTCATCCAGAAGGAGAGAACAGAGAGAGGCATCAGCGGCCTGAAGTATGAGTGACTCATGTACATTGTCAGCTCTCATCACATTTTTAAGTTATGACATGTTTCTGTTTAATGTAAATTCAAATAAAGAAACAATTTCATTTTGCCTTACATAAAAAGGTCCAGCGCTCAAGGTTTCACTAAGGTTACTGGCTACAAAAGCGAATTCATTAGCTTACCTTGAATGTTAGCTCAGCAAACATACTAATAAAAAAGTTGTTTTAGTTTAAAAAAGTATAAGCTGGGCTGCCTCAAAATTATGAGTTCAGTGAATTCAACAAAATGTAAACAAAACAAAAAGAAATAAACAAAATAGAAGACATATTAATGGTCTGTTAACTTACTATTAGGAATTTAATTACATCAAATTTTGAAGTTAAAACACTATTTTTTTTACAGTGCCACCTGCAAAAGAACATGTAAACAATATGTTTAGCTATTTTGCATGTTATTCTAGAATGACTCAATAAAAATACATTATTTAAATTATACAGAAGATTTTGATCTAAAATCACTTAAAACTGTTAAGTAGTTCATTAGACATCAATCAAGTAAAAGTCAAATTACTGTAATTTAGTTCTGCCCAAAAAGTACCAGGAAAAATGTATTCACACTCTCTATAATAAGCCAGTTTGAGGGGTTAAATGGATTTATAGGTCGATGAGACTTTGAGGCTCCAGTTGTCAGAGCTGAAAATGATGAGTGGTATTTTCTGCTATTAAAGTTGTGCCTGTTGTTCTGGTGGTGTGGTCAGACTCTATCTGTGGTCAAATGTCTGCAGGACTGGGTGGACATTTCGTTTTTGAAGCATCTTTCTTCATTAAGCATGAATTGTGATTCCCTCAGTATGTGTGATCTTGAGAGAGATAATGAGAGGCAGTGTGTATATGTGTATGTGTTAGTAGAGAAAAATCTAAGCTATTTAAATTGCCAGCTTTAAGACTTCTGTCTTGATGGAGAGCATTCCAGCCATACCAGACAACACAAACACTGCTCTGCACAACATCAGATGAACAATGTAAATGTTACGTTATTGCTATAACCCTCTCTGTTGACCAAAACATGGTCCTTACCAAATATTTGTTATATATAGGGTCACTTTTCCTATGTTTCTAATATGTTTATAACCATTAGAAGTCAGACTTAACAAGACTGTAACAGAAAAAAAGTATTGTATTGCACTTTATGTATTGTATGTAACTGAAATTCTGTTGAAAGTACAGATTCTAAACTTTCGATTGTCATCACATTTGAGTTTGTTAATAGAAGAGGAGATTTATTTATTTATTTATTTATTTATGTATTTATTAATGTGTTTCATGAAAAAAAAATATTATGTATATAGTCTTTTTTTGTTATGCACAGATTCTTGTTTTGAGGAAGAACAGAAAAAAAAACTATTATAGTTGTGTATATTTTAAAGACAATGTTTTCATTTATTTCTACATAAATAAAAAAAAATCAATTTCAACACACAAACACAAACCTGTGAATACAGAATGCAGGTCAAATGAAATTATACTTGATAATGTAACTATTATATTATATATTATGTAATTAATATAATTACACTGTAACTACAACTATGTAACTATGCAATTACATGTAAAGCATTATACAATAAATAGTACATTGGCAAAAGCCATAGTGTTCTAACAGTGAAACAGTTAAAGTTATTCAAATGCATTTCCACATTCAGTTCACCATGTGCCATGTATCTGGCAATCTGAGAGTCTACATCCATGATCCATGCACATTCTGCTCCAGGATATTCAACCATCCCTGGCCTCTATCCAGCTGTCACTGACTTGTTGGATATTTTAAGGCCTTGTCTGGAAGGATATGGCCAGTCATAATGCCTGGCTGGACTGGGAGGGTGTGGAACAGAAGAGGTGTTATACTGGAGCTCCGGCTGGGTGAGGAACACGCCTGACTTGCCCATAAAGAAGGTGATGATAACAAAGCCGCCTGACTGGTGCAGGTTTAAGGCCTGGTTGTATTAAGTGTTGGGCTTTTACGGGATTTAGGTGGATGTAAGGTGGGAATGGCTCATTCATGCTTTATTTGGGTGGCGCTCACATGCAGACGGTCACCCAAGCCTGGACAAACAGTGTGGAGAGAATTACGACAATTAACACAAGCTTGAATTGTTGGTACCAGAGATTACAGGTATCACAGTGCAATGGTGGTCATATGAACTGAATGATTGCATTGTAAACTGATATATCAGTGGGTTTATGGGTTTGCTGGTAGTTGAAATAATCATGACCATGCTGTCTGTAAATCATTTGAATTGACACTCATGTTTACTGCATGAAGACAGAGGCCTGCATTCAAGGCCAGATTTAAATATTTTTGATTTAATCAAGACTTTTTTTTTTACGTGTTTGATTGAAAATACTGAGGAAAATTTTTGGTTATCTGTCATTTTTCCCCAAATGGAAAGCCAGGTTTTACATTTAGTTTTGTGACTCACTTGGAATTTCAAATGAAGATTTAAAGAGATGCCTTTTACCCTAATGAGAAACAAAAACAGCTTTGGAGCCTGAGTTTTACAGAGCATGGACAGTCATACAAAATGGCAAATAAAACCATGGCAAAAACAATAGTAGATCAACCACAACCTGTGCTGGGAATGCACTGTTCCCCGGTATAAGATGCATTATGGCCCAAACTCACATTAAAGGCACATGTGGTTTAAGGGCTTACCGCAGTCATTAAGCTATGTTTGGAGACTGGAGCCTGAAGAGGAGGGTCTATCTGATATCAGATGTGCTCTCAGTGACCTTTTACTATTATATATAAGTAAATTGTGTACACACGAAATGGAATAAGTTACACAAACCGATACAGCCTGATTGTCTGCAGATGTGCATTGGGATGCTGATCGATGGTCCATATGCTTTTTAAAACAGAGTGGATTCTAGAAGTCTGAATGGTTTTTAGCACACACTGTGCATAAAGATTTTCCCAATTGTTCACTGTCATAAAAAATGATACACTCAAAAGAAAATTAAACAAACTTTTTCCAGCATTTAAGTATCAACACTTTTCTTTCCATTCTTTTCAAGAGACCCACTTTCAGTTTTTCAGTCATTCCATATAATGGAAAACTGTATTTACGTTGGCATAATTGAATAAGATGAGTCCGGTAGCTGAAGTTGACATACTGTGCACCTCAAACACTGTTGTTTCTTTCTTCACATGCAAATCCCACATTTGCAAAAGAGGAACGATAAAACAGGCCAATTCCAAAATCCTAAACTGTTATGTAACAGTCTTGACCTATTAATATTTATACCCCTAAAATTTACATACAGCCAACATTCTAGATCAGCAGGCATTGTGAAGAACAAAATGACAACAGAACAACAGCAATGAAAATATATGACTATGTGCAGAAATGTATCATTCCAGGCTGTGAAGGAGATGTTGGCACTTTTCAAACCTAGCCCAAGGAACTGAACAGACATGGCTAATGTTCATCTTTAAATGCACTATTTATGGAGTATGGATGTGGCTGAGTCCCAAATGGCTATTTCTTAACTATATTTTGCACCGTTGGGGTGAAGGATTCAGTATTTAAATTCTGACAAAGTGCACTATGTAGGTAGCAGGGAGACATTTGAGATTCAGCCCCAGCACGAGAAGAGGGCCACCACTGGATTGGTGCTAAATAAGACTCAGTGGTAATTTGGTGACCAAAAAGTACTTATAAAGCAAAAGATTTTGCATTAATCAGTGCTATGTTACCGCATATTCATTGTTATATGACAAAAAATCATGAAATGACTGCAATATACAGCAATGGGTGACTGAACATTCTCCTCATTCAGCGGTCCGTGGCTGCTTGGCAGTGATACCGCTTCACATCATGCCTAAGAACACCCTTCCCTGTGATAAAATCACAGAACGGATGGACTCTAATGGCTTATTGCTTTAATAAAAGCAACTAAACCTGCAGGACTCTTGTTTTTCATCTCCAAAGTTCAATCTTAAAAGTTGCTTGTACTTTCTATTTCTCACAATCCAAGTAATCCCAAAAACATTTAGCGATGCTGAAGTCTGGACTTTGAGGGAGGTCAGTCCATTGTCCTGAGAACACCCATTTCTTGGCTTGCTGTGCAAATTATCTTTTTTTCTGTTTTTCTTTTCTGAACTCCAGTTTTTGCACAGCATGTTGTCATTTCTTTCAGTATGCTGTCAGATATCTGTTCTTCTACAGACAATGAGAGTTACATTTACTTTGTGGTTGCAACTGTATGTTTGTGCTGTCATTTTCAAGGTGCTTCAGAGGAAGATTGACCCTGTATACACGCTGAATGAGCCCCCTATTTACTGAATATTGTAGCCATTTGGGCCAGGCCTGTGTGTGTATGAGTATGAGTGTGTATGAATGCGTGCCTGTCTATGTGTGCCCCTATTTCAACAATAGGGTACAGTTCTGGTCTGTAGAATGGTACATTATTCCTCATCCAAAAGCTCCATTACGATGTTGTCAGTTCCATCTTTAGTCCTCGTATCTATAAGCACAAAAACTAGAGCATCCAGCCAGCTTGTCTCCAAGTGCTGCAATACAGTGAAACTCTAGAGATGTCAGCTCTCTCCAAACAGACTTTCAAAAAGCTTTTCTGCAGAGGCTGTTTTGCGTCATCTTCAGCCAACTCCCATCACTGTCAGGTCTGTCTCTGAGCCATACAGGATTCGTGCATCAGCTCAAACACTGCAGTCGACACCTTGATTTGCCCATTTGACTGTCCACTGATCTAGTGGGTCATTTGTTTGCTCATTCCCTCATTTAATTCACTCATTCATGAGCCATAGTTTGTTAATACAAACTTATATGAACACAGATACTGACATTGTTTGTTTTAGCCATTTTTCCCTTTTTATTCATTGAGTTCCTCTGAGATCCTGAAAGAGCTCAGATATCCTGACCTAGAACGCAGTTGTTATTCTTTAAAGCACCATTGGTCCTTTTTTTTTGGTGCTTTTGGAATAAAAGTCAAGTCAGCCAGCCAGCATGGATTCTGACACTGCTTGTCAAAAGTTTGGGGTAACGATGCTTTTACAACTTGAGGAATGAGGAGTAGACTCATTGACAAATGAATAGAACATGTACAATTATTGAAAACCTTTTGAAAACCTGGTGTCCTCAAATGTTTGATGGTCAGTGTATCTCCATGTGCTCATCAAGCTTCATTAAATCAGGTGGGAGTATGCTGTCCTATCTGTGCTTTTTCCAGGGGAGCATCATTGAGCATGCCCACTGTCCAACTGCTGCGAGAGCACCAGTCTGATATTAAAGCAGTAACTTTGATCAGTAGACATACTGCATATTACAGCCAGTCTCTGGATCCAGAACAGCTAATCCTTGACATTTGAAATTAGTACCTGATTTGGTAAGCTTTTGATCTGGCTCGGTTTTGGATGCAAACAGCTCTTATTGTGTCTGGCGCTCTTTAAAAGAGATCACCAGCATGCTCTGTCAGTGGCAGTGGCACAGATTAATGCAAGGGGTGAATGTGAAGCAGTTGGGAAGTTGAAACAGAGGAGCTGAATGATTACAGGTAGATGAAAAAGTGAACATTTTGGCAGAGCTGATTTATCTTCAGTCATATACAGAAGTTTTGTAGACTTTGTAAGTGAAAATACATTCACTGAGCACCACTATAGGAACACTATGTTAATACTGGGTATGGCCTCCCTTTGCTCTGAAAATTGCCTCAGTGCTTTGCATCATGGATTCCACAAGATGTTGGAAACATTCCTTTGAGATTCTAGTCCATGTTGACATGACTGCATCATGCCGTTCCTACATTTTTTACAGGTGCTGTGAATCCCCCGTTCTTCCACATCCCGAAGGTGTTCTATTGGATTCAGATCCAGTGTCTGGGAAGGCCTCTAAAGAACACTGAACTCATTGTCATGTTCACGAAACCAGTTTGAGATGACTTTTGCTTTGTGACATGGTACATTATCATGGAGGAAGTAGCCATTAGAAGTTGGGTCATTTGTGGCCATGAAGAAATGCACATGGTCATCAATAAATCTCAAATAGGCTGTGTCATTCAAGTGATGATTGATTGGTATATTAATGGGCCTAAAATGTGCCAAGAAAACCTTCACCACCTCCACCAGCCCCAGACTGTTGACACAAGGCAGGTTGGGTTCATCAGATCTGGCTATGTTTTTTCAAGTCTTCAATTGTCCAGTTTTGGTGACCCTGTGTCCACTGCAGTTTCAGCTTGCTGTTCTTGGCTTACAGACGTGGAAAATGAGGTGGTCTTCTGCTTTTGTAACTCACCCACCTCAAGGTTTAATGTATTATGCATTCTGAGATGCTTTTTGGGCAGTTAGCCCTCTCTTCCAAGCACATTCATTAGCAGTCTAAAAAATATATAGTGATGCTTCACATGTCATGGAGGAAATGCATGCTTGTCTTCACACTCTAAAGAGGGGATTAACATTGCATGCATGGACTGGGGAGCTTATTTCCAATTGTCTTCAATGGGAGAGTCACATTTTACTCACTGTTTTTGTACGCTGGGTGCTTCGGATTTACTGTGTCCTGCCTCAATCTTTTTTCTGCAGAGTTGTCCAGGTACCTTTAGCTGAAAAAAGTTTAATTTGAAGCGTCAAGTAGCCTACATTATGAACATTTTTCTGCACTGACCAATCAGATCAAAAGTGAGGTGGGCCTTCAGCGATAGAGATTAGTGCTTGCTTTTGAGTACTAAGTACAGATTGAATTATCTTGACATTCAGCTTGTTTTTGTTAAAAGCTCCACACTGTCTAGTTAATAGTAGGTCACATTCTAAAGGAGCAACCGAAAGAGGTTTTTACCTGTATAAACTGAAACGATGGCTAGCTAGCTTAGCCTATAACATTATTCCTGCTTAGCAACAGTAAACTGTGCAGCCAGAATGCTATGTACTATGTTGTCCCAGGCGCTTGCTAATGTGCTGCTAGGCCATTGCTATGGTATTACAGGTGGTTGTTAAGGTGTTTCTAGGCCATTGCTATCACTCCCAGATTGCTGCAAAGGTGTCACCAGGTTATCACTGTCACATCCCAGGTGGTTGCTAAGATGTTGCGTGGTCATTGCTAGGTCAATACACACTGTTGCTAAGGTGCTGCTAGGCTGCTATGATATCCCGGGTGGTTGCTTAAATGTTGCAAGGCCTTTGCTACGATTCCCAGATTGTTGCAAAGGTGTTACTAGGTTATCATTGTGATATCTCATGTGTTTGTTTAAATGTTGCTACACCATTGCTATGGTATCCCAGGTGGTTGCTAAGGTGTTGGCAATTTCTATGGTATTACAGGTGGTTTGCTAAGAGACTGCTAGGCTGTTGCTATGATATCCCAGGCATTTGCTAAAATGTTGTTAGGCCATTGCTATAATTCCCAAATTGGTGCTAAAGTGTTACTAGATTATTGCTGTCATGTCCCAGGTGGTTGCTAAGATGTTGCTATGCCATTGCTATTGTATCCCAGGTGGTTGCTAAGGTGTTGCTTGGCAATTTCTATGTTATCCCAAGTGGTTGCTAATATGTGTGAATCTGTGTTTGCTAGTGTGTATGTGAATCTGTATGTGTTGCCTCCAAGTGTCAGTGTGAGAGATGCCCTCTGAGACATTATTTGTGGAAATTAGATTTGGATTTCACCATTTATTATTTAAGCAGATTTGAAAACTGTATATGCAATCAGTTCCAAAAGCACAAGCACACTGCTCCAGTGTGGGCTCGATGATCCTGTGAAGTTTTAAGTCAAAAACTGCAACCTGGAAACGGTACCAAAAAAATAAATAAATAAATAAATAAAATAATAAAAGTAAAAATAAAAAATAAAACAGTAATGTGTCCAGACAACTTAATTATCCCATTACTGTTTAAGCTGTAGTTTGAAAAAGACATTCACATTTTATGTAAGAAACAAGAATACCAGCTGATGCCTAAATGTCTAATGACTTAGGATTAATGTAGCGATTCAAGCTCAGGCACTATAACTTTGGATGGAAATGAGCATTTGTAGCTGTTATTGGAGAAGATGAAAATAACATCTAAACCGTTTCAGTGTGTTAGGCTTAGAGGGGGAGGGGATGGGGTCTGTCTGGAAGAGGATAAGTGCTGAGCTGAGGCTCTGTCAGAGGGGCACAGACAGCAATGAGAAAAGCTCTCGAACCCTCTGTTGAAAATGACAAACCGCCTTCAACCAGCTACGTTCCCAGAGATTAACACGCACACTGAAGATCCAAAGGAGCAATTTCATTTCAAAACTCAATCCGTCAGCTCGAGGATTTGCATGGCTAATTAGAAACAGTTGCACTCATTTTTTTTTTCTTCTCTGCTCCCCTCCTCTCTTCTCCTTCTATCCTCTTTTCCATCATTCTTAAAAGCGGCCTTCCTTTATAGTGTCAGCGAGGCGAAAGCTGGTCTGCTGAAGCTGAAACTCCTGAAGTAAGCTTACCTGTACTACATATGCTAATGACCTTGTTTTACATCCAGGATGACCCACCCCTTTGCTGTAGGCGTGAAAGCCTGAGGAGGTTTGGTAATGTGGATGGTCACGGTGGTTATGGTTCTTTGCTCTAATAGAGTAAAACGGACACACTGATGGGTTTAGAGTCATTCAGCTCATTTAACATTCGGGCTAATGGAGAATTAAACTAACGTTACATCGTCTCCCATTAAATGTTCCACGCTTTTAATTACTGTTGAAGCCTGAATTTGACTATTGCACCTTGAATCATATCTGAGAGGAACATTTCTAGTCTTTTCTGTTTGAAAAGCAAAAGTTTGGCAAAAATCAGTTTTGTGCTGGAGCTATGGGGCTAATGTAGCTAAGTAATGGAAGCTTGTGCTCCACCATTTAGAACTGAATGAACTGCAGTCCTAATTCATTATGCACTTCACTGAAACCAAATAAAGTTGCAAAGTAATCCCAAATAGACTTACTTATGTAGTTTCTGATGCTGTTGTATAAAAATATATATTATAAAAACACCTCTTTACTCCTTTACCCTTAAAAAGGTTTATGAGTGGTTTAAAATGAGTTTATTAATGGTTATCATTTAAACACCTTAAAATCATTAATGAGCAGAACTAATACATAAATAAACAAAAAGGACAACTTTCATTTGTTTGCTAAGTAGTGAGTCCACATTAATCTATACTGCTAAACCTCAGCTCTGACTGGTTACTTATTTAGTTTAGTCTTCTCCATCAGACAGCATTAAAACTACCAGCTTCATCAAATATTCATATTCGTCACATAGACCAGCTTATACTGTTGCTATTTTGTTTGTTTTATAACTGCTCATTAATGGTGGTGTTAATGATCTAATCAATAACCTTAGTAAATTCATTTTAAAGTATTTACAAACCTGTGTGACTAAATGTGTTATAACTGTGTATTAAACAATTTTAAGGTGTTTATGACCTAATGACCTACCAATTAATTAATTAATTTGAAACCTTTCATAAACCCTCTGTAGTCTTATTGTAACCTTTTAAAACTCTTATGTAAAATGGTTACTTTTTTCTGCAGTGCAACTCTGAGGTAGAAAATTTAGAACACTGAAAAATTTTGCCTGCTTGACCTGTGTTTGGACCAAATTTGGCAGCACTTAAAGTAAGTACTTGATCTGTGATGTTTTTTCCCTCCATTACTAACATATTTACTGATAAAAACATACCAAATAAATAAAAAGTACATGCAAATTTGATGTAATTTTTTTGTAAATGCTGCAAAAATGCAACCCAATTCATTTTCAACACTTTTTAGCATTGTGCACATAATGGCCATGTTTACTCCATTATAATCAAGGTGTCCAACTCCAGCCTTGCTATTCCCCACTCCAAAACATCTGATTCAGCTCATCAGGTAATAATCACACCCTTTGTGAGCTGAATCAGGGCAGGAAATATGAGAAACTGCAAGGTTTTGTACAGGTTTCCCTATTATATTTATGGCATATGAACTGTAGAATGATTAACGTTAAGAAGTTTAAAGGTAGTATTATCATTCTGCAGACTATCAGGACAAAATCTTTTATGTTTATTTTTGCTGCTTTTTTGCTAGTATTCAACACAATTTGAAAACTCCGGTTGTTATGTATATTGTGTGTCAAACATTCATGATGATTGGACCACTAGAAAGGTTCAAAATGGGGGGGGGTTGGGGGATGAAAATCAATTAACTTTATTTAAAGTTGAGAATGTTTTTTTTCCTTTACCTGTAATAAAATGATGTTTTTCCAAGAGTAACATTATAAATTCAGACAATGAAATAAAGTATTACAATGACTTATTGTTTATATGTACAATGTCTTTGTATGTTATGGGATTACTTATAAAAGATAAAACTAAACTTTAGTGAAATCACAACGAGAAAATCCCCAACCTTTAAAATCATTTTTCCAAAAATTCACCCCAAAACCAAAAAAAATCTGCATTTGGGTCCCTGTGGGATAAAATGTACTATTCATAATTTTTAAACTGATCTTTATCTATTAGTCACTTAAGCTTTTCTTTAAATGAAGAGATTAAGATCATATTCTTGCCAATCATGAGAGAGAGAGAGAGTGAGCACATAATCCCCATGCAGTTCAGTTCATTTTAGGTCGCTGAACATTTACAGTAAATGTATATGGCTCTATTGATGGGCTCCCCTCAGACCCCTGCATCCAATTAGATAAACTGTCTTCAATAATCAAGCTTAGCTTAACGGTCCAGAATAACGAGTGAGATAATGCTGTAATATCTCGTGCACAGATGTAAATTATCAGAGAGAGAACAGGGCTTTATAGAGGTGGATAATGAGAGTTCAGGAGTTCACTAAGAATATTACAGACTCAAATGCCTTTGGAGGTATTTAGGGCTGCGATTTCGCTCCAGGAGTATTTTCAGATAAGATTGTTTTTTAAAATGGGTTATTATCTAAAGGTAATTGTTTGAATTGATCAAGTTGTTCTGTTTGATTCATTCCATGGTTTGGGCTATAGTATGTAGCTTGTTAAAGTCTGGCTTGAGTGCAGAAACTTTACTCTTTTCCATAATAATATTTCAGCAATAGTGAGATGACATATGAGAATAATTTGTAAATAAAGACACTGCACTAGCCAATTTATCAAAACAAATTAAACTGGCTTTCTCACAGAACTCACGTTTTGGAGGCCACAATTCATCTGAGATTACGTCTGCCAAACTGCTGCGTGTCTGTCTGTCTCTGTTTGGGTGTTGTTGTCACTAGTGTACTGTAATTCTACAGAACAGCTGAAGCAAAGAGGTTCTTCATTGCCAGTGGCACTTTGAGAAGCTCTCCAGAGCCTATTATAGCACATTGGCTCTGAAACGTGACTTATAAGATGTTCCGCATTAAATTTATTATATGTTGATCAAAATTTCCTTGGCTTTCGTAACTCACAGCAGATCCCGCTGTCCCCATCCAGCATGTGAGCTGTTGTACGATGGTGCTCATTAAACCTAAGAGGTTTAGAGGTATTATTATCATTTTGTTATGCATTTGTTCATATTACATAAATGTCATTATATATTAAACCACATAACTCTAATACATTACAATTAAATTTGACTTATACTGTAAGGAATTTAATTTACATTTAATTTATGTGTCTTAGCAGGTTCAAGTTTGCACTTCCATCACTTTTCTGTTGATTTTGATGAGAACATAGTAAATCAGGAGGAAAATGTAAGCATATGTTTTTATCCACAAGCCATCAGATTCCTCAACTCCCACAGACCCACACACATATATACATAACACCCACACAGGCCCACACACACACATATACATAACAATATGGGACTAACTCACTCTTCTTGCAGTTGCAATTTGTGGAACACTGTATTTAAATATAGTTACTGCATTTCACTGAAACACTTCACTTGATATGACTGTAGATCTGAATACTCGCATTTTTGCACATTTTATTTCCACAACAATACCTGACTTTGCATTTTACTTCACTATAACAGTGTTAGCTGCTAGAATTACTGTAGCAACCAAATACTGTACACTGTATACTGCTGCTCTGGTTGCTACCTCAGTGACTGCCATGCTCATATATGCTAGGCTATCTGCTAAGCTGCTGATATGTCATAGTATGTTACATCCTCCTTTGCACAGCTCCACATACTCTGAGTACAGTATACTGCCTGTGTTCTGTTTTTCTGTATTACTGTATTGTACTGTATCGTCTGCACCGTGTATATTGTATTGTCTTGCACTTGTCTTCCTGTATTGGTCCTGGAGGAATATTTCACTGTGTACTTGTATTGAGCTGAAATGACAATAAAGCCTGACTTCACTCGACTTGATGACTTATCTTTCTGCATAATAAGACTGTACACACAACAATAACTTTCCATCAAATTCAAATAATTAAAAAGCTCCACTTTTACATAGAGTTTATCAACTGCTGGCTTTTTTACATTTTTTTAGAAGCTTAAAGTTTTTACAGATCTTCACTTGTGTCGAAAAGCTAGAAGTAAGAAATAAAATCATAACATAAACCTTGTAAGGTGACACATTGGTGATGACTTCTACTTTTAAAGGTTAGCTCTTGGCTTAAGTGTACTTTATGCATTATGTGTCATATAAGATATGAGATATATTTCTCACAGGGCTGTCAATGTTTTTGCTGTAATAATGCATTATCAATGTGTTGTGTGTTAATGTGTTAACATGATGTTTGATATTATTCTTCCAAGTCATTAACACATTTTCCTAGTTTGACCCTTCAAACGTCCCACAGTTGTACCAGCTGAAGCCCACTTGCAGCACACTGTGTGTTGCTATGATAGATTCTGGAGCTGTTCTAGGACATTAGATCAGGACATTATAACACAGCTTTAATTTAATTCACCAAATATTGCAATTTTCCAAAGTGAAAATTGAACCAATAATGTTAACCCAAAGCACATTTTCATCCACTTCTTATTTTTGCTGGATCCAAGAATGTATCAAATTGAGAGACGGCAGTTTCAAAGCGAATATTTTTTAATTATTTATTTATTTATTTCGTGAATTGTTACGTGAATTGTTGTTCACGTGATGAAAACACAGGTATTAAATTATTTAAAGCAATAAATACAGTTGCATGTAAAATTTACATACCCCTGGTTGAACTACATATTTTGTGAAAATAAGTACACGCCCACTACAAGGAACAAACTTCGATATGGCATTTTTTTGCTCATTTTTGTGCACAATTGCTATTTATTTATTTGCTGAGTTTAACGTGTGTCTTAACTTTTGCAGAGGCCACTTTTTGTTCTTTTTTTTGACTGAGGGTGCCCAAACTTCTGCCTGTGACTGTGCGTTCTGTTGAAGCTCATTTTGTCCACTCATACAGCTTTAAAAATACACTACTTTTAGAAAACAAAAAGAAAAAAAAAAATGTTTTTTTAGGGTCAAATTGTGATTTGAGCCAGTGTGATTAATTGCAGTTAATGAGGTAAATTGTTTGGGAGCCAGAGTATCTCCAGTTACTTCAATTTGATTACTGTTTCTGATTTATGCATAAAGGAGACTCTTATAGCTTGTTGCACCATAATGACAGAGAATTGAGCAAGAGCTGTGAAAACTCTCATGCTGTTTCTGTGCTGCACTCTGCATGATGATGCCTCATGCTCTAGTTCAATAAATGACTGTCTCTCTATCTCTTTTTCTCTCTCACTTACATGCTACTCTCTCGCCTCGTGATCCAGACAGCGCAACTTGCAGCTTACGCCTCACAAGTCACATCATACACTTCTTTAATCACAGTAAAACCCATATCTGCCTTCACTCACACACACAAGCACACACACACACCCACACACACACACACACACACACACACTCTCCCTCTCTCTTTCTCTCTCTCTCTCTCTCCGTGTCCTTGACTGTCGGGTTCCTCCTGTAAACAGTGCAGCAGGAATCACGACTTGGCATTCCTGAAACAACTCTGGATTTGATTTTACAACCCAATTAAAGTCCAGCTGTAAATCAGCCCCCTGCCCTACACCACACATACACACTCACACACCTCTGATAGACTTTAGTATCCCTGAAGGCTGTGAAGCAATCTCTGAAGGGCTCCTGTTAAAAGCAGCCAGGCAGAGAATGGGACTGGGCCTGATGAGGGTGTTTACAGGCAGGGATGGACGCCACACTGGGGTCGTTATGGAGCGCCGCTATCCCACATCTCAGACAAATGAGCGCAATACAGCCTGGCTGTCCCCCTCACATACAGAGCTTGCCATGGTCCACAAAACTAAGCGTGTTTCTAACAACCAGAAAAGGCTCACTTAAAATATTAAAGCTTGCATTTCATACAGTGAGCCAACGGCACGTATTGTGAATATCAAATTGTTGTTTTGTCTAGAAAAGGTTACATCATCTTGATACTGCCTTGGTTAGGATGATAACCCTTATTTATTTGATACTTCTTGTGAGTTTACAGTAGTTTGGAAAACTGTCAAGTCATTGTTTAAATGCCTTATTTTGTGGAAAACAGAACAATTTTCCCTTTTTTTATTTGAACAAAAGACTTTGATGTGCTGAATATAAAGTGCTTGGAAATGTACCTGCAAAAATCACCAGTGTCGAATTAATTGTTCCTGAATTGTCATGAAAACCACTACCTTTACATAAATCGGCCTCTTCAGCCTACAGCAGTTTAGCTCCACCCACTCATGCTGAAGTTATAAGGAGTATTTAAGTCCAGACTTTTGCTCTACAGGGCAGCCAATCAGAACAGTGTTCATTTACATGTATAAGTCTTGAAATCACTGTTACAAAAACAAAAAGAGCCTGTTTAATTCTAAGGGATGAGAAGAGGTTGGAAAATGGTTATGGAAAAATTCCTTATAACTGTTTTATTTTTATATAAAACCACACCAACAAAGGGTCTCATCCTCCAGTTGTTCTTAAGAAGAAATTTCGGTAACAGTTTCTATGAATGTCACCTCTGTAAGCATCTATAAACACATTCATAACATGTTATAATGCATTCATAAGGCATTATAAACATGGCTATAAATATTTATAAAAATGCATTACACGTTATAGCCATGCTTATTATGCATTATGAATTGTTAACATAATACATTATAAGTACTGTTCATAACAAATTATAAGAGCTTACAAGTCGTATTTGTCCACTCTAAGTAAAGTGAAGCGTACTGTACTAAAGCCTCCTCCAGTGTTAAGAGTGAGGCTATAAGTTGAAGTATTTACTGAAGGATTTACTGAAACACTAAAACATACTCAATAAAGCACATTACAGGCTTCAAATGTCAGAGTTTAAACTAGTGCTGCCATCAGTGTTTTACCCAATGTGGGGAAAGGTAATGTACACCACCGTTAGCTTGGTATTTGTCTTTACAGTCTCCAAGCTGGGACTTCTTTGGTACTGACAGTATCACATGTTATCAACACTACTTATAATGCATTATATTAACAATTCATAATGTATAATAAACATGGCTATAAAGTGTAATCCAGTGTAATTCAGTTTTATAAATGTTTATAATCATGTTTAAATTGCCGTATGAAGGCATTATACCATGTTATATATGTGTTTATAGATGCTTACCAATGTGACATTCATAGAAAGTGTTACCGAAATTTCTTTACCATTCACCAATGTTTTCTTGTTTGGAATTTGTTCTTAGGTAAGAAAACAATCTATGCACACCCAGGAGCGCAAAGATGTGAACGGTTCTGTAGTTTAAAAATGTCATGAATCTGATGTAAACTTTTTCTTTGGTTTTTTCTCAAGAACAAATTTAAGAAAAAACTTAGGAAGATACTGGTGAAAGAGGTCTATAATGAGTGAACCTCAGGGGGAAATGTAAGATATGTGTTCTTTTAAGCAAAATCTGCTCCTCATTACAAGAAAGAAGAGTGTTGCAAGATATACCCAAATAGCAAATAGCTGTTTTATGTTAATTTCTTCAGTTTTTTGTACTTAAAGAATAGATTCATGAAAAATCTTTACACAATTTTCTACTTACATGTTTGGTGTCAAAATCTTGCTTCTTTAGTTTAGTGCTGGAGCTATGAGGCTAACAAACATGAAGTCAATAGTAACCCAAATTTTTTCATAAATACATCCCTAATACGTCTCCCAGCCAGCTCAAAACGATTAGGACAGAATGTGACTTACTGTGAACTATAAAAATGAAGAACACTTCACTGTAGCTGAATGCAGCTATTTTGGACAACAGGACTGTTATGTTGAATTCCACCTTCTCTTCACTGCAATCATGTAAAGTAGGTATATGGATGCTACCAAATCAATTTCTCTTGTTTCTATTAAGAAATAACTGTTAATCTTGGATTTTCAATCTCAAGGTATATGTTTATAAATAGAAATAACTTGCACATGAAGAAGATTCGAATTCCATTTGGATGCCGGAATACAGCATCACACTTGTCTTGAATGGCAACCTTCAACGCAGTGAAGTTTTGTTCATTTTTGTAAGTTACATTAAGCCACATTATGTTCTACACCACATTAACAAGTTTGGGTGACCTTAAAGGGGAATTCCTCACAAATTCATTATAATTCAATCTTTAAATGTAAAGAAAGTCATTCAGGGTGGTTTGATGTTAAATGCTTTATTTTAAATAAATGTTGTGTCAGAATTGTTCACAGTGGTAGTGATAGGAACCAGATATTCAAAGAGTTTAATACCTCTAAAAGGTCCATCATAGAAAGTTACTGTATGAAACAGTTACAATTACATTGCCTGATGCCTGAAACATTAGTTTATAAAAGCTTCGAAATAAACCTTCAGCCTAAAACACATTTTTAAAATGCATTCATGGAAGACAGTTACATTTTTTGGGGAAATAGCATTCAAAATTTTGAATAATACAACCCTGTTCCCAAAAAAGTCCGGCCACAAATTGTGCAAATGTAAATAAAAATAGCATACAGTGATCATTAATAATAATAGTAATCATTTAAACACTGTATTTAATTGAAAAAAGACAATGTATGAAATGTTGAAATTGAAAAATGTTATTGTTTTTTGAAAAATCTCTGTTTTGAATTTGACACCAATTAAATGTTTTAAAAAATTGGGACAGGGGCAACAAACTGATTGAACATTTCACAACTAATTAGGTTAATTGGCAACAGGTCAGTAACATGATTGGGTATAAAAGAGCGTCCGAGAGAGACTGAGTCATTCAGCAGTACAGATGGGGAGGGGTTCACCACTCTGTGAAAGGCTGCACAGGCAAATAGTGCAACACTTGGAAAAGAATAATGTTTCTCAATGTAAAATAGAAAAGAACTTGCAGATTTTGTGGTCGATGGCATATAGATGCAAGAGACAAGGCCGAAAACCAATATTGGTTGGTCAAGATCTTTAAGCCCTCAGGTAGCACTGCATTACAAACAGGCACGATTCTGTAGTGGAAATCTCTTCATGGGCTCAGGAACAGTTCTGAAAACCACTGTCTGTGAACACAATTCACTGCTACATCAACAAATGCAAGTTGAAAATCTGCCATGCAAAGAAGAAACTATTATAAACAGGATTCAAAAATGCCGCTGCCTTCTCGGGGCTCAAGCTTGTTCAAGACGGAATGATGTGAAGTGGAAAAATGTGCTGTAGTCCAACAGATCAAAATTTGAAATTCGTTTTGGAAATCATGGACGCTGAGTCCTCCGGGCTAAGCACACAGTTCAAAAACCAGCATCCAGGATGGTATGGAGGTGCATTAGTGCACATGGCATGGGTGACTTGCACATCTGTGAAGGCACCATTGATTCTGAATGATATATGCAGGTTTTGGAGCAACATATGCTGCCATCCAGATGACGTCTTTTTCAAGGAAGGCCTTGCTTATTTCACCAAGACAATGTCAAACCACATTCTGCACGTATTACAACAGCATGACTCCAAAGCTAAAGAGCTATACTGGCCTGCCTGCAGTCCAGACTTGTTACCACTGAAAACATTTGGCACATTATGAAGCAAAAAATATGACAAAGGAGACCCTGAACTGTTGAGCAGCTGAAATCCTTTATCAAGTAAGAATGGGAAAACATTTTGATTTAAAAACTACAGCAGTGTCTCCTCAGTTCCTATACACTTACAGAGTGTTGTTTAAAGAAGCAGTGGTGCAGCACAGTGGTAAACATGCCCCCATCCCAACTTTTTTGAAACATGTTGCTGGCATCAAATTCAAAACAGCCCTTTGTTTTTCAAAAACAATACAATTCCTCAGTTTCAACGTTTGATGTTACATTCGATACGTTATCTTTTTATTATTTTCAATTAAAATAGGGTTTAAATAATTTGCACATGATTGCATTCTGTTTTTATTTACATTTTGGACAGCATGCCAACTGTTTTGGAAACAGCATTGTAAATCAAATGGCTATATTTGAGTAGTTATTGCCACTCCTGGTTCCTTTCACTTCAAACCACTATGCTTAACATTATTTACATCTTAACAATTGAGGTAGCAATGATTTATCTCAACATTTGAATATTGCAGAACATTTTAATTGGTGGAATTTAAGGAAGACCTGGAGGTGGTTTAAGAGGGTTGGGAGACATTTTGGGGATGTGTTTAGAAAAGGTATGGATGTCTATTATAATAGTGGTAGCTGTGTTAGCCTCATAGCCCCAGTGCTAAACAAAAAAGGCAGCATTTGGACACGATGTATATCTCAGCTGATTGATGATTCAATGAACCAGTATTTATTTTGATGATGGACATGAACTAAACGGATAAAAAGGTGCATTTTGATTTTGTCAGGAAAGTAACAGTGAAAATAAAACATCAGAAGAGCAAAGCAACCCCTAACTTTTGATGGGCAGCACACTGTATGATATACTCCCAGCAGAGCATTCATCTGCGGGTGATGTGGGCCGCTTGGCCACATGGCTGTGGCTCTTTTTCACTCTGCTCTCACTCTACAGACAGTAATTGCGCACTGCAATCAATCAGAGGTGACATAGCTGATTGTCGTTTTTCATTAGTGTGACAACAGGTTACTGCTGCCTGTCAGCCATTAGAGAAAAACGTCCACTAATGACATATCAATAACTCCACACCACGCCACAGACACCCAGAGTTGTGTCATTGCGGACGCCTCTTAAAGCTTGCTTATTTTTTTTTATCGGTTCTGCTTTTAAAACAAGAACACAGCACTCTCTCACACTGTCAGGAAGCTGGAAAGACGTGACGAGAAATTCACAGCCTGGCATGCACTTAATTGCAGAGTTTATATGAAAGTCACAGTAATGGCGAATGGAATTTAAATTGCTTAAGTGCTGTTTGGGCGTGCTCGTCTCTTAAACCGCAAGGGGAACCAAATTAAAACATTTAAAAGCAAGACAATGAGGCGGCACGTTCTTCCCTAGCTCTGTTATTTAGTGGCAGTCATTAATCTTTCTCTCTTGCCGTATGAGTACATAGACACATTCGCAAACACGTACGCACATAAAGTGACAAATGTGGTGAACACCTGAAAAAGACTGGGTGACAAAGTCAATTTGGCTGTAGTGAACAGTTGAGAACACGCAGCACTGCGATGCTGTCACTGAAAGGCGTTTCATCCTCAGAGGCCTCCAGCTGGCGGCTTACCGCTCTTCTCTTCCTTTAGCTGATTTCCTGTCATGCTGTCAGAGACCTAACAGAAGCAGGAAGGAGACAAATCGACTCTCTGGCCCAGATTCGCAGCGCCAAAGAACCGCCGCAAGGCTTGGCTAAAAGATGCCTTCATACAGAGATTGTGCTGTTTCCATGCTCTCGCCTGTTTGGTTCTTTGCAAATGTTAGTATTGGCCATTCACACCAATTAGCAAACAGAAGTACAGTAGAACGCCCGTAGGCTCTGCTGTACATCACAACTGCTTCACGCTGTGGAGAAACTGCAAGAAACTGGCACTGGCCTGTTGTTCTATTGAGCTACATGTTGCCTTGAAGTAATTACCATTCTCATGAATCACTGTCTGGCTCTCATGACTTGAGGGGTCATTTCCCTTAATTAGACCTTCTGACTGGCAGTCTCAGCCTTGGGTGTCTCAGCCTTGTGCGCCTGACCACTCTGGTGCTTGCTGTGGCCTAATTGTAGAAACCCTGACTTCAGCAAATTTGATTCCTCATATTTCTCGTTGAGTAGACACCAATTGATTGGAGCCCCTTGGGACCAGGAGGAATAACAGTGCTTCTTGCATTACTTGACTTGCGTCTCAATCAGCGGGCAATTTCCACTTGGCACGGAAGGTGAGATGTTTTGAACTGGAGCCAAACTGGAACTAAAGCCAGCCATGTGGCCTGACCTATTGGCCTGAAAACAACACCACACATACGCTTGTTGATTTCTGACATGTGCCTTTCTGGAGTGGTGTCACTGAGGAACAGACCGAAATCTTCAGGAGAGAAGCTGAACACTGGCCATGACTTGTTTGTGCAGCTGCGGTCATGCTGGAACATTCTGGATGGCAGGGTCTCCAGAATGAAGTCACACCTGTGGCATTGAGGGTCTATGTTCACTTTGCCCTTGAAAGATGTAAACCAGTGTGAGTGTGGACATGATTGAGATGGAAAACAGTCACAGATCGGTCAAGCACTGTAGCAGTGGCTTAAAGAACCAATCAGCAATCTCTGAGACTGGCAAGCCATTTTTTTTTTTTTTTATGGCGGCAACATAGGCCTTGAGGCAGCAAGAAGGGTAGAGGTCCAAAACCACTAAAACATTATGCATGGTACATTACCCCAGAAACCTGTCAGAAACTCAGTCTGTCAGCTAGTCTTGGAGCGGTCATCGTGCGTCACACTAGGTCTTGACCTCTGAGTCAATAGTGGAAAACTAAGGAGAAAATTGAAGAGTTGAGACAGCTTGAAAGTTTGAAGTTCTGCATTGTCTACAAGCCAAAATCCTGCAAAATGTTCTCTGATCAGCAAGTGCCAGGACCACACTCTAGGAAAAGGAAATGCCCCATTTTGGAGTTCATTTTGAGCAAATTTTGGTGTAGACTTGATTCAAGTAATGGTTCTAAAAGGGTTACCTAAAGTTTCACTTTATTTATTTATTTTTTTTTAAATAGAGAACCTTCTAAGAGCCCTCATTTTTAGGCCTCTTCCAGGTCATTGCTGTAGAGCTGGCCTGTTAAAGCAATCTGTTTAAACAGTCCCACCATTGATCTCACATCAGTGAAAGCCACAGGGACTATAGTACAGGACAATGAGGAACAGGACCAGTCCTGGTGGTGGTCCAAACCATGCTGATAATGTAGATGCATAAATCACCCCTGCTTTCTACAAGTTCTCTTATTGGACACACATGTCTGGCACCACTATGGGCTTTTTACCTGAGAAAGTCATTAATGACCAGTGTCACGATGATGAGTCATCAGTGGGTGGCTTTCCTCATTGTTGTCGGCATTATGGGAAATGAAGCAGAGCTACTGCCCTGGAGAAAGAAGAGGGCTGGGTTCTGCATGTTCCTCTGGCCTGTGCTTATGAGCCATGATGTTTCTGCCATGTTTTGTGCCATTTTATGGTGGAGCACTGTGAGGCAAAGCACAGAGCTAGTAACACAGCACAGCACTCCTGCTTTGATGTGGGGAGCAGAGCGATGATGTAAAGGCTTTTTCCAGAGACTGGAACTGCAGAGCAACTGCAACTGGAACATATAGAAAATGGACAGTAGGCTGATGAAAAGGTCTGTTGAACCATTCAAACTTTAATAAAGGGCAGGCTCTGAAGGTTCAGAATACAAGGCAGTTCCTGGATTATAAGGGGGTAGATGTTAGGTGTGACTTGTTCTACAGCTTTTGTGTACATCCAAACAACACGTGGTCATAGATTCTTTTTTTTAGTTTAGAAAAGACTCTGAAAACATCTGTTGTAAACAGGCTTACTCACATCCTACAGTGGTCAGTGGTGCTGCAGTGGCCCTACACTCTCAGAAATTAAGGTCTGACACTGTCACTGGGGCAGTACCCCTCTTGTCACTGGGGTGGGACCCACAAATCTCAGTACCTTTAGTCATGGAACATAATTGTCCCATAATCCACTGAAATGACACTTTTTAAGTAGTATTGACTCCACACACCCCGACTCGTCTCAAGGATTTTTATTGTATTGTTCTGTTTTAAAACATTAGGTTATGAAAAGGTACAAATATATATGTTTTTCCTTTAGAAAACTTATTTAAGGTTCACAATTGGACCCTAAAACCACTGTCGTACCTTTGAGGGAACAGTTACATTGTTTGTAGCCTGATAAATGAAAAAGTACCTGCACTGTTCTGTGTTTCTAACAGTGAGTGTTAGAGAGTGATTTTCCACTTTTTAAAGGCTAAGAGGATTCCCTGCTGATGATGTATCTTGAAGGTGAGAAGAACTCAAAAGAGAAGAACTCTGAGAAGAACGCAAAACTACATCTGTTCTGTGGTAGTTTTTTGTGGGGGAGCAGATTTATTTATTTATTTATTTATTTATTATTGTAAAGTATTTTTTATTTGTTTTTATTTTTTTTTGCTCCTGAATACAGAAAGAAATTGGGGAACTAACGTTACTGCTAGGAAGCCAAATATTTCATCATGAACGCAAAACGGTAGCCTTTGAATAATTCTTACAATGGAGAAAGTAGATCGCTCAAACAACAGACATGGCTTGTGAGATGAGGAGAACAACAGGCTAAAAGCTAAAGTTAGCAAAGTAGCTTCTTGGCTATCTTACCTCAGTTTGACTCCTTTTCTGGCTGAAAAGGTAGAACATTTTCTCTGGGGTCCATTTTGTGCTAAATTAAGATAATCACTGTTTTCTTCACAATTTTGCTCGATGACTGAGGTAAAAGTTACACCAATGCTAGCTTGGTGATATTAGATCAGTGGCTAGGCTAGCAGTCAGGACTGGTTTACACCACAGGGATTGACAATGGCTGTGTGTTTGTATTAGCATATTGCAGGCTGGGTACTGTAGTGGAAAACTGAATAAAACATGAAAACATAAAATCTTGAATTCTGTCCAGTTGACGAGGCTGAAGAATACAGTGCTTCGGCTGAAATGCCCCTCTGGAATGTCTCTGGACTGCTGCTTTTAAGAGTTACCCATGTGCCTCGATTCAGGAGCTCCATTCACACTATGTGGACCTGGGCTGGGTGTTATGAATGACAAAGTGAATTCATTTTCAGACACAATAAGAGCAACATCTACTTTGAGAGCATTTACAGCCAGAGAGTGTCTCAGCATTGGTGAATGAAGGCGCTGTGTCAATAAAGCAAACTTGGTTTATGTTCTAATTGTTTTGTGATGGGTTTAATTTGATGGTATCTCCCCAGAGAAAGAGAATGTAGTTTTCTTAAGAAAACACAAATGTCATGTATTGTGCTGTTGTGGCTGTTTTAATGAAAACAGACAGTCGAGTAATACTCCACTACAGCTCTTTTAATGAATATAGATTTCAGCTTCCACGTGTCATATTTCGTGTGACAAAGGGGAGAAAAATTAGGCTAAAATGCTGAAAATTTAAGGCCTTTAAAACCTTATTTTTGCACGGTGTAATTACCCTTTGACCAAGTTTGAATTCCTTCTGTTGAGGTTTGACCACAGATGCCAGGCTGCAGAGACGGGTCATTTTCAGTGGCAAAAATGACAACTATGCGTGGGAAGGAGAGACAGAATGGACAGCATGTTTTTCCAAAACAAAAAGTGTTACAACGTAAACACAAACGCACTTGGCCGCAACGGAAGGTGGAGGAAGGGTGACGGGGTCGGACCACATTCTAAATATTATGCTTAAACATCTGTTTGCAATACCTCACTGACGGCTGATGTTGAAGGGTGTTATGAAAACAATGGTCCTTTATGAGATTAACTTAAGACGCAGGGCTGTGTAAGAGCATGCCTGCTGAGACAGAGTGAAGCAGAGGAAGAAGAGACTGTAAGTGACTTAGTGAATGAGAGAGAGTTAATGAGTAGGAGAAGCATTAACTCTAGATTTAAAACAATGGCTGATTGATCTCGTACATATGGTTTAACAGTTGAGGCCTCTCCTCAGCAATACTAATCACCGGGCGAGTGGGCGACTGGCCAACACTATCAACTCTCAGTGCCACAAAGAGAGCTCCTAGACTGCGGCACACTCTTTTAAAGGAAATATTTGGCAAAGATTCTACAGAGTTTTCCTCTTACTCTAAATGTAGTTGATCAGCCAAGACCTGCGTGTTGTCCAAGGTTTGCTTTTTTCGTTGCACTGGAGCTATGAGGCTAAAGTAGCTGACAAATAATGGAAGCTCAAATAGTGTCGTTCTTAAGTAATTTCAATTAGACTTGCTTGTTTGATTTCTGACACTTTCTATCTATAAAAATGGACCAAAGTACTAAATTCAGGGTTAAGATGATTGGGCCTCATTCACCCACCGTTCTTAAGAAGAGATTTCTTCTTAAAACCCACTTATTCAGTTTTCATGAAGATTCTAAAATTCACCAAACTTTTCTTAGTTGGGATTTGTTCTTAGGTAAGAACAGAATCTACACACACTCAAGAGCACAAAGGTGTGAACAAAGCACTTTAAGAACACGTCATGAAACTGATGTAGACTTTTTCTTAGGACCTTTCTCAAGAACAAATTTAACCAATGTTATGAGGCACTAAATTGTAAATGATGACATCCTGGAACACTGAGTAGTGATGGATCCTGCAAGTCTATCAGGTAGGAGTACCTAGAACAACAACAAAAAGAGTGGCCTCAGAAAGGTCAGCTCAGTGTGAGCTTTTTCCCATAATATTAGATCTCACTGAGAACTAAGCAGTTAATAAGGTTCTTTCACACAGAACGTTCTTTCATGCATTGGTTTCCCAAAACTAAACAAACACCTTCTAATACATGATTAATTAACAAATAGAGGTCTCAAGTCAGCGTCACTAAGCTAATTTGAGGGATGAACAATCACAGCAGCAGTGGCACATTTGCGAGTGATAAACAGTGTCAGTGCTGTTTTTCTTATTGTATCTATCATCGCTCGCACTCAAACAGGAGAAAGGGAATGAGCATGCACACCATGGTGAAAGGTGCTAGCATGCTACTTTTAGTTAACATTTCCGCATTTTTTTATGTTAGATATGGAGCTGTTTATAGAAATGAATTCACAGTGCTTTATGATTTATCTTAATATATCTCTACAGATCGTCACATGTATGCATTTAATGAATAAATGAATGAGGTGCTGGATCGAGATCTTGCTTGTTCCGACACACATTAAGCCCAGACTGCTACTGTTTTTTATTTATTTTTTTCTGCTGTTTTTCACTGTATTTTCAGACCAGATGCCCAAATGTGCCATTGTGAATCTATTGAAATCAATGCATTCTCCTTCTATACTGTTACATATTTCTGACTGAAGCACAAGATCAGGAAGGGCCTCTAAGCTAGTAGAGCATTTTGCTGAAAGAGAGGTTGGTGGGAGGGGAAAGTGAGACATGATATTATTGGTTAATATTGTTTTTTCCTGTCTGTTGATGCCTGATAATGTAATCAAAACTCAGTAGATGTTTCAGAGATAGGGCAAAAGTCATGATGTGTTAACCCTTTCACCACAACCAGTGGGATTTGCCATGGCCGATCCCTAGACAGTACAGTCCCACCAGTGGAATACAAACACAGAGCATTCAGTTTCAAATGCTGGTGCAACAAGGAGCTTTGGTTTACCAGCACTGTGCGGCACGCAGCACAACAGAGTCTATAAAGCATAAGGCTGCGTCCAAAACCACATACCACCATACTATGCTTTGTATTCTAATGAATGCACATCTAATGGTGGTGTAATATTTTTGGCACACTATTTAGTACCGTAATATGTAGTTTTGGAAAACAGCATTGTAAACAAACATGGCTGCATCCTGGTGGGCTTCTTGTGCTTCATATCTTTATAAAGTTGTTTTAAAACCCGTTATAATATAGTTATAGTTTCAGTAAATAAAAGAATCAGAAGTCATAAAATGTGCAAAAAACTGGTTAATTACTAATCACATTCTAGAACTACAGCTACGCTCATGCTAAAAGAACTCTCTATGGGCAGACTTGCAGATCCACTGCAAAACCAAAGAAGCAGATTTCAGACACCACACGTGTCTTGGTTGATCAACTACATTTGGTGAAAGGGGGAAACTGTAAATTAGATTTTTTGCTGATCATTCATCCTGTGGGCTCCTCAAAGGAACAAAAACATTGGCTCCTCTCTCAGCTCCTCTCTGTGATCATCCTCTCTCACTTCTGGCTCTACAAAACCCAACAAATGATGATTAATGTGTTTGCTTTAATTAATATGTGCTGCCTGATTAGGAACAGGGTGCTACAATCTTGTTCCTGGGCAGGGGTTTCGAGCAAGACGAGAGAGAAAGAGCGAGAGAAAGAGTGTGTGCCTATGTATGTGTGTGTGAGGAAGGCGGACAGGTGGTGTCGATGGGGATGCCTGATTCAGAGAGGACCTGATTTGCATACATATGACAACCATCTGTGCTAATAGTCTCGGAGATGTCTCTATTAGGCCGCATGCCACATGCCAATGCCAGGCAGGCCGTGCCCGCTTTATGCCAATGTTGAGCCAGCATTTCCACCACTGTAAACACTGGCTGATGTGGTCCAGCACAAGGAGCTGGGTGGGCCTTGGAGGCACGCTGATGGTGACAATCAGATTGAAAAAATCCAATGTCCAATGCTAAACTAAGCGAAAGCCATTCTGTGCACAGTCACAGTCATGTAGTTATGTTTACTTATCTGACACATGGACTAACTAATGCATCGTTGTTCTGGCAACCAGATTCAAATACAAAAACAATACCTGTATATCAGTTTTAAGGAATGCTCAGTCAGTGGCCATTATGCTTACCAAGTCCAGAGCTTTCACCCTCCGAAGGATTAAAGTGATTCTTGCATTTAAAAATAAAAAAATATATATATAATATATAATATAATATATATATATATATATATATATATATATATGTATATATATATTTGAATGAAGTTTCATAGTTTCATTACATTCGGATCAAATATGAGGGATCTAATCCAATTCATTCAGTCTCTAATTAAATGTAATGCACTTCCACCATGACTGAATTCTTCAGGCCAATCCAAAATAGGGCAACAGTGTTTTATTCTTCTTCCATTTTCTCAAGTAGTATCTGAATTATGTTTGTGAACATTGATATTTGCAGCCAGCGAATGGAAAATATTCACTAAAATTATACAACTCAGTCCACTTATCAGCCTGTGCAAAAAATATCAGGCCAAACATCTAAATAAATATTACACTTTTCCCAGGAAATGAATGCCATTACCTGTAATGATGGACAATTACCACAGGTAATTTGAACAGGACATTCAAAAACAACATTATTGGGTGAACAGACTTTTATATAGACAGGTTCACAGCAGCCTTGAACTTGTCATGAGCTTGTTAGTCTCAGCATGATAATGGTACAATTATCTCTAGACTGGCTAATTGTCCTCCTTAAAACAAGAATTTCAATTTAAGAGTAAGGTTAAGAGACCACCTGTGGTCTGTGGGTCTTAAATTGGTCACTCACATTTGCAATGAATGTTAAAGGGCTTCGCTGACCATATGGAGGTGACTAGATCTAGAGTTGCTATTGTTCTGTGGTCATACTGTTTCAACGTGAAGATCACAGTGATAAAGAAAACGGCAAAAATCTAAAGGTTCCCACAAAATAAAAGTGGTGCTGACTGAAAGTTTCAAATCTGTATTTCTGGCAGAGTTTTGAAATGTGGAAATAATGAGGAGAAAATTACAACAACGTCGGTGATAAATGCAACTTCCTCCACTCGATTTCCTTTACGAAGATTATCTCGTTCAACCTGCATGGAAATATGAATATTTGACACGTCACATAGCATTTCACACTTCGTCTCCTGTGAACATGATGTATGACTGTCACGCTTAATTCGGCGCTTCTCCCTCCGTCCCACAAGCCTGAGACGTCACACTCACTCCGTCCACATTTTTCATCTGCTCAGTTTTCACAGCTATGGCTCCCTCCGGACACCATCGGTGTCTCAGAGTGGGACGATTTCTGCAGATGGACAGCATTCCACCCGGAGCAGCGGCATCCAGACATGAGGAACACAGACTGACCTCAGGGACCGAGAGCAGCAGGGAAGAGGAATATACTCTGCACATCAAAAGTTTGGGGACACTTAGCTTTTCTACATGCTTTTAACTCGGTCTAACATCTCGCCAACAGCTCATTCAGAGACTTTAACCCCTTAAAATCCAAGGATTATTACGTACTAAGGCTTATTATTCAGTAACTACTGGGACTTCAATGTAAACACGTTGAGCTATTTTTAGTTAATAGAGGTGTGTAATAATGGCACTGACCATTAAGAGCCCAAAGCATTTTTAACTAATCAAACCATACCCCAGAGTAGCCAGGCTGCAGGCATGTCCAAGTAGGTTCTAGTAAAACAGATTAGCATGTAGATTTGGAGCTTTCTGTGTGCTACAGTGTTTTCTATCACTGTATTAAGAAGCTCCAAACTGCCTTTATTGTTGGATGCACTGTAATAGTTTCTGCACATTCACAGTGCAATTCAGATCACTAAGAGCTGACTGTTGATTTGCGTCATCAGAGTAATACTGTAAGACAACTGAAGTATGAGATATATTCATATTCATGTGTTAGCTTCTACAAAATGGTAGTTTGTGGCGCAAACAAAACACAAATCTACAAATTTTCAACTTATTATTATTTACTTATTATTATTAGTTTATCTTCTTCACATAGCAAATTAAATTCAACAACTGCAATCATTATTAAAAAGTTAGCCCCTTAAAATCCCAGGCTTATTACATATAAAGGTTTAGGCCCAATCTTATTTCCCCCCTTGCCCCTACCACTTTGCCTTTAGCCCTCCATTTTGTGTGTTCACGCCTAGTAATGTTCTTCTTTATTTGAGGGTCCCATTTTATATGGAAGATTTCAACCACTACCTGTTGTAACTCAGTTCCAAAGGGCAAAGTGACACTCGAAAACAAGGGGTAGGGGTAAAAAAAAGAAATGGGATTGGGCCTAATTATTCAATTGCTACATTGACTTCAATACAATCTGCTTGAGCTTAGATTATAGAAGTGTGTAATAAAAGTTTGGACCCACCGTTGGACCCAGTGGCAATTTAAGCGATTAATAAATAAGCGTGCACTTTTGTTAGTTGCACTAATTGAACATATCATATAGAAACAGGTTTAAATCTTGACATTTTTCTTTGCAAAAACTGCAAAACAAGGAAGAACAGGAACAACTGACAAATTTGGACTATTTTTGGAACAAAGCCAAACTCTACACATTGTATCCTCTTGTTGTGATGTCAGCACTTACCAGCACTCAAACTTTTCAGGTGTTTAAACCATCTCTAGGCCAAAAAAACTTCTTAATGATTTAATTATTAATCATTAAGTAACACTTTATTTCACAGTTTGCTTCTTAACAATGAATTACCTATTAGCAAACAATTAATAATGCCCTGGTAAAGAGAACCATACCACTTGTAAGCAAGCTTAGAAATGTATTTAAACTGTATTTATATGATGTGTTAATAAAGCCTGCATTCATCAGCTTAAACAAAGTTAGTCAAACAGTTTATATAACTTATTTGGTAGAAATGACCATCCATGTGATCCTTATAATAGTTTTTTTATTGTGCAATAATAAAAATATTGCACAAATGATAAAATACATTTAAAAGATATTTAGTAATGGATTAATTGTTAATAACCACTGCTCTACCCTTAAAAAGTCCTATAAATAATATTTCCAGCTTATAAATTGTTACAAAAGGACATAGCTCCCATAATTTGTGGCAAAATATAATGAAATAACATATATAAAGTTATTGCAAATTGTATTGTAAGTTAATGTAAAGTTCAAATATCCACAGTTTATGAGCATTCTGGCATTTCTTACCACACGATTGGTCATTCTGATCTCAATTCATTGTGAATACATTTTTAAGTTTGCTTACAAATGATTACAGGTGATTAATGTTTCACTTTACTAGGACATTATTATAATACACACCGATCAGGCATAACATTATGACCTCCTCGATTCTATGTTCATTGTCAATTTTATCAGCTCCACTTACTATATAGGTGCACTTTGTAGTTCTACAGTTACAGACTGTAGTCCATCTGTTTCTCTGCATACTTTGTTAGCCCCCTTTTACCCTGTTCTTCAGTGGTCAGGACCTCCATGGACCCTCACAGAGCAGGTACTATTTGGGTGGTGGATCATTCTCAGCACTGCAGTAACACTCATGTGGTGGTGGTGTGTTAGTGTGTGTTGCGCTGGTCTGAGTGGATCAGACACAGCAGTGCTGCTGGAGTTTTTAAACACCTCAGTGTCACTGCTGGACTGAGAATAGTCCACCAACCAAAAATATCCAGCCAAGAGCGTCCTGTGACCACTGATGAAGGACTAGAGGATGACCAACACAAACTGTGCAGCAGCAGATGAGCTATGGTCTCAGACTTTACATCTACAAGGTGGAGTGACAAGGTAGGAGTGTCTAATAGAGTGGACAGTGAGTGGACACAGTGTTTAACTCCAGCAGCACTGCTGTGTCTGATCCACTCGTACCAGCACAACACACACTAACACACCACCACCACGTCAGTGTTACTGCAGTGCTGAGAATGATCCACCAGCCAAATAGTACCTGCTCTGTGAGGGTCCATGGGGGTCCTGGGGGCTAACAACCTTGTTCCCAATGATTATTTAGAATTCACTCTTCATACCAAGAAAGGCACTTTGATGAACATGAAGATGAATGTTGAAGCAAAATAAACTCAAAGTACTGTTTTGTGTTAATGAAGCTTTTGCAGATGTTCTTATTTAAATGAAAAATAACAGCAAATCCCCCAAATTTCTGACAGGCAATAAGTTTCGAGGAGATGTCTGGACATTGAGAGAGTCTTTCAGATGTGCACTGTTACTTAGGGAAGAAAAGAAAGAGTGAATGAGTGAGTGGGGGAGAGGGAGAGAGAGAGAGAGTGAGAGAAAGAGAGAGAGGCCAAGAAACAAAGCACCAAAGTGTATATCAGCGAGAGCTGCCAACATCAGCACACTCGCTGGCAGTGGAATCTGCACGATCGCTCTCAAATTTCCATCAGCTTTATGAAAAACTGCATTCGTGCTGTAGATGTTGGAGCTACTTGAGAGGCTCTAGCAGCCAGTAAATTGAGGAGGAATCTGCAATTGGGCTTGTCAGGCCTGCTCCGTAAGTGCCGGGAGGCGTGAGCTGGGAGAAAGATGACTCAGCGTGACAGAAGGACAATCTCCTTCGCCCCAACCTCAAGCTCTTCTCAGCGTTTGGGGCTGCACTCTTGGACAGGCTCCTGAGATGACCACCAGGAGCACACATTCTTACATTTTTGGGTCACTGGCTGTGTCCTTGGAGCTTCTCTGCTCATTTAGCCACTCCCCAGAATTTTAGAGCAGGAAGTGAGACTGTACACTCTAAAAACGGACGGTTCTTCGAGGATTCTTTATTAAAGAAAATGGTTCTTTATAGAACCATGAACACCCAAAGAACCCTTTGCATGATTAATTGGTTCTTTGCAACATGATGTTCTTTAGATTGATGGAAAATTTGCTATATGTAGAACTTTAGAACGTTTAGAACATATGTAGAAAGTTCTATGTACAACCTTTTTAAAGAGGGCTCTATATAGCACCCATAAGGGCTCTTCTATGGTTACAAGCTTGCCATTCTAACAACAGAAGAACCTTTTGGGTGTTATATAGATCCCTTTTCAAAAAGGTGCTAGATAGAACCATCTAAAGCACATTCTTCATCAACCTGAAGAACTATTTCATGATGCAAAGAACCTTTTAATCATGCAAAGGGTTTTTTGTGTGTTCACGGTTCTATATAGAACCACTTTCTTTACTAAAGAACCCTTGAAGAACCATCTTTTTTAAGAGGTATCCCTGTCCCTCATGGCAACACACCTGCCTCAAACTGTATCAACTTAGCGAGTAACCTCAAATAGATGTAAAATGTTACCTGCTTCATTGTTATCATTTTACCCAATTAAGTCTTTTTGTCTCTTTAGTGCGTCCTTTGTTTCTTTCTTGTCTCTCCTTTGTCTTTCTTTTCATTTGCAGAAGAGACAGAATGAAAAATGAAGGCCTGAAGTGCGGAGGACACCGTAGAGACTGGCAGCTAAAAGCAATTTCCTGTCAAAATCTGTGTGTCAGTTACAGTCAGCTGAAGGACGAAGAGACAATAAATCATTAACGTTAAGCAGGGGAGGCCAGCCTCGATTAATCTGAGCCCAGCCTGTCCACTACCACTACAGCAGGGACACTGCGCCACCTCCACCCACGACCAAAGTGACAGTGATAACAGATTCACATGAAAAGGTGGTGTTTTCACACCTCTGGTTGAAATAAACACTATTTTGAATGTGAAATAAGGTAGTGGAATTACTGTCACTGCCTTATATGTTGAATATTTCAATTTCTTGTATTATTCTACTTACAAATTATTGCAGGTGATTGGGCTAATCCACAAAAATGTTGAATATGTCTGGGGCAATCTGTGTCAATGTTACCATCTTGCAGATGTATGGGTGTTTGTTGGCATGAAAACAGCATCCTCAGATTGTGCAGCATGCAGTCTATATGTTTGATTATTGTTATGTGAGCTTGAAAGGAAATTGAATGAATTAGTAATACATTGAATTAAAAGTACATATGATTTTATTTGTCTGTTTTTGTTATGGGACATTTGGGCCACAAGAACACAGCTTAACTCTGACACAGACTGTGTTACTACATCTCTGTGTTAAAAGTCAGAACACAGCACAACACACAACACATTATTAGAATAAACTTAATATGCATTTCACAATGTGAAAGACATTTCGATCCAAAGGCTTATGCTGAAATGCAAATGAAAATGAAATTTGTTTCTATGACAAATAAACATAAGGAAGGAAGCTAAGGCCTGTGTTGATTTATCTGTAGATCACTGTCCAGTGCAGTCTGCTGAAGTTGTCCTTTGATGCTAATGTTACTGATATTACTGGTATTGTTAGGATCAGCTAAGAGGTTTTACTTGAATGATACTTCACACTTGACATACTTTGTTGATAAACATCACAACATTGCAGGAGTTGGAAAAAACTTTAATCAAGACAAATATCAACTGTCAATTAAAAGCTGTATTGACGTTTAAACTCTGTTTGCAACTTACGGGTGCATACCCCCCTACCCCTTCATGTGTCTGGCAGAAAACTGGAGATATATATATATATATATAAGAAAAAGCACTAATATTTCAATAAGTATAAATAATATTAATACAATACATAATAATTGTACATATTTCATGTATTCTTTTAACCATTTCCAACCTTCTCCTCATGGCAGCCCAGTATTGTTTGTTGTTATCATCCAACATCAGTTTTGACTAATCAATACTTGATTATGTGAAATCAGGTGTGCTGGTGATGGAGTTGAACAAATCCATGCCTTGGCTGGGAAAGTCCAGGAGGCATTTGGAACTTCTCACAGGATATCAGATTCTTTTTGTATTTATGCTTAATTTCTAGTGTTTTTTAAAGAAAAAACATGTTTATTCTCAAGACAAATGGCTTTAAAAAATATATCTTGGTGTCTAAGACAATTGCACTGTACTTTATACATTAGTATGCCTCTGCATTAATGTTAAGCAGGGTAGCTATTCGTGAAGCTGCTTAAAAGAATGACCAAGAGTGTGTAAAGCTGTGTTAAGTGAGGCTAATTTCTAAAATAATCTAAAACAATTTGACTTGTTTGATTTTTTGTGTTATTTCATTGCCTTATTCATTTAACTGATGCCTTCGCTATCATTCAAAAATGTAGAAAAAAGTAGAAACAAGGAAAATTCTACAAGTAAGTGTCCATACTTCTGACTGGTAGTGTGGATTTGTTATTTATTATTTTATTTTTTTTTTCTATTCTGAGTGTATAGTAGCCTATAGTTAAGGATTGGGATTCTTTTGCTTTTTGCATATCGTCTTAAGGTCTTAATTGAGCTTGTTAGTTTGATATCTGGGGAGGACGCAAAACACACACACACACACACAGTCAAGGGAAGCTGAGCTCCTTCAAGGACGAGAGATATTGACAGTAATTTTTCATCCCGTGATTTTGCATATGCAGCCATTTGTGATCATTAATCATGCTTTAACAAAGTGAGACACTTTTTTGTAGTTCATAATGTCTTTTATGTGACTACTTTGCTATATGCATGCATTTGCCTTGATCTCTCTGATCAAGTGTGTGTGTGTGAGTCTGTGTGTGTTTATAGTGTAAGGGGGGACAAGCTTGCCAAGTGTTTGGATTAATTAGACATGTTCATCCCCCAGTGTCCTCCTGGAGGACACTCTATCTCCGCAGCCCTATCTGTTTATTAAAGCAGAGCAAAGCAATCTGGCTGGAAAAATTGAAGCCTGCCTGTCCCCCCCGCCCCCACTCTTTCTTTTCTTTCAGCCACTCAGGCCTTGCACCAGAGTAATTAAGCAATTAAGAGTGATTGATTCATCACAGAGAGAGAGAGAGAGAGAGAGAGAGAGAGAGAGAGAGAGAAAGAGAAAGAGAGAGAGAGTGTCTGGAGATTTGGACGGAATCTGTACAGTAGTATCAAATTAGCAAGGAAAAAAAAAACTAGGGAAGATTAAGGACTGAGGCATTTATCTATTGTCTGCAGAGATGCCATTTAAAGCATCTGTACCAAAATTGGCCAAACATCTTCGTCATTGACGTTAATATTGAAGGACAGAAATAGAAAACATTTAGACGTCATTGAGAGTGACAGTTTCATTTCACTCGCTTGACCTTTTAACCAATATATGAGAGTTTCTGAGATGAATTTTCAGTGGTAGTCATGGTGGTGGTGGTGGTGTGTGTGTGTGTGGGGGGGTTGTCCAATATTCCTATTATTGTCTGCTTCCTATCTCCTTTGGCATCTTTACTATGGACTATTTTTGCCTTATTTCCTGGAGGTAAAAGGTCATACCATAGTAAATAATTTCATTGACCTTATAGTTTGCTCAAAGGACTGGTCAAGTAATGCCATCCCCTTTATGGCATCCTGTTCTAATAGAGGAGCAGTTGAGGCCCTTTTAACCAGCACAATGACTATCTGTGCCGCTCCCTGCTGTCCTATGTGGCGCCCCTCCTTTTTATTTGCCTGTTCACTTATTGATATATGAAGGATATTAAACATGACACCTGTGTCAAACAGCTCCTCCCCATCCCCCCTTCTCCACTGACGCTGTTTATCCAGCATTTAACCAGCATTTAGGCAGCATTTTCTTTTATTCCCCCTTCGTGGTGGCAGGCGACAGCTGTGTGGCAGAGATTTCCTTGAGTTCTCAGGCCACCCAGGCGGAACTGTGTCTTTACATTAGGCCAGCTCAGCTCCTCTGTTTCTTATCAGTAATTACATTTGAGACTTCCTCACGTGGCATATGGAGGAAACAGGGCTAGGACCAGTCAGGAAAGGAGCCTACCCATATAGAGCACCAGTGGAAGACTTTAATTTAATTGAAACTGTTTTCCGAATTCATAAACCGTATTAACTCGTAGGTTTTAATGATGGTGTCCTGGGATTGCTGCTCTCATGAACTGCATTAATCACCATTTCTGTCATGGTCACATGGCATGAGTGCACTGGAGGACTCCACATAGCCTCATTTGCATTTGAGGAGTGATACTGGATCTTCAAAGGCAGTGGCCAGAGGTGCCATATTGTCATATTAACAAGAGTGGACAATCTGGGCCTGCTAGGCCTTCAGAGATGGCCTAACAATTTATGTAAAGTAATAAAAAAATTACAGGTTTACACATTTTCATTCATTTTTATTGAAAAGAATCATTCCTGTTGTATTTGAGCTCTGCGACTATTGCAGCAATACTCTTACATCATTGTTAAGTTTTGGTTGGAAACAAAATAGCTGAATTCTTCAAATGCCCAAAGGAAAATTTTCCAATCAGGATTTATTTTCTCTGCGGTATTTCAATAGATACACCCAAGCTAGCTCTCCTATTCATCATGACTTTAGGAGCTGAACTGAAGGTCTTACACGTGTGATTAGCCAACAACATAATTAGGAACTGACAATGGAACCACATTTGGCTGGAATGTCTTCAAGCTTCAAATGTTCCTGTCTAATCTAGAATGATAAAAGGTTCTTGTGAACCAGTGAATACAATTATAATCCCATAGGAGCACTAGTAGAAATTAACATTATTGTATAGTGTTTTTTCCTCATTTTGAAAAAGATTTTAGACATTTATGGTTCAAGCTGAAGGCCTAGCTCCAATAGTTATAATCAAAGCAAAGGCGGCAGAAGAGACGGCTACGACGGCCAGACAAAATCTGTGCTGTTCTCTGCAAATTTGACTTGTTGCTTCCTGCGGCCATAGTTTCACGTTCCCCTATGGCAGAAACATCAGTTTGCCATAGTTACTAAAACGTGAGGTTTAATTATTTTATTGAGTAAAGATTTTGAATTTCATTTACATTAGATAAAACACCTTTTCAGTGAGATCAAAGTAAATACTTCAAAGCTTCTGATTAATTTGGTTGATTTTCAATTTTTCTGAATATATTTCATGAAGTGAACAAAGACTGTCAAACACTCCATTCCATAGTTGTGTCAGGGTTGTTGTTTAGCAGGCAGCTATGCCATTAACACAGATTTTTTTCTGGTCACAATAGTTGTCCCTACAGCTGTTGATGCTTAGAAGTCCCTATTGATTTTTTGTTGTTTTATATACAATAATGACTTCGACATTAAAGGTTTAAATGTCATGAACTGGACATAAACCAGCATTTTTAGAGGTTTTATTCAATATAACAAGTATTTTGGGAACAACAACTTATTAACCCCTTACTTGGCCAGGACCCATCGGCAGGTCCAAAATTTTACTACACACTTCTATAACCCGAGAATAACTCAGTTTGCATTGAAGTCCAGGCAGTTACTGAACATAAAGCCTTAGTAACAAGCCTGGCATTTTAAGGGGTTAAATGATAAGTAATATACTATAATTACCTATTTATCTATTTTGTTGTTGTGTAGTGATCTGCCCAACTTTTCAAAAGTGATGAATTCTGCATATATATATATATATATATATTGTTTATAATTCTAACTTGATGTCATACAGCTTTTCAGTCATTTTAGAATCATCTACTGCTCTGTTCCTCATTCTAGACACATCTAACTTTTTTCTTTAGCTTCTTTTCTTTCTGCTAATTGCATGAACCTGTGAAGTTGTACAGGACTAGCATATCAGAACAATTTTATACAGTTATTTGCAGACATACTTATTGGAAACATTGATTCCAAACTTCCAAGCTGTTGAATGAGTGTATATAGAGAGTTGGTGAGTTTATAAAACGCATTTGAAAAGCCATGTGAAGGAGCAGATGCGTGATGAGAAACTAAAGTGCGTATTTCAAAGATCAGGGCTGAACCACAGCACAGGCCAAACTGGACTTGGACAATCCATGAAAAACATTCAAATTAAATCCCTGGTTTCTGCACAGAATCATGCACATGTTTCTCCCCTTAGATGGAGGCTTTGGGGGTTTTCATGGAAGCTGTGGATGGGGGAAGCCTGCATGTGTGACACCAGGATCTCTCATGCCCATAGATGAGTTTCTCATCTGTACCTTTCAGCAGAAACACCCCAGCACTCTGTTCAATATCTCTTTAACATCTCACGAACCTCTGAGCTTCCTCTAAGAGCAACACGAAACCTTCAGAATCAAACAATAAGACGGATCTTACACCTTTTTAGCATGCAACCTCTTCTGCCAGATGTCTGTAGTATCCAGATATTGTGTGAAAAACTCATGAATGGGGAAAACCCACTCTGTGCACCTTCAGCAATGCCGACTCATAATGATAATGACATATCTTTCATCGTAGGTTCAGCTCTGTTCAGTGAAAACTGTTGTGCTCTTCAGAGACAGCATTTCAATTACATGATGCAGATACGGGAGAGTTAAACGAGGCATGTTGCCATCGGGTTTACTTAGGCTCTGTGCCATGCTCTCAGCCCATGGCTCGAGAAGTAGGTGCACATCGTCAATGTTCTCCATTCTGCCATCCTCTTGAATGGTTTTCTAAAAGAAAGCGCCTGGTTGGAAGAGTGCCGGCCCACACAATGCTGGGAGATTCCTTCTTCTACTTATAGACAAGCTCTGGAGGCCACCAGTGAGGGTTCTTTTAAAGGAATAGGCCCTACACTACAACAGGAAATGCTGTTGCCAAGAACCAGTAAAAGCTAGCAGGGACTAGTTAACATGATACAAATAAAAACTTTCTAACTGTAAATTCCATTCTTAGATATGATTGCATTTTGGGGGTCATGCATTACTTTACATATCCTCCAGACCACTAATTCCTTAAAGGCCCCCTTGACTGTCCTCGATCACTGAATTCCAGTTCAGTGAATGAAATATGCCCAAGAGCTTTTGGCAGCAATCTCTGGTGATCAGACATAATAGGAGCACTTCAGAAACCTTTGGAACTCTAGTAGAGTTACAAGGCTACGTGGCCAATTAAAATGGCTGAGCTGCTAGGAGAAGCAATTTCTACAAGGAATGATGAGATGCAATACGTCCTCTGGTATGATACAATTTCTCTTTGGCATTTTAACGCCTAAAATGAATATGCCCTGGCAAAAGTGATGCAAGCATTAATAAAAAAAATATTTGCAGTGTGGATATTGAAAAAAAAAGTCTAGACATATTTGTATTTGGCAGAAAGTCAATGGCATATCCTTCCTATTCATTTCTTATTTGTATTTGGGTCGACAGGTACAGGTTTCACCTCGCCTCAGACTGAGCTATGGGAAAGAATAGCCTTGGGTAAAAATGTCAGCAAATCATTCATTCTCAGTTGCAAAAATGATTGATACCGTCAGTGAGAGCGAAAGCAAAGCAACAACACCGTGCTAGTGTGAGAACAACATTCCACAAGCTGGATAAATCAAACAGGGATGGACGCGTGACAGACAGCCCTCGCACGGTGAGAAAAGGTCAGAACATGGGTGGAAAACACACCAAAACGCTCAGAGTCCTTCCTGTGTGGAGTCTTTGCCCCCTGGGAGTGCACAGGAGGAGGAGGGGAGGTCCTCAGAGAGTGATTTCCCATACACTCCATGAAGTGCATGTTTGTGGACCACACAGGCAGCGCAAAAGAGACTCACTGCCTGCTGGCTTTCTCTGCAGTACATGAGGTTAGACATGTATAGACTGCTAGTTTTCTTGTTCTTCACTGTAATGTGTCCTGTTAATGATTTATATATCAGTATCAAGGCATCAAGAGAAAACACACACAGTCTTATGCAAAAGTTTGTACATCCCTGGTCAAATAACTCAGTGATTTTCTAAGTGAAAATAAGTTACACATCCTCTGAAGGGAATTAACTTAAATTTTAGTGCATAATTTTATACTTGAAACTAAAATGTTTCGGTAATTGTGCATTAAAATGTGCAGGAGTGTGTTCTCTGTAGAAGACGTTTATTCATTTTCATTTACAAAATCAACTTGTCAATTGACTACGGGCACACAAACATTTACGTATGACTGTATTCAATGCTGTGCAATAATCAGAGACCACCCTTCATTTATTTAATTTCCAGTCAAAAGGCCATTGAATACATGTTATTCATTTTCTGTGACACTTTATTTTGAGTGGTCCTGTTTACATGAAACAAATACTCAACACACTCTCAGATACATATTCAGATATCAAAAACACATGAGGCTTAGGATTAGGTTTTGGGTTGAGGTTAGGGTTAGGGTTGTATTAGGACCACGGTTAGGGTTAGGTTTGGGTTGAGGTTGGGTAAGGTTAGGTTTTGCGTAATGGAAGTAACATATTAACAATACATCTACTTAATGTGAGTAATGTATCAACAGAACATCTTCAAGATATTTACTTCAGTGTATTCAGATGCTTCACTACTACTACTTCACTGATATGCTGTTGATGTGTTACTGATAATCTGTTAAGAGTTTATTAATCATCTACAAAGGATCACTCCAAATAGTGTTTTTCAGTATCAGGAAAAAAAAGCTGGAAACATATCCATAACACATGATTACACAGAAGCCTCAACAACTAAATAAAATATCAGTTATTTCAGTATTTTTGTGTTCACACTTTGGTGTTATTACAGCTTCCATTCTTTTCGGGAGATTGCTTTAGTTTTTTAAAGAAATCTGCAGGGATTTTTCTATAGATAATATATAGATTTTTGTAAACATCTTGAAAGTTCAGTCATAGAAATTGGTTACATTTTCTGCTTCTCATAATCCAAGTAATCCCAATTACAAATCTAGACTCATCAGTCTTCACTCCACATCCCAGATGTGCAATTTCAGTGTTCTAGTGCAAACTTTCTTTTCTTCACTCAGTAATGGCTTCTTGACACCTGCATATCCTTTCAGACCCAAGATGTGTTCTCACAGTGGAAGGATGGACAGAAACACCATTGGATGTTGTCAGATCTGAAGCAAGAATGGAAGCAAGATGAAAGCTTTGAGTGCTGTTTATCTGATAGGGACAGTTTTGGTGGTCTACCAGGTCTTGCATGGTTGTTAGAAATCCCGGTTTGTAAACCTTTTTCATTGTCTATTATTATGGAAGTGGATTATCATTTATCTAATCTTCTCAGAAATATCTCCCGAATAAATGAATAACATGCACTTAGTGGCCATTTTGACTGGAAATTAAATAAAAGACAAATGAAATGTGGTCTCTGACTTTAGTTCAGTACTCTACATATATCCAAAAGACAGAGAAGCCAGAGGAAATCCTGAGCACTCTCTTCTTCTCTGGAGGAGCATATAAATAAATGGTTTCCAGGCCTGGACAGGTGTCTACAATCAGCTAGTGCTTTCAGACAGTTACAACGAGGAGCAGAAAGTGTAACAAAAGCTTCGGCCCACAGCTGGAGACCACAGGCTGCATGAAGAAAAGACAGATTTGCTGCTCAACCTGGCTACCAGGCCCGTCTGACAGCCGCTCGTAATTTATGGGTCACAATATGTTTCCATTTCAGTTTAAATCAAATTAACCCTAAGCTATTTATAGCCTGGGCCGTGTGCACATGCAACATGCATGTGGTGCCGAACACCTGAGACAAGACAGATGGAGAGAGAGAGAGAGAGAGAGAGAGAGAGAGAGGACGAGGGGTGTGAGGACCGCTGACTCAACATGCGAACACCAAAACATGCTGCATTAGCCAACTTCAAAGACTCAGTGCAAAATTTATTTCATTTGCACTCCTACAATTATACTTCATCCCAATCCTCTGTGTTCAGATGCCATGAGCGCTTCCCAACAGAGCTCTGGAATTCAACAGTTCCACAGCTTATGATCAAAGTCCAAACTCTGAGCTGACAAAATTATTGAACTTCTTCAACAGCCAAATTGCGTTCGAACACTTGCATAAATATTTTCACTCTTAACATCATGCTGTTTTTACGGTCTGTGAAGTTTTCTACCATATGCAGATCATCAAACCTCTTTGCATCAGTGTCTAGGTAATGACTGCTTCAACTAACATCAGCGCCGGTTCCTCCTGTACACAAACAAGTTACATAGGGCATCCACTTGCCAAGCCCCCCCACCATTATTCCTAACGAGACTATTGGAACAACTTGCTTGTTACTGTGAGAGTTCACAGGAGGAGTATGCTAGCTAACTTTCTACCACTGGGTGACTCTGAAATGGCTCCAAACTCCCTGTGTGGTGCATTACTTCAAGAACTCTCCACCCAAATAATGCGGAATAGAAACATTTAGACCCCATTTGTGTTTCAGTCGTAGCGTACACAGCTTTCTGTAAACTTATAATGCGATGTCTGTTTGCGGAGGTCATACTTTTGTGACCTAAGTAGTGCCGTGTAAGGCAGCACGTGCTGTGAAAAAGTATTTGCCCCTTCCCAATTTCTTCTATTTTTGCATATTTGTTACACTTAAAGGTTTCAGATTATCAGACTACTTTTAATATTAGTTTCAAGTTCAGGTTTCAAGCTTATTTGTCATTTGCACAACATGTCAGGACATTCATGCATTGAAATGCTTGTGGTGAGGCTCAGGTAATCTCTCTACAGGAAGTAAACGCAGTAAAAATAAAAATACAAAGAAAATACTGAAACTGAAATATATTAAATATACACAAAATATACACAAAATAATTTAAAAAACCTTCTCTGCTATGTACAAATATATTTGTATTATTAGATAAATATATCTCAAGTAAACACAAAATGCTGTTTTTAAATCATAATTTAATTTATTGAAGGAAAAATGCTCTTCAGCCCTACGTGGATAAAGCAATTCCCCCTTAGCTACTAAATCAACAAGTTAACCAAATTCAATTGAAATATTGGGTTAAATTTCACTAGCGACACTCAGACCTGCCATTCCTGCCAGGCCTGTTGAATCTAAAGAATGCAGGCCTTGCCTACCTCAGTGAAGGCCATGGTACACGATTCCAAAATAAGAAAGACACTGGGAATTAAAAAAAAATGCTGTCTCCCATTTTCATGTCACTACTGAAACATAAAGAGTGTAGGTGCATAGGCAGAGCCTTATTTTAGCCACACCCCTGCACTTTAGAGGAGGAAGTGATGCTGCATCCCTGTCCCTTGTGGCCACATGGTGAGCAGTTAGACCCTGCTGTTTGGAAGTAAATGTGTCCAAAAGTCTGAAAATCAGTGTGGAACATTCAGAATTGTGACTATCGAAATGTATTTTCTGCAATTAAGTAATTTTTTTTGTGTTGTAATAAAATTATTATGATTTTATGTGTGTACAGCTGTTTAAAACTTTGTTTGCTAGTCATGTACTCGTTAGCATTTTTCAGTTGTGCTTAAAATGAGCTAGTCATGAGTGTTTTGGCAATGATAAAATGCAACATTCAATCATTTGCTTTAATATAACAAGCATAATTAAAATATAAGATCACTCAAAGCAAAATGTTTTTTAATCTAAAGTCCAAGCCAGTTAAACATCTGAAACATGTTTTGAACTCTGACTTTGAACTAGTATGGTTGAATGAGCGGTGTAGAGTGTTATGGGGCAAATTTAAACAGAGCTCAAGTCAAGTCAAATTTTGTTTAGAGCCCTGAAAAGGCTAGGATTTTTAAGCAGGTCTGTTGGAGAGTTACTTAACAACTGTTTTGGCCAAAGTACTGCTTTAATCATCTTCTAAACCCTCAGCACTCTAACACCACTGTTCTCTGTCCTACTTCACTGTATGAAATATGGCTAATGAGGAGCTGAGTTTCAAGCCTGAAGTGTAGCAGCTCCTCTCTTTCGTGTTCCCACAGCAGGTAAACAGATGGAGAGCTGGACATGACAGATGTATGGCTAAACCTTGATTGATGAATTAAATAAACTTTAGCAAAAATACAGATTTCATTGTAGGTACAGGTTCCCACAGCTGTCAAATGGACACAGAGTAAAGATTTTAAACTTGATGATCTGTACATTAGGTCTCTGTTTTTCTGCTATGTTAACAAAAGCTATTTATAATAGGCTGATATGTTTAGAAAGTTTATAATAATGCTGTATTTCGGGGGTATCAAACATGTGAAGGTCTGGCTACATCAGATTTCTTGCTTACAAACACACAAAACAAGATAAGGCAAATCAAATATACTTTGATAAAAACTTTTTTTTTGTTCAAATGTACCTTTATAATCTAATTAACTATTATTATTATTATTATTATTATATTATTTTATTATTATTATTATTATTATTATTGCTACTACTATCCTTTTTATGCTTTTGTGCCAAAAGGGACTGGATGAACACTCTGGTGGATTTTTTATGTTAAGCTCTGGGTTTATTTTATTTGTCCCCAGAACTGAAATTTCTTGGTAGATTAATTCTAAATAATTCTAAGTAAAGCTGGCTGCAAAAGTTTGAGTACCCTTGGTCAGTTGACATGTGTTGTTGATTTCATTCTTAATGGAAATAAATAAACACATCCTCTACCGAGAACATTTTCCTGAATTGAATTTAATTTACTGAATTGAATGAAACAATAAAACTAATTATATTTATGTGTGTATGTAATGTTTTATTTTTTCCCAGTTTAAACCCAGTAATTAAATATACATTATGCACTAAAACGTAATATTTAAGTGTGTTCTCTGTAAAGGTTGCATTAACTTATTTTCACTTAGAAAATGAACAAAGCGTATCCTCTGACCAGGTGTGTTTAAACTTTTGCGTGCAACTGTAATTTACATAAAAGTACTGAACTGGAAAAACTGCAACACAGGACTTCTGTTGGTTGCCGTTCTTGTATGTCACTGAATTATAGCAATATTTACATAGTTTTATTGTCTTTGCTACAGATTTTTTTTCAAGTGCTCATGATTCATGATTTTTCCAATCTTACAGCCATCAAACCCAAATGTTTGACGCGCACCAATTCACACCGGCACACTCGCACACCTTTAGTGTCTCCTTCCCCTGCACACACTCTCTCTGCAGGCTTGTTTAATATTCTTAAGTAGTAAGTAAACATTTGGCATAAGGAAGCTTTTCACTCTGCTTGAGAAAGCAAACGTTAATTCAGAGTGGACAGAACGTATGAAAAAGATCCTTCATGAGGATCCTAACAGGCACCCTATCCATTTTCAAACAGTCACCTTTGGCCCTGTCCTACACACACACATAGCCACACGTAGACGTAATAGCAGGAGTGTGAGCCACACATGTGACGCCTGTCTCTTTTCAGAGGGCGGTCTTGTGTGAGGCAGTGAGTTTATTATAACAAGAGCTGGAATTCAGTCTAATGAAACTTTTAATGATCTATAAATAAGGTCAACTGGAGCCAGGAGTCAGTGCGAGAGAGGGGGCTGTGGAAGAGATGATTGAGGGCTGCTGTTGACACTTCTGACTGTTGTTCTTACCTCTCACATCAACATGACAGGAACTCTCTGACACTTTACTAATGCATCAGTCTGTGATTTGAATGGTAAATACGCCCATTTGTGGCACTTGAATGATTTACTGTCTGCCATTCACATAAAAAAAGACACTTGAGAGGAAAAAGTTGCTTATATGGGAAGTGTTGCTATTACATGCTCATTATCTGTTCTGAAAATATGACACAGCATTTGGCCAAGCTGCCCAAATGAACAGTGAGGACTCTCCACCTTTAAGTTACTGTGTTAAGTTTACTTGATTCAGGTGTGCGCTTCTTTTCTATATATAATACCATGCAAAAAACAGAGACCACCCTTCATTTAATTTTCAGTCAGAACCAGCCTGTAAGTACACTCCGGCTTCAGATCTGAAAACATTCACAGGTGTTTCTGTCCATCCTTCCACTGTGAGAAGACAACTCCAAGCTATGGATCTAAAGGATGTGTAGCTGTCAAGAAGCCTCTCAGAAGGAAATAGACTAATTCTGCTGGTGTGTATATATATATATATATTTTTTTTTTTGAGAACAAATGGACTGACCAGCCCTGACCACAACATTATTGAATCATTAAAAGCAGAAAATACAACCAACTTCTAAGACTGAACTTTGGAGACTTTGGAAAAAATATCCCTGCAAAACTGAAAGCAAGTCTCTCAAAAAAGAAGAGAATATGTAATTCAGGTAAAAAGTGGAGACATTACATTCTATGTAATTTTCATTAAGTACACTAAATTCATAAAAGTTGTGGTCTCTACCTTTTGCACAGTACTGTAAATGTGATCAACAGCTTTGTGTATTAGTTTATTTACTTATTACAACAATCAGCTCAGCTCTTAAAATCAATGTAGTGGCAGTGAAGTGGCTGGGCAGTGTCTTAGTACAGCAAGGCTTTTTCTCCTTCATACATAAAGCCACTCAAGATATCTTCAAGTGGCTTTCATAGCCCAGAGCTCAAGGTTAAAACCACAGAGATGGATATTTTAAATGGGTGCAGAGTAGATCTTTACTGTCCCCTGAGAGAAATTTTGTTTTCATGGTCTGTGCCAGACATGTTTGTTGAGGCATGCAGAAAAAGCCATTAGACAAAAGAAATTACATCCATATAAACAACATTGCATAATACAGACATCCTCACCTATAAACGCTCACCTGTGCTTCTATGTACAGTGTGGTGAGGAATGAGTGCAGTGAATTTCTGAAAAATCAAGCCTTTTCACGCACAATTTGTCAGATCTCAACAATATGGCTATTTATAAGGAGAGCTCTTATAATAACACAAGAAGACAATCACCCACTGCACTCATTCCTCACCATACTTCAGTCTTAGATATAGAACATTAACTTTTTAAAAAAAGGTTGGTGAGAAGCTTTGTCCCCTCAGCCATATCAGCTCTCAATAACTGTACCTTGATGCACAGGTGAGTGTTCATAGGTGAGGGATACCTGTATATGGGATGTTTATATGGATGTAATTTGTTTTGGTTGATGGATTTTTCTGTATGCCTCAACAAACATGGCACAAACTATTTATATTTATAACCATAAGAACCTAATAAGGGGCTTATAATTTCTGTGAAATAAATAAAAAATGTCTGTTAATTTTTATTCACTAGAATCTTCATACTTTTTGGATTTATTCTCTGCAAGTACTGTCATAATACTCTTATTACATTGTTCGGTTATGTTGGAAACAAAAAGGGTCAATTCTTGAACCACCAACCAATGGATTATCCAATTGTCCAATCTGGATTTATTGTCTCTGTGATATCTGGGTAAATACAGACAAGGGAGCTCTCCCATTGGTTAGGACTTCAGGAGCTGAACCGAAGGCCTAGCATGTCAGATTAACCACAAACATAATTAGGAGCCAACAGTGGAATCAACCAATCATGTTTTGATGGGTGGGACCAATTTTCGGAGAAAAAATGTCACTCTAGGCCTCTGACAAGTCCTAGACACGTCACAGACTGCTGCATTGTTTAACCCGTTTCTTTACTGTGTTCTTCAGAACAATGGTTGCCAACATGTGGCCTTCTGATGACACATACGAGCAGATTTCTTATAGAGGTCAATTACATGCAGATCAAAGCTGTAATTTGAACGCATCACTTTTTTTCAGGGCAATGAATCCCTGAAGCGTAACACTGGAACAATGTAAACTTAGAATTATTGTTTCCCTTTTTATGACAATAGAGTACAAGAGAGATCATTGACAAGCTTTATTTGTATTGAGCAGTGAGTCATAGATGAATTCATGGCTGCTGTACAAAGAGACTAGCAGCAGTGGCTTCATCCTACAATCTTAAGCCATGAACATTGGGATATAACCACAATACCCCACTGCCATCCATTATAACCAGAAAGAGAGAGAGAGAGAAATGGAGAGAGCAAGGGAGAGCAGCATAAAGACTGATTTCCACCACCTGTGCTCCGGAGCTGAGCACATTCTTTCTGTGTGACACGCGGTACTCAGATAATTCCCCCTATGCAAATGTTTTTTGTTAAAACGAAATTATTGTGCATGGTTCACAGAAATGTGGTGGAGAATGAAGCTAAAAAAAGGAAAAAAAAAAGAAAAGTTTAAATGAGAAAAAGTGAAATGAATTATGGAGGTCCCTTGCATATCCACCTTTTCCCTATTATGCGTGACCGTGGGCCTGGTAATTAAAGTCATGCACTGATGGGATTGGCTCTTTCTCTGCCACCGTGCTCTTTTGTTGCACTCTGTCATTCTGGTACTTTTGGAAGTGTTTGTGTGCATGAGCGCACGTGTGTGTCAAGGGGGTAGAACAACTACTGAAGCCAAAATGAATAAATAGATGGGGGGTGGAGGTTGGGGCTTTGGGGTAAATAACTGGTAACATTTTCTTTTACAGTCCTCTAATTTCTAGGTATTAACCGAGTAAGTGAGAGGTACAAACTTAATAGTACTGGGTGACTATTCTGACTAACATGATGGTAAGTTCCAACACAGTTTAACTAAATTACTCTGAATTGCCCTGGAGATTTCAGGTAATAACTAGGTAGATTTGTAATGCAAACGCTGCAGTACTGCATAACTAAAGTGGGTAGATTGGGGCTAAATACCAAGAAGGCTTACTAAATTACACTTCAAGAGGTTCTAGCTGTTTATAAGATAAAATATGTCTCAAATGGAGAAACGATTTGGAGAAACAATGTGGTCAGTATGAATACACTCATGTTTAATTTCACTGTAATGTCACATATTCAAGTAGGTATCACTTTACTTGAACCTTGCTATCATGCCAAACATGTCATGACAGATGTCATATGTCAAATTTTGTTCAGTTATATAACAGTGTCATGTTACCATTACAGTTCATTGTCAAAGCATTTGTCATAATGTTTGATACCATGACAGCTTATGTCATATGTTCATTTTTGCTAAATGTAGTAAGTCATCTTAACATCAAATGTTATGACAACTGTCTTGATAATTACTTGTAACAGTAGCATGACACTGTTACATTAGAACAGCATCCACCATCCTCTCAAAAACTGTTCCTTTACTTGCTACTGCTAGTACTTTCAGGAGTGCTTACAGACCTTAACCTAGCAAGCAAGCTGGAAATCTTTTCCATAACCCAACGCATTTCACTCATCATCTATGATTGTGACTGATTACCGCTAAATTTCATTCAAACTCTATAAGTATTCTGAATGCAACTGTGAAGCGTGGATGTATGAAAAGCCATGAAAAGTGCACAAAATTTACATATCTATTACACAAAAGAAAAATCGTATGTGAAAAATTGCCCAAAACCTGGCATTATATTGGGCCTCATTGGAATTTGGGACTAGTAGTAGACCTCCAAAACAGGTACATGTTATATAAGACTCTTATGTCTTTGAATGTCTGCCTTTTGCTTCTGCTTGGAAATGTTTCCAAATAACTTTCCTACTTAAACATGAGACATTACAGTGAAGCTTAGTGCAATTTGGTTAGGACTTATCACTTTCTCATTCCGAATAATTGTCCATACAATATATTTTACTATGCCTTTTTAGCTTAATACCTAGAACCTGATGGGTGTTTCAGCTGTCTTTAAATTCACCATCTCGTTATTCAAAATACAAAACAGTATTCAAAAATGCACCTCACACTTACTTATTTAATACCTATAACCTGGGCTAAAATAAACTATTACCAAATAACCAGACTCTGACAACTAGTTTTGCTGTGATGGGGAAAAAGAGTAACCCTAGACATGAATCCTTTGAAAACAGCGCCTGACTTCATTCACTCTCTGCCGCCTCAGTGTGTTTCCCAGCTGTTGGATCTCAGTGTGCGGAGATACAACAGACAGTGACCTTGAGCTTTGAGTAGTGCTTTGTACAGTAGAAGGCTGCTCTCAGGGCAAGCTGTAACTGACCCTCCCCCCTTTCTGTTACACAGCACAGCCCCTTTTTTTGAATCTGGATGAGTAAGAGCATTATAGATCCACAATGGGGCCACAAGCGCAACCAGAAAAGTATGCTATTGCTACATGATTCACAGCAGCGGAGTGCCTGACTGACAAGTGAAGTGTCTTGCTCTAACCAACAGAGACATATGCTGTGTCTTACGGGAATCGAAGTCAAAAGACATCTGCTTGATTTGTAGATTTGTACGTAATGCGACCTATTCTGTTAAGGTTGCATTGAATTTAGCAAATGGCAATTTGTTTTTATGCGAGTTGTGTTCTTTTAAATCTAGTGGTTAGACCAAGAGCATCTGCTGTGCTCCAGAACACACTTAGAAAATTCCAGGAGACAAAAGATTTTACGGCGTCTTTACCACAGAGTGGGGTTACACAGCCCAAATCAATATGCTGCGTTTCGGATGAACAGACTCGAGAGGTATAAAAAGAGGTTATGAGGGAAAGTAAGTGGCTTGGGAGGATTCGGGCTAGAACAAGAGGGATTAGGTTCTGCCCGTCCGCTTTTATTGATTGGAAATTATCTCTCTTTCAAACCAATAAATGTCAGGGAGACGTGGAGCACGACTTCAATAAAGGCACTTGTTTTATACGAAGGAATCTGTTTTTGACTATGTTTACTGTCTCCACAAATCTCGTTTCCTACAGAAAGGACAGCAATAATGAACATCCAGTGCTTTCCTGCCTAAGAATTTGTGTGTTACTTTCATTGTCATTGATTGGCCCCCTCGGGTCTCTCGTGCATGTCTCATATCCTTAGGTCAGTCTTCGGACAAGCTCTTCCCAGTCTGCACTCATGGATGATTATACCGCAAGGAGTTTCTGAATTTTCATAACCTAAAGTGAATCATACAACTTGAAGAGCTGCATTAGCAGAAAAAGATTTTATCTTAGAATATATAGACATATATAAACATGGCCCACTTTGCAAAATTGGCTCTTTCAGGAGACCATAGTCTCTGGACCCATACAGCCTTCGTTGGGAGAAATATACAGCAGAAGTACGATTCCATAAAGATGCTCCAGGATTTATGGCACTGAGACAAGTACACTGCATGGCGGGAGCGTGTTCCTGCAGTCTCTTGCCACTGCCGAAACACAGATTTATGGCCTCAATGACATAGCTGATTACTTTCGGACACTGAGGAGAATTGGACACAGGCTTTTTCCCCCTGCCTTTTCACCTTTTACAGCAGGACTGGACCGTAGATGAGCAGCTTTGTCTGCTCCCACGTGGGAGAAGAGTGTCTAGACCCAAACACAAGTCCTTGTGCCGGGGTAACATGATGGACGTCAACAGGCCAAGTCGAAACAAGTTTGGCTTCATAAATAATGGATGCAGGCTGATGGGAAAGCCACACAGAGGAGCTGGTGTATCTCTGCGAAGGAGAAATATAGAGACATTGCCGTGACCCCTGAAACACCGAGAGGCCTGCGGAAGCCTCCTCGACTCCTTCCCTCTCGTTATGACAAATTTGTGAGCCGTTCCGCTCACGCTGTTTTGCGGCCAAACCATGGACACACAGAGTTCAGCCAAACCCGACGCACCCTCAACGCAAGCTCTCGGGTCCATTTGACCTCACGCTGAAATTCGGGTATGGATTTTTTGCTATGTTTCACAGCATCTAAAGTTGCTGGATGTCACTGGGACTCGCAACAAATGAGACCCTTTTCCACCCGTTTCCCAACAGCAACTAGAGGCCTGAGGCATTAACCAAGTAAATAAAGCGAAATGAAGGACAACACTGCCCAATACTGTCAGTCAATAAATCAGAGACATATATTTGAGTAGAAAGAGTGAATGTGGGCTAAAGAAAGGCGGCAGATAATTTTTCTTGAAAGATTCTTTCAATTTCGTGCAGAGAGCAGAAACCAAGCTAAAGAAATTTACATAAGAGGAAAGGAAGAATTGTTTGATGATGGCATTGGGCCTCAAAATATGTCAGGGCTCCACCCAGACTTCTGCCTGTCTGTCTGCCACCCTTCCTTGAAGGAACGCATAGGGTCTTATATACATTTGACACAAAGCACATTTCGGTGACATAAACCAGATGGACACTCTAGTTGGACTCCACATTGTGGTTTTTCACACACCACATGGCCGCTCACTCACTCCACCCAGGGCCTGCTTCCTGGCAACTGGGAGGCAACTTATTCCCATTTGTCTTTCTTACAGCTTGGATGGGTCTTTCGGAGAAAGGGGGCAGCTTAGCGAGATTGATGATCCATGGCCAATTACTGGCTTAGCCTTCAAGTCTCACAAAGAAAGAAGGACTTTAGATGTAAACATACTGTAGGCAGACTTGGAAGCAGGGAATACCTGTGGAGCGCTTTCACTGACAGTCTTCCCCAAGCTGTCTGGAGTGTCATGTACCTCTTGTAGCTCTTGAGGTTAAATATTTCACCAGTCCAAATTCTTCAGGGCAAAGGCAGACAGGGTGTTTTTTCACCAAGTCTCTGAAGATGAGCCTCCTTGACAATCCCTTTAACTAATTCCATTCAGTCGGCTGATCCTGGTATTCCGGGATGGTGCCATCCGGGTGGAGAGGGAGGGGCCTTGGACACCCCAACGGTTGACGAGCTTTGGGGCGCCAGCCTGGAGCTTGTTAGCCAAACTCTGACAACGAAGATACTGCCCTTGAAAATCAATTACAAACACAGGAACGTCATCGCCGCATCTGTTCCCGCTTGCCAGTTTGGGGAACTGTCTGTCTTTGGCTTGCTTTTTTATCCCTCTCTCTCAAAGCTGTTGCAGTTCAAATGACCATGCCTTCAAGGTTTAATGCTGCCGCTGAAACTCACAGGACACAGCACGTAAATCAGCAGGGGTGATGATAGGTCGTGGTGTCTTTGCTCATTGCGTATGGTCAGTTTACAGCAGCAGTTGCACGTTTTTCATTGCAACTGTTTGGAGCCTCTGTGCTGGACAATAGTAAAAAATGACATTGCCTCTAAAAGGGACACGCAGGAGGCCACAGGGAAAAGGGCTCACACTTAGTGATGTCTAATGGCACTTCAGGCTCAAGCTTGCACAACCTGGGGCCCGGAGTTACTCTCAATTGTTTCAGTATGTCACCTTTGCACCAGTGAGTGCCAGAGTCTGCTGTTTACGTTAACAAGTAAGAGCGAATTCCCCGCCAGCCCAGCTCTGCTATGAGACACTTTTTTTTGTATGCACTGCAGCAATTTCACAGTGACCCAGACAACTGCAGAGAATTTAAGCATGCACTTGGACATCAGTCTCACTAACGAGCCCTTTTCCCATTTGGATAGGATTGTGTTTTTGCACCTTTAATCAAGGTGCAGTTCATTTTGAAGTTTCAAACAAATGAAAACAAATAAGGTAAAATTGGAGATCTGCTGGTGTGTTTAACTAATCAGATGAATTTCTGAGTGTTTAACCAGGCCAAGAAACAAAATGAACATTATTTCTGATTGATTGCATGTCTTTTATTAATTATTTATTTCATTTAATAAATATACATAGCCTATCAAAGTTTGGTGACACCTTACTTTCAAAATATTTATATTGTTTATATTGTTAAAGGTTTTTTTTTGTTTAATTCGCAATAACATTTATGTTATGTTGCAGGTTTATGCAGAAAATGGTATGACACATTGTCACTGTCTGTTTTTATTTTTCTACATCATTTCAACACACCAGCTATCCTTTATATTGTGTGAAAATTTCATGATGAATGGACCAATAGAAAAGCTCTAAAATCACTTGGAATAAAATCTTTTTACATTAACTTACATTGAAAGGTAAGAGTGTTTTTGCCCTCTACTGTAAAGTTACTATTTTGGAGATACTTTTTTTCTTTGGACAGCAATGATATAAATTTTAATAGCATTAATTGTGGCAGTATAATTTAATAATGGAAAAACTCACACATTTTATTCCCCTTGCTGAGATCTAATCGCTCATCAACACTCAAAGCTTTCAGGTGTTTGGACCACCTTTGGGCCAAGCAACTTTAAATTAGAATGTTAACATGTGTTTCATGTCCAGTTAGCATCTGGATAATCTTTTGCCAGATTCCACATACACTTTTCACAAAAAACGCACACAGTGTCTGTATTGGCAGTTTGTTAGGAGATCCTGCCTCTTTAAAAGCTCCACCAATTACCACATACAAAAGCTTCTACGCTCCCAGGACAAAAAGTATATTTGTAAAATCTTACAGTCCAATAAACACTGAGATGAGTTTCAAATGCAAAAAGCACTCCCAAAAACCTCATAGACTCATGAAGCCCAGCGACCAGGTGGGGCCCAAAATGATGCTTTAAAAGCTTACCATCCAATGAGTGAATCTATATTTGAATCTGGCATTAACTTGCATTGAAGTCTGGCTTCAGTGGGGATCTGTGGGCTCTACTTCCACTGGCTTCTTCAAACAAATTCATACAGACTGTACTTTATCAGCTCATGTTATATAAACAAACAGCACTACAGTGCAGTGAGAAAGAGTAGATGTTTAGGGGAAGCTATGCTTCCCATATTGTCTTAAAACTGCTATTGCTTCATATCAAGAGACACTCTGATGAACACGAAGCTAAGTGTGGAATATATATATATATATATATATATATATATATATATATATATATATATATGTATATATATATATATATATATATATATATATATATATATATATGTATATATATACCTAGAAGCAAAACAAGTAGCTGTTTTATGTTAATTTTATTTATTTATTTATTTTTTATTTATTTATGCTTAATTAAAAAGAAACCTTACTTAGAAAATCTCAAAAGAAGGAAGGTTTATATGTCATTGCAGTCACAAAAAATAAATAAATAATAAAAAAAACTACATTTCTGATTTATTTATTTAATTCATTAATTATTTAATTATTCATCTATTTATTTTTACTTTTTGCATTATTTAAAAGCTCCACTTATCCTTTGCATTGGGTTAAAATTTCATGATGTTTTCCCTTCTCCTGTAAAGCTACCATTGTGGAGATCCTCCAACTGTGACAACATATACTGTATATAGACAGCATCATGCATTGAAATCATTAATTTTTCAATAAGAAACTTTCAAAAGTATTTTAAAGTATCAGTCCCCAGCTGACTCCCCCCAGCAAAGAGGATGTTTACTGTCTTTTTCAAGATGCTCCAGCATGAAGTGATGAAAGAGCTGCCTGTTCAGACCACCGCAGTGGATGAGCTGTGTGTGTGTGTGCTGTGCTGAACAGTGCCGTATGTTGCACAGATCTTCCTGGTGCATGGCCATTGTTCTACGCTCCTACGTTCCACAATGCATCCATCTGCTGCTCAGGTTGCATCCATGCTGAGGGCCTTTTGGGGGCAGGATGTGAAGGCATGTCTCAATTTACGACCTCTGCTCATCTTTAGTTTTCTTCCGCTGGAGCATCTCATCCAATTATCCAAGTCCTCATCGGACAATAGAGTCTATTGCCGCCCACTTCACTGAGCTGAGGACGGGCTCTAAGTTAGAAACACAGGGACATCGCATTCTTCTTCAGTGTCCCTGGTAACTAAGAGGCTGTTTGAAAGACCATACCAGGGCATCTGGGGTACTGATGGTGTTGTTTTCTGACCATATTGCTTAGTGATTCCACTTAAGGCCACACCTTCACTGCTGCTAACCACACTGATGGTCTTGGTCTTGCTGGACCTTGAAGATGATAAGCACTATAATCAAAGCCAAGCATGCAATCTCATGAGGCATGAAAAAGGTGAGAAGTTCAGAAACCAACCAAATAACACCTCCCCCCTCCACACTGACCCAAGGGGGGTCTGGAAGCACCGTTCTCAGGAGTATTTAGATGAAACCTAAGCATCATTGTGCACTCTGGGAGTAAAATACAGAAAATGCAGAAAATGTTCGAAGTTTTTGTGCTTTCCAAGTATTTTGACTTATTTGTTTAAAATATTTTGCTCGCCATACTGGGGTCAGAAGGTCAGTACATTTCAGAAAGTTCAGGCAGAAAATTCAGGCAGAAAGTTTCATAATAAATTGAAGTCATTCTACAAACTCTAATTGCTCATCATCTGTGTTTTATCTGAATAGAGGCCTACGCTGCTTAGACAATGTATGGCCAGAAGTTTGTGGACACCTAATATTTTTTACCTATATGAGATTGTTGGACATCCTATTCCAAAATTAAAATGGAGTTGCCCCCCTTTGTAGCTATAACAGCCTCCACTTATCTGGGTGTCTGTGGGAGTTTGTTCCAATTCAGTCAAAATTGCATTTGTGAGGTCAGACGCTGATGTTAGATGAGAAGGTCTGACTTGCAATCAATGTTTCCATTAATCCCAAAAGTGTTCAGTGGGGTTGAGGTCAGGGTTCTGTGCAGGTCACTCGAACTCCTCACCACCAAACTTGTCAAACCAGTTCTGACTTTCATCATGTCTCTATGGGCCTCACTTTGTGTATCTTCTCTGCACTGTTGCTACAAAGTTGAAAGTATAGAATTGTCCAAAATGTCTTTGTATGCTATAGTATTAACCTCCCTTCACTGGAACTACAGGGTCCAAACCCTGAAAAACAGCCCCAGCCCATTATCCCTCCTCCACCAAACTTTACTGTTGGCAATATGCATGGTAGGTAGTGTTCTCTTTGCAGGTGCTAAACACAGATTCATCCATCAGACTGCCAGTTTAATTACTTAGATTAATCACTCCAGAGAACATGTTTTTGCTGCTCCAGAGTCCATTAGGATGTGCTTTACACCTCTCCATACATTGCTTGGCACTGCACATAGTGATCTTAGGCTTGTGTGCAGCTGCTCAGCCAAGGAAACCCATTTCATAAAGCTTTCAGCACAGAGTTCTTGTGCTGATGTTGCTTCCAGAGACAGTCTGGGACTCTGTAGTGGGTGATGCAACAGTGTATAGTCGCTATACACTTTAGCGCTAGGCGGCCTGAGTGGACTAATGTGAATAGTTCATTGTAGAGAAACATACCAACATATTTACCAGTTTCTTTACAGTGGTGGTGACAGGAGCCATGGATTGGGAGATCTACAATGAAAATTAGCTATTTTATTTATTATTCAAAACCACCAGTGAACCTGCATGTGTGTTCTCAGTTTTATATGTAATGCTGATGATGGTAAAACAGAGATGAACCTGAAAAATAACTATAATAATTAAATAAATAAATTGAACAATAATTAAATAATAAATAATTACTTTAGGGACTACTTTGCCTTACAGTGCCCTGCATTTACCTCTCCACCTCAAATGGATTAAAAAAAATACAGTTTAGGCTAAAAGCTTATCCTAAACTATAATAAAACTATGTCTTTTTGTCTCTGACATCAGGCAGCGTACTCATAATCATTTCATACACTTTCTATGAGTGAGCTTTTAGAAGCAATACACTCTTCAGACATCTGGATCACCATCACTGACAATTCTGACTTGTGAAGTTTCTCTAGAATGTGACATTTCATTTCACACCACTTTGAATGACTGTCAACATGTTAACTATTAAATTATTCATCAAATGGGATTTAGTAATGTTAATGTTGGAACTGCAGTTCAATTCATTACTGGGGAAAAAAAATAAGTGAACTTTGTGAACTTTGTCCTGTAGCCTTTCGGCAATGAAAATTAGTTAGATTAATCAATGCCTCATCATGTTATAAATAGCTAATTGATTAACTATTATCTACAATAGTTAGGTTATTACTAGAAACTCGTTTGCAGCAGCCCTACTAATGACACTAAAATATGTACTCGCTCAGTGGCCACTTGACTAAGTGCATCTGCTTTATTGCTGTACTGAATAGGGTGCTGTACCTTTTATACTCAGTTATAATCCAGAATCACCGCTGTCAGTTTGTGCCAAATACTAGTTGTACTCACACAGTTATCATGGAGCTTAGAATGGAAATTTTCTATGTCATTAAAATTTTCTTCAATTTTTAGGAGTAAAAGACTTTGATATTGTTGAAAACATTGTTAAAGTTTCAAAACATACCATTTGCGTCCTTGTCTATGCAGTCCACATAAACAAATTACAATAAATTAAGCCAAAACGAATTACTTACTTAATTTCTTAATTAAATTAATTGTTTTTGTGATGTCATGAAGAACACATTTACATATATTCACCTGTTCAGTTTATATCAGTTTAGCCCCTCACATTCAACCTCAACTTCCAGGAAGTGTTTTAGCCCAAGCTGCTTTAGGAATGAGGCACAAAACTGGTTAATCAATGTGCTCAATCAGATATGAGCCAATCAGCTGATTTACATATTTCTGTTAATTCTAAGACATAAAGAGAGGCTGGAAAATAGTCATATGGAATGAATTATGGCTGTTTTAGATGCATAAACCCACACAAATGTTATGAGTAGATCTCAAAACACAAGAAAAATGTAGGACATGGGCTCCTTAAAACTACCTGTAATAGGTATGACAACATTTTAGGTGCAGCTATACAACAGAATAGCTTATCAAAGTGACTGCTATCTCTCATAAACACACACAGAGACACACAAACTGTTTCCATCACATGCTCCACTAAACATCACTGGGCATGTTCTTAGCATTCACACGCATTGTGTACACTGTATGTAAACACGTTTACATAGATGAGTACACACAATGAAAACTTACACATGTAAACACATAGACTTAGTTTACAGACGACCGCCTGCGATGAGCTGAGCTGATGAGATGAGCTTGAGTCAGATGATGAGTTATTTACCTTTCCCACGACAAGATTTGATCAGTCAAACAATACCTATGAGCACAACAACACCCCTTCGTCACGAGCATCAAGACCCCCCTAAAAAGTGTTGGCCAGGTCAGAAAAAAATCAAATATCACAGTTGAGCCTGTAATGGCACGCTATGAGAGCGGAGGAGCCTGTGGGCCGAGTCTGTTATTGCCCACCGCTGTGCGCTGTTGACATTTATCAGGCCTGCATCTGGATGGGAGGGGGAGATTACTGCATGTAATCTTGCAGGAGAGGAGGGGTGGGCAGGAAGCCGCTGTAATGAATGAGATGAATCAGGGAAATGGGATGTCCGGGCCACGGAGCTTTTTACACTGGAGGAAGCCATCCAAGATCATAAAGGACTAACCCCCCGTGTTTACTGATGAGAGGAAACGCACCCGCAGCCCATATGAGCAAATGCGAGAATGCAACTACAACAAAAAGGGTAGTGTGTCTCAAACTGTTCTGTAAATTGTGGCACAGAACTTGATAACCACTGGAGAACTGCATGATTTAATATTTAGGATGCAACAAACAATGTATTTCAATGTATCGAACACTTAGAAGTTCATTTTGTTATACATTTGTAATTACTGCCATTTTTCTATACATTCTATTCACATTACATTATATATATATATATATATATATATATATATATATATATATATATATATATAAATATATATATATATGCACTGCAATATTATGTGCACTCCGACTCTCCTACCCCAACAACAGTCTATGGGACAGCAGTTACACCTCAATTCTACACAATTCCACACCAGTCATGTCACCAAATATACTAGCTGCATTTCAGCTGTAGTTCAACCAATAACATAAACACTTAACGTCAGCTCAGCAGCTCAGAGCCCAAGTTCAAGCAAATGGTAAATTTACACCTGTGAAAATGTTCAATTTTCAAAGTTTTTTTAAAGATTGTTTTGATTTCTTTTGATGTAAAGTTGAAAGATTTATATTCATCATTTGTCTAATTAAAAACAAAAACAAAAAACAAACAAAAAAAACTAACAAACCCATCACACTTTTTTATGTCACTACTGGAACACGAAGAGTTTTAGTCGATAGGTGGAGTCTTATTTTAGCCACACCCCTGCATTTCAGAGCAGGAAGTGAGACTGCATCCCTGTCCCTCATGGCCACATAGTGAGCAGTTAGATCCCATTGTTTGGAAGTTAATGTGTCCCAAAGCTTGAAAATCAGTGTGGAACATTCAGAACTGTCACTACCGAAACGTTTAAAAAGTTTGACCGCCCCCAGTTAAATGACGTCTTGTTGAAGTGAGTTAACACAATTTCTACAGGGAATAAAGTTGAAACATTTATTTATATATATATATATATATTGTTTCAAAGTGGAAAAACAGTAATATTTCAAGCCACTTTCGCTATGAGGTTGCTCAGAAGGTTAAATTATTAATATATAATTTTTGTGCAGTATAATAACTTTATGTGATTGTGCTCTCTGACAGTAATCTGATGGTGAGGATATTTCAAGTCAGGTGTGAAATGCACAGAAATGCATAATCTGTGCAAAACGTATTGTGTTACTGTACTGTGATGGTTATCCTACGCCTGCACCTCTAAGCCCTCTGATTGTGTTGGTTTATCTGATTCTACATTCCGCTGTATTACATATCAGTGTGGTCAGAGACGGGCAAGGCAACAAAGTCAAAGCCCTGGGTGAGGGAGAGTAATCAGAAAGCAGCCTATTGGCAGTCCTGGCCACCAGCATGATCACACACATAAATAACCAGCCACGTGGAGGGACCGCACAGAGGACAGACAAGGGCAGAGAGGCAAAGGGCCAGACATTGAATTAGATGCCAATTTAGAGTTAAACGAATCCTGTCCGCAACACAGATTTATTGGCAAGTGACAGGGGTTGTCTGGTGGCCCAGATTTCAGATAACCACAAGATCGGACGACGTAATATAGCAGCAGATAGTGGGCAAAATAAGGAAAAGCAAAATGAAATAGTTACGCAATCCCAATGTTTGTCTACTGAATGTCAGATATGAAGATTGAACTGCTTTGCAGAGACCCTGAGACGAGGGGGTGTCAGGGTCACAGCAACACGTTGGCAGCAGGGCATTTTTTCATGCTGGCAAAGAAAAAACACAAATGTACATTCTTGTGATGATTAAGGCTTGACCTGAGTTGGCACTGTCTTTCACAAAAACATTCCATCTAAGAAGGAGCACATGTGACTCTACTTGCCTAATCAGTTAGTCTCAGTCAGTTGATTAGTTATTTGAGGTGTGTTCCTTCTTGGTTGGAATAAACCTGCAGCCACACCGGCCCTTTGTGGATACATTGGGCACCCTTGCTCTAAAATCTCAAATTAGCAGCAATAAATATTGAGAAAGAATGAATTAGTATTTTCCTGTTGCCGAATTCCAAAAGTGTCATGTTAGGTCTGAAGTCTGACTGACATAAACTGTAACTTGTATGCATCCATAGGCCACCATTTGGCCACCGGGCCCCTACAAATTGACATTTAACACAGACATTTTTAGTGCTGAGAATTACTATTACTACTATTTTACTTGTACTTGTGGTATTACTTCTATTTATAATAGTAATTAATAATGGGATAACAATACAACACATTATATTGTATTGTAACTTAATTAAAAGTAACACAGTGTGTTAAAACAGATAACAATAATTTTTGACAGTGTTCGTTTCGGCTAACGTTGAGCTTGAGGCTAACATATTAGCTTGTGGCTAGAGTGCTGTGTGCTACACAGTGCTGTGTGTTAGCTTCCAGTATGGTCTTTTCTTGCTAACCTCCAAATTAGCTCGTCCTGTTCCAATATCTGTCCTCCCGCTCTCCCTCTCTCTCTTCTTTCACTGATAACAGCAGAGCAAATATATGATTTAGAGGTGACTTAAGAGATGTGACGTATACCTGTGATCAACTTGCAGTGAATGTAAAATTTATGTATGTATATACATAATTACAGGAGAATGAAAAACCTGCTTTCCTTTTAATGTAAGTCAATGGAACCAGACATTTTTCCAAGTCATTTTGGGTCGTTTCTTTTGGTACATTCTTAATGAAATTTACATACAATGTAAAGGGCAAAAGGCCTTTTTTTTTAATTATGAAAAATTATCTGAAAAATGACAAAAATGGAGATACGAGGTTTTGTTCTGACAGCAGCTATATTTATATATATATATACATATATATATATATATATATATATATATATATATATATATATATAAACATAAACAAAACCAGGTAAGTTGGAGAAGTTCGATAAGAAATCCATGAGACTTCAGGAAGATTTTTTGTGATTTGGATAGCTCCTATTAGCTAAATATTTAAATGAATAGCAAACTTAGTGGGGTGTTAATGGAGACCTTTACAGAAAATTCTTATCTTTTTTTCTAACTTAAGATCTGACAGGTCAATTTTTCACAAATTCGTCTTACAAAAGTAAATCCTATCTTTATTTACGAATCTTATCTTACAGCATCTTACCTTATCTCAAGTTAGGAAATCTTAACTTACTTGATTTAAGTCGACAATCACCTGTCGTGTCTGTTACCTAGCAACCGACCATACGCGCACAGCTGAAGCGTAAACACGTAATCAAGTTAGTTAGCCAGACAGCTAATGTTAGATGCCGCTACTGGTGTAAAGAAAGTCAAATAAAAGTAAAGATAATTAGTAAGAATATTGTGACAGCGCTTCGAGTCTTTTACCAGAGCGTCGCTCGCCACTTTCAGTTTCATTACCCGAACACTTTAGCCGAGCGCGCTAACGTTACTCCTCCTAATAAACAGACACTCGTTCAGCTCTGTCTCCTCATTATTCACCACCATCACTGTGATATTTTATGTGACGAGTTTTCATTAACATTAACACACGAAGGTAATACGAGGGGACGGTGGAGATCGAGTCTGCAGCGTCTGGAGCTTTAGAAAAGTCAAAGCACTGTGGTCAGTGTAGAAAAATGTGACGTCATTATGCTACTTATACTGAACTGTGCTGCCTATCACTGCATAAAACTAGAAACAGACGATTAAAACAGAAGGTAAGACAGCTCTGGGGTTGTCTTAAAGTTAAGAAAACATTTAGGATATTTTGGCAAGTTAGGATGTTTCTGTAACACTGTTTTTTTTTTTTTTATCTGGAAATAAGATAAGATTGTAGACTTAATAACTGTTGTTCTGTAATGGCTTCTGTCCTAACTTCAGTCTTAACTGAAGTTGCCATGACAACAAAGCAGATCTCAGACTTAAGAAGTTTCTGTAATACGGCCCCTGATGACTAGCCTATACTGACAGTTAGCTAACATTTTACATAATGTTATATTAACATACAAACGAAAGATGAACAAATAAACCCGACTCTGAAATGTCATTTTACCACTGAGTCAACAAGGATCATTACAATGTTGTGACTGGCTAAGCTACCAAAGCGGTTTGGCCCCCTGGCTGCGCGCCTATGAACCCGCACCGGTCTATGAATTACATTTGTTTTTTTCTGTCTTGAGTTGGCGCTGTCATGAAAGTGTGCTATATAATTAGAACTTATTATTATTATTATTATTATTATTATTATTTATTTATGTATTTTATTTTATTTACTTTTTTTATTACTAAATGAATCTGATAACGGACGAGTTCGCTGTACTTGAACGTAGAACAAAATCTCGTGAGAGTTTCGTGTCTAACGTTTTTCTCTGAACCCCGGAAGCTCTTGTTGTCGGAGGTGAACATGGCGGCGTACAGCGTGTGAAGGGGACACGGCGGTAGCCGGTCAGCTGCGCGAAGAACATGTATAAAACACCCTGTAGCAGAGTGGCCGGTGGGTGGACTTATCCTCCCCGTGATCGTATTTATACATGAGCGGATATCAGGATGTGTCTGCGCGCGTGAATCCTTACAGAGCGAGGTTACCCTCCACGGCGAGCCAGTTAGCTTAGCCTCATTTCAGACGCAGCTAGCTGAGAGGCTAATGGGCTAACAGTGACCTCAACGAGAGAAACAGTGACAGATTATTATCACAACATTAATCACATTAGAAGCGAGCGGTTCTGTTCTGCTCGGCCCTGGTTTGAGTTTGCGCGGCGCTGGACTGAGACGAGGCTGAAACCAGCCTCTTATCCGAATTTTCCCGTTCCACCTTAAATGGTGCAGCGGTTATTACTATAACGCCTTAGGCGCCAGAATGAAACTGCTGCTCCGTTTAAGGTGGAACGGGAAAATTCGGATGAGAAGCTGAACAGCTTCGTTGTGCTGAGCGCCTTCAGCCCTTCACGGCTGGCTTTTAGAGATGTGTGTGTGGCTGTGACCGGTGTGTTTGTTTGCTTCATGTTTACTCCGGGACTCTTGACTGTAGTTGTTTGTAACAGTTGGGGCTGAACAATTAGAGTGAATTATCTTATTGATATTTTTCTGACTAATTTCGCGGCTGTGATTTAAGTTGCAATTATTTTCTATGAATTAAGGTTCAGGCCTGTTTTTTTTGCCAAGAAGATCAGAGTGTTCACTTTTTTCAGGCTTCACCCCTGAATGTTGTGTGACAAACGTCCAGTAAGTTGTGGTTGTGATGTCACGTGTTTGTTTGGAGGTTTGGTTGTCTCTGATTGGTTTAACTTATCTACAGGCGGTTCACAAGTTTCGTGTTATGAACGTAAGAATGTTTGATAATGTAGGCTACAATTTCCAAAAAAAGCAGTTCTTGCAGTTTGAAAATTGTGCTCTCTTAAATTGAAAATGATTAATCTTCCAGTAGCAGTCCAGCAGTTTTACTTTTCAGTTTTTTTTCTGTGTAATAACGCTAATACACGCACAGTGACTGCTAGCCCAGAGTTTCCCAGCTATGGTCCTGTAGTGAACCTGAACTTCACAGTTTAATGATTTTCTGCTCTTAAGGCCTGATTCAGCTTGAGGATCAGTGGAAACGCAGGTGTAGATCCAGGAAACACTGGTCTAAATATTTTGCACTGACAGTGCAGCGTCATTGTTTTTTTTTGTTTTTTTTTTAGCTAGTCTTTGAGAAGCATAACAGTATTTTTTAAGTTTTTTTTATAAGTTGTTATAATACATGTTACTGTGCTTTTTTTTTTTACATTTATGTTTTTAGCCTATGCAGATGTTCTTTGCCTTGTAACTGTGTTTACATGGACACCACTAGTTGAGTATTAAGATACAGTGTATGTCCAAACACCCTTTGTAATTAGTGAATTTAGCCACTTTAAGATGCACTCATTGCTGAGACAGGCTTTCAGTTGCACGCACAGCTTGTGAAACCTTCATAGAAAAGCATTGTCAGTGGTATGAGACCTCTGGAGCAGCAGCACATGAGCTCATAGGTCACCATACCCAATGTGAAATTTTGGCTAGAAGGGTATAAAGCCCCCCCAGCCCTGGGTTGTGGTGCAGTGGAATTGAGTTCTCTGACATGATGGCGCTCCATCCAGTACTTTCAGGGTTAGTTGGAGTGGCTTTTGTGATCCATCCAGCATCAGTATCTGGTGTCACTATTGCTGGCTCTATGCAATCAAATCCAAACCTTGAAGAGTGAAACCTGTTACTGCAGTGGGGCAAAAGCCCTATTAATACCTTAGGTTTCAGAAGACACGGATGAGCAGGTCTCTACTAGGGCTGGGCGATATCTAAAAATAATTAGCATGATATTTTCTAGTTAAAAAATCGAGTTTATCGCTAAAAATTGGGACACTTTATCTGTACAGAAAATACTGCACACAGGTCGTAGACAAGGCTCAGAGGAACTTTCTCTTCAGGTTAGAGTTAACTTAGCTGCTCTGCACTAACTGCCATTTTAGCTCGAATTATTTTTATTATTATTTTTTTTTGTACCTGCAGCAAGTCACTTTAACGCGAGCTAAAGTACCAAAGCATGTCAGCTTTTATTTTAGCTTCCATTCACGTTAAGTAATTTAAGGGGACGTGTGTAAATTGTGCTCGTTAAGAGAGTGTTTTTCAGTGTAATTGTCCATTGCCAGAGACCTAAACCATATCTAATTACTAAATGTAACGTCGTGCTCAGTTGTGTTGTGATATGTTAGAGCAAATGTGCATTTGTTCTGTTACACGTCTGCAGGTTTGGTTGGTGCCAGTGTGAATCAGAAGTTGTTAGTAAGCACACCAAGAAATCACTTCTGTGTAAGGAGTCTTATCCAGCTTTGCAGGAGTGAACCAGCGCAATGGATCACATTCCAGCACCTGAACTTCCTCAAGCGGCAGGTGAGATTTTTTACCAGAGGTGTCAGACCTGTGGCGAGTCTCCTGTTGTTTTAAGCAAAAAATCAATAATATCTTGAAGGTGGTTAATGTGGTTGAGTGAGTATTTGAGCTCTTTCTCTGGTAGTGAAATAGATTACAGCACTACAGTGCTTGAGAAGGCTGTGCTTTGCTTTTAATAAAGATATTGTGAATAACTTAAGCCTACCCAACAGAACTATTATAAAAAACCTTAATTAAGATTAACCTCAATCGTCAATTCAGTGGTCCTGTTTCTTAGTGTTCTCATTTTTAGTGTTTTTTCCTTTGAGGTCCACTTAGGGCTTTTATTTGGTTTTATTTACCAAAAACAGTCATACATTATTTTTCCATAATTCAATATTCCAACCTCTGTTCATCCCTTAGAATTTCTTATCCCTTAGAATGTTTCTGCCTTTAAGACATAAATGTTCTCCATTTCTCCATTTTTGTCATGTTTCAGTTTTTGACAGTGTGAAAATGCCTATTGTGCTTTACATTGTGTGTAAATTTTGTGATGAATGGACCAAAAGAAACGGCCCAAAATGACTTGGAAACATGTCTGCTTCCATTGACTTACATTAAAAGAATAGTAGTTTTTTCCTTTTCCTGTAAAGCTATCATTTTAGACATACGAAGTTTTCTTCCGACAACAGCGATATGATGTATACGTAAATGAGCTATGTTCCGATTGGCTGCCATGTACTATGCCTTATTGAAAAAGCGGACTGGGCTGAAACACTCCTTATAACTTTATTGTGAACGGGTGGAACTAAACCGCTGTGGGCTGAATGAGAAAGTCAGGAAGATTTTGTTTTCCCGTGATAATGGACCCTTAAAGCGGAGTTTAATTAAGCATATCCTGTGGTTCACTGAATAAATAGCCCATGAGGTCATTACTTACCTTGCTGGCTGAAGGCCCAGAGCTGTCTAAGTCTTTATTGATAATCTTGCTCTGAGAATGCTGCAGCATCTTACTCTCTTCTGGCTCGACCTGTCAAAGCATCATACAGATACACCTGTATAGTCTAGAAGTGTGTTGTAGCCTTTATAAGGCGTGTTATGCTGCTATATTGCCGCTATTTCCTCTCTCTTTTAGTATGTCACAAAGAACATTGGTGGTCTAAGTCAGAGAGCCAGGCCTAAGCAAGAGCCTGTAACCTCCATGCTGGACGACAGAGATGACTCGATCGTCCAAATTCAGCAGATCCCAGCAATAAAGACCCAGCCTGGTGTGGTGGTACCTGGCAGCGAGGCCTCCAGTCTGCAGGACGAACCGGAGGCGGCCAGACAGGCCCATCTGGAAGCCCGGCAATGGAAGGAACTGAGAGTGGAGTACTCAGATTTACCAGGGGTCTATGCTCGTCTCTCCAAGATTAAACTCACAGGTATGGTGAGATTTAATGCAGACTTAGGGTTTGTTTGTACTTGTAGCTTGGTTCCTTTGGTCTGGACCAAAGCAGAAAATAATACATTGTTGCATTTTAATTCTGGTTCGCTTAACATTCACACTGACATTTTTAACATCAAATCAAAAGATGTAAATAAGTCCTACGATTAAAAGGTCACAACTGATTGGGCAGATATTATGACGTACATTAACTGTGATAATGTCCATCAAACTTTTTTGAATCATTCTGTTGTGTCTGAGCTTGTTGGTTTTATTTGTCTTGTTTTATGTCTTGTGATACTGGAGCAATAAGCCACTAGACTCCCGGCGTTACTGTGGTTTTGCATGACGCAAAGGTGGATGAAATCCCTGTGATAAGAACCTCGGGTGGCTAACTGCTTTTACAAAACGAAGAAATCTTGGCAACTTAATATACAATATAATTTATATGTGCAGGCGGATGTGTATATCAGATATTTTGTAATGACTTCAAACGTGTCTCAGCCTCGTTTTAAAACTGAAACTATCTGTTCTGTAATTGCCGGACCAGAGCTTACGAACAGATGATAAAATACATTCACGTGTCAAAAACAGCATCATATACTCACCTTTTCCACGTACCGAACAAGATATGCAAATAGGAGACAACGTGCATTCTGTCATTGGTTAGTTGTATTGCATTCACATATCAAACGAGCCTCTTATTTGGTGTGCATCAGAAATTGCATGGCAGTGTTCTCACTTGATCTTACAAGCTGCATTTATAGAGCAGTTGCACTAGGGTTCAATCATCTCTACCTTAATTAGAGTAGAAACCTATTGACTGTGAGAAACTGTCATGCTTGAGAGGTGGTACTGCATACTGCTTCATGTTTAAACCATACAGTAGTGTCTGCTGGTCAGCTATATGAGACAGCAAGATAAAATGGCAGATGGGTTCTTGAAATAGCCCTTCCTTTCTCTCTCCTTGGATGAGGCAGACAGGTTTGGTAATTTAATAGAAATGGCTGCACAGTATATGAAGAAGTATCTCTCGCTATCAGTGCTGTGCATATACTTGAAAGTCTCAGATGTTCTTGGTAAGTGTTCATTGGATTCTGACAAATTTCAGAATCTGCACAATGAGTCATGCATAAACATACTGTGTGATTTTGGTGCAGGAGTAGCAGCAGCAGCATGATTGTACCTAGCTGGCTTACATTACTTGTAAAAAATGGCTTAACATTAAAGAGATGATCATTTTCAGTTGCTGGTGGTGTATTTAGAACAAAAATCTACCCATTTCAATCTTAACTGATTCCATTTGTGTGTACATATTAGGAACTAACAGCTATTTTAATTATATAAAAAACAAAAAACAAAAAAAAAAACACTTGGTACTGAATTTAATCATCAGTTAGCTGTCTTGATTGCTTTCCCCATCTTCATCACCTGGCTGAAAGAGGAAAACACAGATGGCATAGAAAACAGTACAGGGTTATGCATGAGAAATATGGGTACACATCACATCACAAAGCTCAGCATGATGAGTAACTGCTAAAACTGTACTGTAGACAAAAGTTTAAAACTAGCCAGTTGATGTCAGTTATTCAGCTAACTCACTTCTAGTTTGGCAGATGTGATGAACTATGTTAGATGAAGGGATGAGAAACTTTTAGTTTCAACTGCACAGCTAAGTATTGCTTATTTGTTATCAGAATTTGTGGCATTGTAATCTGTCAGTCATTAAGTCTTCTTTTTATTTAATTTTAGTTCATTTTCATCTCTTTTCTCTTCAGCGCTTGTAGTGACAACAGCAGCAGCAGGATACGCCATGGCTCCGGTGCCCTTTGACCCTGTCACCTTTGTGTTGGCCTCAGTTGGAACAGGCCTTTCCTCCTGTATGGCTAACTCCATTAACCAGGTCAGTCACCTCAGTAACCTACCATTTAAATCCCGGCACTTGATCTGACCTCGCAGCCGCTACGACCATGTGACACTGAGCCAAGCAAGATGAGATCTGTTTGCACAATGATTCTGTGAGATTGTGATTCTTTAGGAAACGATTTAGTGCATCATCAAATCGATTCATTTCATTTTGGTCCTGGTACGTTTGCGTTTATGACACTGGACAGACGCCTTGATCGAGCAATTTGCAATTTTAATCAGGCTACAGAGAGAGTGTAGCATTAGTACACTCTTCTTTGTATATCCTGGTGTGCTTGGGTGCGGGTCTGCCATGTGGAGGGCAGCGGACGTTGTTTGGTTTCAATTGAAAATAGCCCAAGTTGAGCACATAATTTATTGAATTCTTTAATTATAGTTTATTCTCACATAGCAAAATTGTTGCAATTGAAACACCATTTTTTATTGAATATAGGTTAAGAAAACACTAAATGATCACAGATGAAGTAATGTAAGGCTGTAGTCTTACCTTTTTAGGTGACAGCACTGGTGTTGCACAGAAATTTAGCATGATGCAAAGGAAGACATTTAAAAAACGTGGCATATTCATAAATAGCCGAGGGGGATCAGTATCGTTTCTTGGCAGAGAAGAAGCATAATTGAGGCTGTCACAGATGAAGAACATCAGCTTAGCTTTTATACTGATAAAAGCCACGCTATCTCTGGCTTCTCAGTCACATCTTTTAAAGAGCCCATATTGTACATTTATCTTTTATCATTAACTTCTATTTTTCTCCCTAGAAGTCATTTGTTCCCCATATCAGTCATAATTAAATTTAACATGACAGTCGTCCAACCGTTTCCATCTCTCTTTATCCTTTAGAAATAAACAGACTGTTTTGTTACTGTGCCTCTAAGACTTACATATGTAAATAATCTTTGATACAGTCATAACACATCTATCTGTAAGGAAATGTATTTGAAAGATGAGATAATGTTTTTAATCCATTACATTTACCGCTTGTCAAAAGTTTGTAGACACCTTTTCTGAGTGTTTCTGAGTAATGCTAGTAATGTTCTGTTTGGCTGCTCTGTACTGTGCGTCACTCAAAAAGTAGTCCGAGCTAAAACTCTTTACTTCATACTGAATGGGCGGAGCTAAACTGCTGTAGGCTGAATACACAGCTATATGTAAAGGCATACTTTGTTGTGACATCACAGAAACAGTGAATTCAGAATGGGCTGTTTTTCCAGCTTAGTTTCCGTGGGAAGCCTGTGTACACTGGGGAGTGAATGGTACATTTTGAAATGGCTATAACAAACTCTTCTTTCAAGAAAGTTAGAAAAATTCACTTTTCCCTTGGTAGGGGCCCTTTAACAAGGTGTCCTCGCATATTGAAGAAGCAAAGTGTAGTATAACACTCGCAGACATGAGCAAAACTTTCGCGTTTTACTGTTCTGTTAAAACAAAAAAGCACTTTTCCACTGAGTATTTGGTCTCTGTGTGTTTTCTCCATGTTCCGGTGATGAAACATAACAAATACCTGAATAGTGATGACTGGAACGGTTGAGCGAGTACTTGTGTGCCCCAGCACATCCCTAATTTTTACATCAACAGTGAAGGCTCTAGTGAGGCAGGCAGTGGTCTGGCCTGTGAATGCAGACTGGCTCTGAGTGGTGGATTACCACAGAACCGTCTGCCCTGTGGTGTTAGCATTGTCTGGCAAAAGTCAGTTGTTTAGATTTGGAGGCTGTGTATACCATGTGTAATTACAGATTATTACTCAGCATGTTTTTTTTAAAAAAGCAGTTGTTATCGTCTCTCCTGCACTCAACCTCAACCCCACTGAAGGACTCCAGCTGCAGTAACGAGCCTTTGGCAGCACACTGATTTTTGGTATTGTTTTGGTCGTTTGCAGCGAGATGGATGAAGCCTCGTTTCAGCTTCTGGCACGACTTCAGTGAATTCTGCAATGCCCAATAGAGTTTCATTGCGCATTACACAAACATGAACACAAGCACTCAATGTGGTCTCTCATGGTGCACTTTGAGATGTGGAGAAAAAGGCAGTCTATTCTGCTTCTCGTTTGGCTCTTTTGCATTGCTCTCCTGCTGTGTATCTCAGAAATGCTTTCGGGGGTGATCGGGGTTGCATTAGCAGCCGGCTGGCCGTGCTGCTTTGATTGTTTTTCCTGCTGAAAGTTTTAGCCACGCTAAAAAATAAATGTAGACCATAAAGCAACTCATCCAGTTGCTCAGCAATCAGGCTGATTCCTTAGCGCAGCGATCGCTGACGTTCCGTGCAGGAATGTTGTCTGTGCCTTCCGAAATCACCGAAATCTTCCGAATCCCCTCAGCCCCGGCCTGAACCCCATTAAGGCACAGACGTGGCCTGTAATTTGGAGGCCGTGATTACGCCGCCACATTCTGCCCTCAGGGCCGGCAGGCGGCTCACCTCGGTTGCACTGAGAGGTTCCGCCGTACCCTGCCTCTCTTGTCCTCAGCCTTAGTGGCGTTCCAACAATGCCACCGCAACGGCTTATTAGAAGTGCAACTGATCATTTTGTGTGGTGTTGACGCGGATGTCATGAGACAGTCATAACACGTCTATGAGGAAATGTATGTGAAGGAATGAATGCTGAAGGAAAGCTTAGTGGGGCTAAAATTCGCATTGATGGCCGATGATAAGCTTATAGGTTATAAGATAACGATAAGTTTTTAATCCATTACATTTACTGCCCATCAAAAGTTTGAGGGCACCATTTCTGAGTAGTGCTTGCTTTTCACTGTTGATAGATTAAGAAAAAAAATAATAATTTCAAACTATTGTCATACAGTATGCATCAGTATTTAAGTTTTTGTGTAGTTTGGTAAGTTGGTATGGACAAAAAACTAGCATTGCCACATTTTAAAAACACTTTTTCATTCAGTGCCACATGCTACACTGCAATAAATCCAATTAAACATATCTAATTGTGCTCTTTTTATAATGAAGCGTGCAGATGTTCAGTTTTATTTATAAATAGATGTCCACAGTACTCTCAGAAAATCTGTCACAAAATGTATTGTAATTTATCAAACCACGCAAAGAGTTTTAGTACCAAAAATGTTCTTTGACTTAACGATAGCAGGACCCTTTTTGGTGCTATTTAACTCCATCCATCCATCCGTCCATCCATCCATCCATCCATCTCTTTCCTTTCTTCCTATAAAAAAGTTTTTTTTTTTTTTAAAGAACCATATAAAGTACAAACTCAAATCTGAAAGACAATCTCCAAGTAGAGCTGTTTGATATTTAAGGCTGGAGCAAATATTTGATAAATTTTTGATAAATTCAAAAACTGTTCATTGTAAACTGAACCTTTTTTTTATTTTTTTTTATAAAGATTCTTTAAACAACCATATACAGTAGTTTTTCCATCATAGAGAAGAATCACTCAACCCTACAAAGAACCATTAAAGCATGTTTCTTTGAGTGTTCATGGCTCTTTCAATTTATTAAAGAATCCTTAATCCGGAAGATGTTTAAAAATGTTTTTAGAGGGCAATTATGGTTACATAAAAGCCATCTCTTTCTACCACATGCAGCCCCCACATTAAACTAACAGGTATGAAAATATGTCTCCAGTATGACAGAAATCTGAGAAGCAGCGACTTCTTGTTTAGCTGTTAGTACTGAAACGTCTCTTCTATCCTAGAGCAGGTAAGGTGCTGGACGTCATCCTTCTGTCTACCCAGGGCCTTGATAGGGATCAACACATGACGTAGTTTTTACAGTGCTTTATTCTTTCAGCGCTGTTGAATTCAGCCAAGCAAGGCCTCAGGGCTTGGGGTTAAAGTAAATTCAAATGAAGAGTACAGTTGGAAAGGTTGTTCCTGCTTGAAATGTAGCCAGCACCTCAGGGAATGGATTGAAAAGCGCCGTTTGTTAGACTTGCAAAGCTCGTGGTATGACACACTGAGACTAAACGGCTTCTATTTAGCTAATTAATTTGGCAGAGAGAAGGAAGTACATGAAAGTAATACAGATCGTATGAGTTCACATCTGTAATCTACTTTGATTTTCCTTTCTCAAACTAAACCCATATTGGTGTTTTGACATTGGCTTGGCTTTCATTAGAGTTCGGCAGCCGTTTCTTTTTTTTTTTCCTCTTACATCATAGGAGTTTATTGGAGAGCATTTCAGCAATGCAGCATGTGAACTTGAACCATCTGTTTTGTTTATCAACAGTATTTGCACACTCAGCGCTAAAAACACCTGTCCTGGGTGTTAAGTGTGACTGCAGCCATGAATCTAAAGCCATGTCTGAAAGACACCTGGCTTTTCATGCAGTCAAGTAAAATCTGGACGTGATCTGATCACCAAAAACTCATGTTAATGCAAAGGATGAACAGCTATAGGAAAGCCCCATGGAACCCTGTAGGCTTTAAGCACTGATCTTAATTGCAAGTACACAAAATAAGCAGAAGCTGGCAGAGAGAATGTAATCTGTAAGGTCTGAAGAGAGCGAAAAACCTCCATCGTCATAAAGATCACCACAAACATTAATACCCCTAGAAAACCAACAGGGTTGAGTAAAAGGTTGTGCACCTCTTAAGAGGTTGTAATTAAGATATGTAGAATTTTGAAACAACTTGTGCAAATTGAACCTATAAAAAGAAAATAAAAAATTAAAGCAAACATTGACAGAGCAAAGAGAGTGCTCTCAGTTTACACTATTAGAGCTGGACACTAAAAGTGAAACAGGATAAATGGACCTGTTGTTGCCGTTTGATGTCTTCTCTTTGAAGGGAGAGAACAGAGCAAGAGCAGTGGGGGGGTGTCGCAGTCTTTGCTCTACCAGTCATTTGTCCTATAGAGCGATGCATTACCCCCACTGTTATTTATTTATGTTTTATAAATGATAGTTTACATGTAAAGTCGCTGGGAGTCTGGGCTGCAGGCTGCAGCACCCAGAAGTAACCGTAGTGGATCTTGTTTTTCGAAGCGTTCAATTTGGTATGCTTTATTCTGTGTGGATGGCCTTCTCCAGGCTACTGGAGACTAATAGGCTGTCCGTGGCCTTTGAAGACATTTAATCTAGGCGTATAGGCCCAGGCTATGGAGATGGCTTTCTTGTGGCTGGCAGTTGGCATTTGCAGCAAAACTTCACTCCACACGTGGCAGACTAGAAAGAGACCTTGTCTTTTCCTCTGTCTCACTTCCTGTTCAAAACACTGCTTTGGTTACTGGCCCATGCGTACCATACTTAACAATTTAAACGCAACCATAGGGAGCCTTTCTAGCATGAGAGTCTCCCTCTCAGGATTCATTCGTGGCCCTGTTTTCTTTCATTAACAGATTAAAGGCATGGAAAATCAATCATTTAGGTAATTTAATTTTTTAAAAACGTTACTTTCTTCTGGTGGCAGCAATTGCATATTGTGGTGGAGAATTTTTTATTATTTATTAATTTAATTATTTTTTTAAGTGAAGCAGGATATAATGGTTTCTGTGGCTGGGTGGACTGTTTCATAGACAGTGGTGGAGTTCGAGTTTTATGCTGGAGTACAAATATGAATACATGCCGAGACTATTGACATTTAAAATATATATATATATATATATATATATATATATATATACACACACACACATATGATATAAAATTTAATTATATTGGTATTAAATGTTAAAAGAACAGTGCAATATGTCTTTATATTAAATAACGTGTGTGTGTGTGTGTGTGTGTGTATATATGAATGTATGATATAGTAAATTTAATATAAAGACATAATGCACTGTTCTTTTAATATTCAATATAAATATCATTACATTTTACATTTGACGTTTGCCAAATAAACCTGTTACAGAATGTAAATGCAATTAATTCAACTATGTAATGATTATGATATTACGTGATTACATTTCAGGAGACCACATTTTTTAAACTTTGTTCATCTATTTTTAATTTTTTACATTTTTTTTCCACTTATGTTTTTGTTTTTGCATGCCATAAAGAGTCATCATTCATTTTTACATAGTCACATAATTTTCTAACCTCTCTTTATCCCTTACAATTAAAGAGGCTGGTGCTGTTGATGTTCGTTTAAGACTGATCTATGTAAATAAGCTCCACTTTGATTGTCTGCCCTGTATCGTGCCTCATTCAAAAAGCAGTCCAACTGTAAGCTTATATAACATTCCTTCTAACTGTAGTAAGATTGGGTGGGACTACACTGCTGTACGCTGAATGGGCAGGTATATGTAAATGGTTTGTTTTCTGTGATGTCACAAATATAGTGAATTCAGAGTGGGCTGTTTTGGCAGCTTAGTTTTCCGTATATGGACTGACCGATACATACACTTTTGAGTAACCGGTATATTTTGACACTTCAACAGTATTTATGTTCTACATCAAACTCCTATTTTTAAAATGTGAGAAACCTTTTTCCAAGATATGGGCCCTTTACTGCAAATAGAAAAATAACAGTAACTTTGGACTTGAAAGGGTTAAAGCTTTACCTAGTTCAAGATGAAAAGGACGTCCCAGTCTCCACTGCAGACTAGTTTTAAGTTTTAAACCTGCTTACAGTGCAGTCTGCGTGATGCTAAGAGTTGTTTTCGTTTCTCTTTGTTTTGGCTAAGAGTGCAATTTTCTTTTGCCATAATTACACACACAGAGACACGCTGCTTGCTGAGTGACACCCAGTCACCTGCTGCGGGGTCGCCGTAGTGACTCTTTGATCTTCACCGCACATCCAAGCTGCTCACCTAGACACACCTTTACCTGGGTGTAGGCTGAACTATCTCTGCACTCCATTCCGTGTTCAGTTTCCGCAAAAATCCGAAGAGGAAAATAAAAGAAGAGGCGGAGAGAGACAAGCTCAGATGTGGTGCCAGCTCGTCTTCTTAACCTTCTTTCTTCTTTGAAAGCCTCAGCCTGGGCTTCAGTGCGGTTTGGTGTGATCAAAGACGTCGCTGTTCATTCTAGGAGCGCTACAAACGTTAGACAAATCAAAGCAAAGATGGACCATGCTAAACGTCTCTTACTTCACATTCCACATCACCGTTTGAGCTGCTAATTTTTTAGTCTTAGGAGTGTGTTTGTGTGCAGTGTTTGTTTATGGTGTGACTCTGAAATGAATGTATATAAATAAAATTTAGTGCTGTCGATTAAGCTGTAGATGTGGCCATTCAACATGTCCTACAGTTTCATTAGAAGCAATTCTGATGTAGCAATTTGAAGTGGAGAAATACTGTTACTGTTCATGAACACTGAAGTGCTGTTTCTGTAGTAGCTCATTTGAAAGTAGGAGAAATTTTATATTTTGAATTTATTTTGAATTTTTAAAAATGCGTGCAGTATTGTTTGTGGAGTGTTGCCGTTGCCTTTTTCACGCAAAACAGACTGAAATCAGAAGTGCAGACTCTGATCCATCCATACTGAATGTGAATGTAATTCAGTATGCAATTGCAATTTAAATAATAGATAAAATGACGACTATAATTACTTTAGACCTTGAGTTAGTTTACAGGCCCTTATTGCTAAAAAAGACATTGTGACATAAGCATATGCAAATTTCACTGACAGATTTGTGATTCTTCAGTTTCATCTTTGGCAAATAACCTCATGTCTGGTCGAAATGCACATGTGTGACAGTTTAAAACCAGATTATTTCTGCAGTGTAATAATCAGTCACCATCGGTAATATCAATATAAAGAAGAAAATAAGCAATTTATCATAATTGCATATGACAATGACAGGTACCTCAGTTTGCTGTTGTCAGTGTATAATTTGTAAATGCAGTCTGGATTTTGCAGGCTTTGCGCTTTATTAGCTCATGAACTGTCAGCTGAGTATCATTTATTAATTGACAAATATTAATGGATTAGATATGCAGTCATGGCAGATTGAGAAGACCCCTATGCTGTGCTAGAATATGAAAGAAACCTGTTCCATGCATGGGTGGACTGTTTTATAGACAGTAGTGGAGTTTGAGTTTTATGCTGGAGTGCAGTGAGTGTTTATTTATATTTATATGAGCACTGATACAAACAAATGCAGAGACTATTAACGTTCAATACTAAGACACATTGCACTGTTCTGTTGCTTTAAACTACTTATGTAACAGACTACTAGTGAAACAAAACATAGAGTACCTCTGCCTGCTCCTCTACTGTAATAATACAGCCAGGTAGCCAGTGTTTTAGGAGAATAATCACACAGCCCCAACAGTTTGTCTCTTTAAAGTGAGTGTTCCTCACTTTTTTTAAATAACAGGTGTCGTATGTTGTAATTTAAAAATATTTTGTCCGTTGTCCAGTCCATAAAGTCCAGATATGGAAATTAACCTACAAAAACAGCTTGTTTTCAAACCACTGTTTTCGTGAGGACATCCAGAGACTCATAAGCTTGCTGTCTGCTTTCCTTTTGTTGGCTAGGTTTTGCAGTGTTTGCATGAATTACAGCATTTCAAACTACATATATGAGGGCAAGTTGAGGTGTATCATTTGCAAATTATGTTAATAAGGGTCTTGTGTGCAGGTGCTTCTTTCCACGCATTGACACTGTTTCAGCTGTGCTCATCTCCATTTGTTTTGATGCTGTTTGGCAGTTTCATAAATCTGATGCGTAGTAGTTTGTTCGTCATCCTGCGCACTCCAGTTTGCTGGTTTCTATGCAACGTTTGATGAATAAGGGCCATTGTGTTTACTAGTGTGGCCACTCAGTCATATCATAAACCTCATTACTCCTCACAAGTGCTCCATCATATGAGGAGTTTTGAGGTGTTGCGTGCTCTCACAGCTGATCCTGTTGAGTGTCATCTGATGAGTGACAGGTGTTCCCTCTGCCTGATAAGCCTGTTCCATCAAGGCTGCCGTGACCGCGTAGGCTGTTACAAGAATCGGTGCTAATCACAGTCGCAGTATTGCACTCATCACATTAGCGTGCAAACTTGCATTGTATCATTACCTTGGAGGGATGGCAGAAGAGACTGACGTGAGAAGCAAAGTAGAGCCTAGGCCTGCTGAGGAAGGCCACACTGCCCTGAGGGAACTGGCTGTAAGCACACAGTAATGTTGTGGTTTCTTTTTTTAAGCGTAACCCTGTTTGGAAACGGCCGAGGGTGGTGTAAGAGCCCAGAGACGCTGAACTCTGGCATGTGTTTCGGCCATCTCCCCATGCATGAGAAAGCAAGAAACAGTAGAAGTATTTGTTTGTAGAAGATTGACTTACGTTTCTCTTCATCTATTGTATATATCTGGTCACAGTAAATCACTTGGAACACTTTACGTTTTTTATAGATTCATTTGTTTAATAACGGCAGTACATCTATCTGTATTTACTGTGTTCTTCATAGTTATCAGTACTGTCTGTTTTCCCACCAGCTCCCTCCAGTGCTTGATATCTCACGGCAACTTTTAATCTCTAGAGGTCTTGTCTTTTTGCTATGCATTTAAATGTTGTTAGGTAATTTGTCACAATTACATTTACATTAGATTTACTTTCTGTTCTTGCAAGTTTGAGGTTGCTCAACTAACTCACTTGTTTCAACATCAAACTGAAGAAACCAAGTCTAAAGAACAAAAATGTGATTTCTTTTCACAAAACAAGGCTCTACTCACATCATACAGTTCAAATTCAGCTAAATTCATAATGTACTCGTCTTTTTACACCACAAAACCATCTTTTTACACCACCTGAAAATTCATGGCCAAACCCGAACTGTCGAAGCAGTTAATGTTGTCAGGCCAACTTTATTTTTAAAGCACATTTAAAAAACAAGAGCCAACCAAAGTGCTGTACAATTTGAAAGAAATGCATCAAAAATAAGTAAAAAAATATAATAGTAAATCAAATCAAATATAATGTAAACCTAATAAAATAATTACAGTATACTATGTCCCTATAAAATCTCTATCTTTAAATTTTTGTCATTTCAGAAACCGTGGCTACGGATGGCAGGGGTGTGTTCTCGGAGTTTCCTTTCTGCTATTGTTTTGCTGTATTCTGCGTATTGAACTGGATATCAGTTTATTTTGAATGATGTTAAACCTGTAATGGAGAATTTCTTGCAGTTGAAAGTGCTTTTGCTATTTAACATGAGCACTGGTCACAAATTGCTTGGCTAAGCTGTGAAGTAGTTCCACTAGGCTGGCATTTTCACTGTTTAACTGTTTGAATGCTGACCAGCACAGAGTTAAAAGGAACAGTGTTTTAGTTTTCTTTTACTTTATTAGATTAAACATATTTTTAAAGTGTTAGATTGTTGTTAGATTTTGACTGTTTCTAGGCCAATATCCTACATTTTTCTTGTATTTACATTTTAGGTTTTATGTGCATTTGCTACTGTGCCTTTAAGACTGATAAATGTAAATGAGCTCTGTTGTGATTGGCTGCCCTCTTTGTGACTCCTTCAGAAAGTAGTTGGGCCTAAACACTCTAAGATCTGTTTAAATGGACGGGGCTAAACTGCTGTAGGCTTTGTAGATGGATGTAAGTAAATGTGTTGTTTTTTGTGACATCACAGAAACCACAAATTCAAAACTGCCTGTTTTTGCAGCTTAGTTATCATGTGTGGACTGTATGGACTGGAGAGCGAACAGTGCTTTTTAAAACTTACACATTTAAAAAAAAAAAAGAAAAAGCAGAAGAAATTTGGTTTTCCATGATATGGATACTTTAATCTTTTTACCAAAAAAGTAATTCCTGTAAAACGACAGCATGCTTTTGTTGTCTCCAGTGATAACTGCGACTTCTAAGGGTTGAAGGCTAAAGAAAGAAGCCCCACACACACACCCACACACCCACACACCCACCCACACACACACACACACACACACACACCCACACCAAACATCAGGAATAACAGATGCGCACCGACTGTTTGTCTAGGACGTGTTCTGCTATTCCAGAGGTTATGTTGCGTGTCATGTCCCCTGCAGTGACTGAAGGGTTTGAGCTGTCCTTTGTGTCTGAGTGTCTGGCGGTCTCCGGTTGGTGGGCTGTGTGAAGATGGCACGCACATGCAAGCCTCCACACGCTCCTCTGAGCCAAAGCATAGCACCGCAGGTGCCCTGACCCCCTATACAGTTCACTCCTTCTCTTCACTCTCTTTCTTCTAAATATTTCTCTCTTATTTCCTCTCCTGAGGAGGCTCTGCTGCACTTTTTCGCCCTCAGTGAGCCATTTGTTTGACTTAAGACTGTTATTTTTTGTGTTCATACAGCTGCCACGAAACAAACTGTTATTGATTGGTCATGTCAGCACTGTAGAATGTAATTGATACTGAAGGGTAGAATGCTATGCAGAGCTGTTTTTGGCCCTGCACTGTTAACACTGCTTAGCTAACTTGACTTACTTGGCTCTGAAAGCTCCCTTAATAAACTGTAAGCATTTTCTTAGTAAGAGGCTGTCTGTCTTTAAAACACAGTGTCTTCTTCCCCTGATGTTGGCCAAATGATTAATTTGCTTTTAAATTCTTTCATTTCCGTCATAATGGATTTATTCTTTCATAGTACCCATAACTATGTCTGGGCAATGGGGTGATGCAATTTTGTATCATTAGTGATTGACAAGTAACTCGATGACGATATCTAAACATTGATATCGACATGTTAGGAAACTAACAGAGAACGAGAAACAAGTCATTTACAGTTAAGCAGCTTGGAATGTTAAGGTAGATAATGTTTTATTCACTTTTACTGTTACGACATTGAGTTATTATAGGGCCTTAAAAAGCCGTTGGGTTACGGTAGAGTACATTCTCCACCGTCTTTGCTGTGGGTTTTCCTGTAGTGTGACATACTGTCTCAGAAAAATCTGCGGCATTTTCTGTACAGCTTAAGTGTCCTGGTGATTTAGATGAATAAAATGATCAGAATTATGAAAATATGATATGACATGGTTTTCCCAAGTGAGCTCGAGTTGAATGTCAGTGTGACTCTGCTGTAATGATGGTAAACACCTTATTTTTAAATATGTAAAGCATGTGTGCATGGCTTTGGAAATCATTCATTTGGAGCCTATGGTTCAGTCTGAAGTTTAGCTCGCAGTGTAGTCAGTAATCACAATTTAGAGCCACTGGAGCTGTAATAATAATAATAAGTATTATTATTATTATTATTATTATTATTATGCGCACTACCATTCATTCACATGGCATCAATTTAATTATTAATTTATTTGACAGTTTATCTGCCCTGAGATTTGATCTTCCTTTTTTAATGTTATGAATTCTGGATATTAATTTTATCTTCACTCTTCATGCTATGCATCTTTCGCACTCAGTACATAGAATCACCTACAGCACTTTTCATAATTTTAGACACATCAAACATTTATTCATTTTTCATTATGACTTCGTAGAGCCCTGCTAATTATTTGAAACCTGTGTAGTTGCGCAGGACTAACGTAGTCGTTTTGGTTTTATATAATTGAAAACATTGATTTGAACAGTGATTCTAATCTTTACAACAGTACCATATAGCATTTTTATGTGTTCTTTAATTTTTAAGTTAATTTAAACCAGTATTTTGTATTCACAATTCTTTAAGGCTTTAATTACATTGTTGCCTCATCTAATATGTTATTTCATCATTTCTTATTATTTAATCATTTCATTAATCATTTATACAAATGTTCATGGTTTAAATTGGAGCATTTCCAGCTGAAATGGGAGTTAAATGAGTTTGGAAGTTCCCTAGTGGGATAAGATGTCTTAACCCCCCCACCCCACCCAAAGAACCCCACCTTCTCTGTGTATGACTCAAGAAGCACACGAGAGCCGTTCTAATACAAATATAAAAGCGTGTCATGGAGAAGAAGCATGTCAAATCACACTTCGAAGTAATTTATGGTGCAATAAAACATAATTCCTGTTTTGTTCCATGTTTAGTAGGAGTTACTAAAATACCCCACATCCTGCTCGCTTCTGCCTGCCTCAGTGCCTTAACGTTAATTGAATGCTAAAGCATGATCGCTATCGTTTGAGAGGAACATGCATTAATTTTATGCTGTTTTGTTTTGCTTGTCATTGTGGCTTGTGTTTATGATTATGCACATGGATTCAAGTTCCTGTAATGATGTCACTTATGAAATTTTAATGCTGAGTCTTTTAAAGAGAGAGCGCACTTCAGGGAATGTGTTATGGATTGATGAAGGCTTTTGGAGTGCAGGCTATTCAGTAGTATCTCCTTATTTGCTCTGCAGTACATAGTATTTTTGTCTTTTAGGATTTCGTGCGGTCGGAGGAATAGACGTCCTCTGCTGTCCCATGAGGCTTCTGTCTCTGGCGTTAGGCTCCTCGCCCTTAATCTTGCCTGTCATAGACAGGCAGACTGATTGTCGCCTCCATGTAGCTCCCATGCATTTTTAAAATCCATATTTGCATGCATAAGACGGCTGCATCAGCAGCAAAGCACAGAAAGCGAGAAAGTGAGAGGGATGTCGGATCATAAACGAGAATTGTGTCTCTAGAGTGGAGCGCGTTCACATTTTCATGACTGTCATTAAAACCAAAAATGTACGTCTTGTGTTGCAAATTGTATTACTGTCTTTCTAAATTGTGTCCCACATTATAAAATTGTCTGTCGGGGAGGATTTATTTACAGCACTGAATTAAAGCCTTAGTAAATCAGCTGAGGGACGATGTTGCTCTGGCTAGAAATTGCTGAAACAGCATTGACAGAGACACTACTGACTCCCAAATTTACTAACAGAGTGTCATAAATGTACAGAATTGCTGCATTTGGTGTGTGTGTGGCCATGTAATGTTGATGTTTTAAGACCTGTGTTGCTGTAAGCCAAAAACTGGCCAACCAGCTGCAGAGCATTCCTGACAAGAGCTTTAAATCTGTTCTCCAAATTGATGTCTAGCCTGATGTGATCTGTGCTTTTGTTGATATTTAACTAACTGTTGTTTTATTTTTCACTGTCCGTTTATTCAGGCTGCCGTGGCTTAAATCTATAGTGGTTCTCATGAACATAAATACTGTGACTTAAATTTAATATGACTTAAAGTTCACTTTTTTCTATATGCGAACAGTGATGCCTGGTTGAAGTCTAATTGATTTTAAAATGATTTTTAGTAACAATTTCCAATTTAAGTGACCAAGTGACCATTACTACAGTTCAGTAAGTTTTAAAATTAAACTGTAAGTAATGTTTTTCCCCAACTTTTTTTTATAATCTTTTTAATAATTTTTGTAATCTGTATTTTAAAACTATTTTTAAAAAGACTTATTTTACAAAGCGTAGTACTGCATGATTGTATCATTACCCCAGCTCACTGACAGCTATTGAGGTTATTCTTTATTTACTTGTCCACTTCCTTAGATTTTACATGGAAAAGATTAAAGTAGAGATTCACCAGTTAAAAGTAATACAGACTCATTTTGTCTAATTAAAAATAAGAAAAAAGGTACATGTTGGTAAGGAAAAACAGATCAGTGGGTGCACTGTGGTAATGAGAATTTGAGTAAAAATGCCAGTAGAAAAAACAAAGAAAAATAGGCAGGTTTCTACTGGACCACATAGAGCTCAGCTGATCATTTAAATTAAATGAATATTTTATCTGCCTGATGATTGACGTGGACATGGTTTGAGGCATTTTCGTGAGAGTGACCCAAAAATGATCCACATATAGATGCGTCACTTTCGGGACCCTACTGTTCTTTGACTCCTCACTAGTAATCTTTCTCTCCTGGGCCCATCTGTCACAACTCTGCCTCTGCTGACAGCTCAGTGTTTTCCTCTGGGTGTGTGACACCAGCGAATGTTTTCGGCGGTCTCCGTGGTGGCTCTGGAAGGACCATCAGTTGTAACCAGATGCCCCACGTCTCCAGAATCTAACGGCAAGCACCAAGTCTTCTCTCGACGCGCCATGAGAATGCCCCGTTCTGAAGCTTTGTCTGTTCCCCAGTGAGATGCAGAGGCCGGGGATTCATTTTCAAATGGTATGAAAATTCCACCAGCATGACAGCATGGCTCTTCTATTTTACTGGAGCCTCGGCTTCAAAGCTAGGCCGCCTGGCGCAGCTCCTTTTGAAGAAGCTGTTAGTGACTGCGGTGTAGAGCGAGTTGTAGTTGTCAGACTTGTGATCAGTTTTCCTGCCAATTTAATGTTCCTCGGCCCCATGGAGAGATTAGAGATTAGATTAAATGGTACATAAAACCTCTCCCCCTCAAAAAAAAAGAAAAAAAATGCTGGTGGGATTTGCTGTAGGGCAGTCTGTGTGCATTCTCAATCATTTATGAAGCCTTTATCTCCGTCGGTAATCGTGTTAGTTCCACTTTGACTGCGTAATTGACTATGGAAGTGTATTGCTTGCATTGCAACAAACGTGTACTCCCAAAACGAGAACGTCATCCTTCTTTTCCAGACAGATGAGGGCGCCTGAGGAGGGAGTTAACCCAGAGGTGAGGCCTTACCTCCAAGAGTCTTTCTTCCACTCGCCTGCATAAACAATAAGAAGAGTTGACCTCTGCCAGGACTGCTTTCAGACCGCTGCTTTTCTCCTATTTCCGCTTAAGGCATCCAAAACAATTGGTGGATGGTGTGAAAAGACAGCCTTTTAAACAGCAGGTTACCTCTAATCGCCTGGCAGGGAGGCGCAGAGTCCCGCTTGATGGGAGTCTTTCATAGCATTCAGGATCAGAATGAATATTTAACCAGAAGGGCCTGTTTAATAGTTAATTTCCTCTAAGACTTTGTTTGCGCCATCCTCAGGGTGCCAATCTATGTCAAACTGTACACGATGGCACATTACACTGCCGGCTCCATATGGACCTGCATGCTTTGTCTGTGACGCTGTTCAGCTGCTTCGGATCTGATGCAAAAAAGAAGACATCAAAATAATTTAGACTTCTCAGCCAGGAGGCTGTGCCTGTTTGTGTTTTTGGAATATCAATATCAGAAACGCAGAGGATGTTGTTCTTTTCAGACTCAGTCTTTATTTATTGATGGGCATTGGGATATTCTCTGTATAATGTTTCCTTTGCATAAAGTCTAGGACACGGTCTTTTGACCTTTCCACCTCACCGCATATTGAAAATAAACACGCACTGCTGTCAGTTAGAGAACAAATACGATAAGTCAGAGCCCCTAACACGCTCCAGGAATAACATTTCTCTTCGCCGGTACGCGTGCATGAATAAAATATCATGTATATCCCTAATGTGTACAAAAATGTAGATTTGCTTGCGGCAGCATTGCCGCTGTCTCAGCACGGGCAAATCAGAGGAGGCGTAATTATAACATGGATCACGTCTGGGCAGTATCAAGGCCGTACGTCATGTATATTGCAGCCTGAGAATGTTTTCCTGATTAAAATCATTACATAGTGCTTTGCGTGCCAGGGGTTGCGAAAAGGTCATCAGCCGATGAATGAATGCAGTGTCGCACCGGTACACAACTCGCATTTTGTCAAGCGCATTGACCTGCCTTCGCTTTTTTGGAAGTACACCAACCGGGTACCACCCCTTAGACGCCTGCTTAGAATCGTGGGGGCTAGTTAATCTAAAGAATAGCCTTCTGAAGTCACGACCAAGACGAAATTATTGAAAACTTGTTTTCGTTCTCGTCTTAAGCCGTTTTACATTTTCATGCAGGGATCTCTGGATTCAGATGAAGTGGCAGTCATGGCAGGTTTTGTTTCTTTGAGTGATGGACGATTTGTGGTCCTTAAGATCTTAAAGCCATTTTGGTCAGCCTTGGGCTACCTCATATTTTTACAGGGATTTCCAGAGGCTGTGGTTTTTCTCCCAAGCTTTTCATGCTCTTGCAGTGCATGCTGGATTCAAGCACAAGGCCTTGCTTCGCCGTGTGAGTTTTGTGGTTTACGAAATCACCCGGAACCTGCCTTGTTTGCATGTCTCTGAAGCTTCGCTGCATTCGTGCCACCAGCACACAGGTAGGTTTCAAGCCAGACAGACGAAGACAAAAGGCATGTGGCTCAGACACCTTTCTGTTTCTCCTGGGTTTTGCTCTCCAAGGTGAAAGCGTGCATCGTCTCTATTCATGATCAAAGATGTTTTCTTGTGGTTGATGGCGCCCTGGCACGTGAGGTGTCTCTTGCTTCTCATCACTGTGCTTTGTTTGCCCTAAGCCCCTCCAAAGAGCAGTTTTCAACAAAGACGGGTGGAACCTGACTAACTGAATGATGGTGGTGGTGAATGAGGCAAGTAGGCCTGTATATAGAGGCCTAGTTATCATTGCTGCAGTCAGACTTGGAAATATTGTTTTAGTTTGGACTGTTGAGCTAAAATGAATGAGATTACTGGTCATCCTACCACAATGCAAATAAAGGCAACAAATCTAAATACTGTATATTAGGATTTTAAAACCCTGCCTCCAGATTGCGTTGTTAGACTTTTTCCTGTATGGTTTCTGTCTGCTTACTCTAATGCTTTTAAAAGTGTAGCATAACAAGCAAATATAGTTTGCGCAGTAAGACTTGAATGATGTCTGAAGTTTGCGTCTTCAGTTGTGCTTTGAGCTTTGAGGCTAATTTAGCTAACACCCTCATCTGTCAATGACACACACAACATGAAATCCATTATTTTCCTGGTAATTACTTTAATTAATACATGTCATATATATAATGATTCTAAAATACTTCCTTTAAGTGAACACGTTTTTAGCAATTTAGCAACATGAAGCTCTAAATAAAAGTTTTGTGGGATTTTATGTTTGAAACTTTTAATACTATAATGTGTTACTTATCTGTGAATTCTGATTTCCTCTAAAGTCACACAGCACAACTGACAGCAAATGGCTTTTATTCTGGTATACTTTTAAGAAAGAGTGGACGGGTTATTGCACCATGAAGACATCAGTAGACCTCTGTGGTGCAATGCCAAGATTAGTAGCCATTTCAGGACTTTCTTGAGTCATGGTTAGGCTGGTCCAGTTTACCACATTAGGCAGGATAACCTCAGGAAAACCATCACAATGTGTTGATGTAATATTTATTATATTAAAAAAATAAAAAAAGGAAAGCACACACTTGAGTTCAGTGACAAAGATCTATGAGGGTGCTGAAGTGCAAAAAACTAGTATTGACATTTTTAGTAGTGGTAAATAACCTGTGAATGCGTCATCTGATATTTTCTGGGTAGTACAATCTATTATCCTGTTTAACAAACAAAAGCCATTTCAAAAGGTATGAAACAAATCAACAGACGTGAATAGATTTTTACAGATATAGAGATGTACATTGTTCTTTTAAATTCGTTCTTTTAATTATAATTTTAAAAGTCTTACTTGTCATTGACGCATCTATAAGTAGGAATGAAACGATATTAAAATTTCATATCGCGATTATCATGACCAAAATTATCACAATTATCGGTATTATCGCGATATTGTTCAAATGTGTTGAAAAGTAAAATAAATAAAAAAAATAAATACTGATACACAAATTGAAACTCGTTTCACCAACTTTTATATTAACACAAATAGAATTGGCAGCAATATGCACTTTTTGTTTGCATAAACATTAAAAAATAAGGTCAATACAATTTTAGTATTACTTTTGTATTACTTACAATACTTGTAATACTCTGTAAACAAAAGAATAGCAAATGTATTAATATTACTGTTATTATTATTATTATTACTATTCTTCTTCTTCTTCTTCTTCTTATTATTATTATTACTGTTGTAATTATTATTATTATTATTATTAGTAGTAGTAGTAGTAGTAGTAATAATAATTACAATAACTAGGGATTTCCCTGCATAGAGAATTAAATCTCGACTCTGAGGTGGGTCTTAATGGAAAATTACTACTTCTAAGAAGTGCTGCACTCGGGGGGTTTCTGTCCGAACTGCATTTGCAGCATTATTGTGCCGTTGTGGCGCTGAACCCCTAATCAATACAGTGCACCAGGAAAAACAGCCAAAATCACAGAGGAACTGCGTGACCGCGCTGTGAGCTGCAGGCAGTGTAGAACTCACACAGTGTGTCTTCACCTGTGGAGCTGCTTCTCTAAAAGCATTTTAAACTAAAACATAACTTAAAATTAACGCGCATCTGAGCTGCGGCAGAAACACTCCTAAAGTTTAATCTCTGAAACTGCTTTTCCTAAAAGCGGCACGCAGTGTTTACTCGCGCGAGGTCCCGTCCCAAAGCACACTATCTTCCCTACGTAGTGCACTTCGTGGATCATGAAATAGCAAATCTTTCACCCAAAGAGTGCGTGAAACGTTCGACTAAGTCATCTATAATCAACGTTAGCAACAGGCTACAAATTCCCTATTTAAAACTCAACTGCTTGTTAATGATGATCGTGTTTGTTTGAACAGTAGCGCACTATGAAGGGGACACTGAGTGATTTGAGACAGTGTTATTCTCCTCTCAGACAGTAAACACTGCACGCGAGACGAGAAAGGGGAGCTGTGCAGATTGAACTTTTGCAGAGTCTCGTTCCAGAGCTTGTGTGAGTTAACTCAGAGCTCATTTTGGAGACTCTGCTCCACAGAAATGTGTGTTACAAGCTTTAGTTTCGATTCACAGCTGATTCACCGATTGTTTTGACGCTAAAAGCTTCATTTTATATTATAAACGAACCATAAGCAAAAGTTAAACCACACAAACCGTGACATTTCTTCTATTTCGAAGTCCCCACAGACTTCTCCGTTAAAGTTAAACTTGCATTCTTGCAAGTAGCGGGTGGTGGTCGCGAAGATGACTCGTAAGGTTTGATGTGTTGCCCCCTTTCGCCGCTATTTTCTTTTGGCCTGTTCTGCAGACAGGGTGGTCATCTTCAATTAACTTTCCTTCTGCATTCTTATAAAACCCAAAATATGACCAAACGTCAGACTTGGTCTTCTTAGAAGGATGAAATCTCTCCGAATCTCCGAGTTTTTCACACCGCGGTAATCGACCGCGGTTTTAACGATACTGTTAAGTTCAAACGGTACTACTAACTGTCATTAATTTTACCGCGGTTTACCGTGAAACCGGTAACCGTTTCATCTCTATCTATAAGCAAAAAATGTTGCATAACTAAAAATAGTAGGAGCAGCCATCTTGCAAGCTTAAACTTTGTCTATATTGTTGTGTATTTATGTTCAGTTTTTCATTTTTGCTACAATATACCTTTAACTAAGGCATTGAATTGGCCCACATTTTTAGATTGAATCCTATATATAATTTGCCAGATGTACAGTAAAGAGACTTCATTGAGAGCACTCATCCACCTTTTCACTTTCACTGTTCTTCTTGAGCATCTGAACATGAGTGATGTAGGTGGAACTCTTTTGGGACCTCTCAAGGTGACAACAGCGCGAGAGGATTTTGACTGGCTTCATTTACATCTTTTTAAGAGGGCTCCTCTAAATGAAGAACTACGGCCTATTTACTCTCTCCTTCTGTTTTCTTTTCCTGACATGCCATCACTCTTCCGTCTTGCGTTGAATGTTTGACATTCTTCAAGTCAAATTATCCTAGTCAAAACCTGGAATACTGTATGATTGCACTTTGGCAGTTTTTGTTTGCGTTCCTTTTGTTCCCCTGATCAAACATACCTCCTGGTCGTATTCTGTCTCTTTAGGCCAGGTAAACATGCACCCAGCAACCCCCACTGGATCCGAGGCCAAAGTCTTTGTTCTGCTGCTTGGCACATACTGCAGGGATCTGGCGCTGGCACAAAGAGCACTATGATCTATGAAAAGGGGGAAATGTTGACTCTGACAGCGAAGCACAATACCAGCAGATTTCTGATACACTGCAGTTAGCTGTTGCTATCTTTGTGGGTTCTGTCAGAAAATGTGGATGTTTGTTAGTAAAGGGAGACAGTCATAGTCTTGGAAATGCATTGTAATGCTTGTTGTTGAACTTAACCAGAATTGAGACCACAGTGGTAACAGCCATTGTATTACTTGTGGAGGATTACATGTCTAAGTTCAATATCAGGGCAGGGTTATTGAATTTTGACCTGTTATTGTCCTGGTAATACTGAGCTTGCCATAATTGTTAGGCTGTTTAAATAGTACATATGTTTCTGTATTTTGAGTTCAAATACACCGATCAGGCATAACATTATGACCACCTCCTTGTTTCTACGCTCATTTAATCAGCTCCACGTTCTATATAGGTGCACTTTGTAGTTCTACAGTTACAGACTGTAGTCCATCTGTTTCTCTGCATACTTTGTTAGCCTCCTTTTACCCTGTTCTTCAGTGGTCAGGACCCCCATGGACCCTCACAGAGCAGGTACTATTTGGGTGGTGGATCATTCTCAGCACTGCAGTGACACTGATGTGATGGTGGTGTGTTAGTGTGTATTGCGCTGGTACGAGTGGATCAGACACAGCAGTGCTGGTGGGGTTTTTAAACACTGTGTCCACTCACTGTCCACTCTATTAGACACTCCTACCTTGTCAGTCCACCTTGTAGATGTAAAGTCAGAGACGACAGCTCATCTGCTGCTGCACAGTTTGTGTTGGTCATCCTCTAGTCCTTCATCGGTGGTCACAGGACGCTGCCCACAGGACGCTGTTGGCTGGATATTTTTGGTTGGTGAACTATTCTCAGTCCAGCAGTGACACTGAGGTGTTTAAAAACTCCAGCAGCACTGCTGTGTCTGATGCACTCAGACCAGCACAACACACACTAACACACCACCATCACATCAGTGTCACTGCAGTGCTGAGAATGATCCGTCACCCAAATAGTACCTGCTCTGTGAGGGTCCATGGGGGTCCTGACCACTGAAGAACAGGGTAAAAGGGGGCAAACAAGGTATGCAGAGAAACAGATGGACTACAGTCTGTAATTGTAGAACTACAAAGTGCAGAGGGGTGATCTGGAGAAAATATAATAGACATAATAAACGTAGAAATGTTGCAGAACCCTATTCTGTGCCGTACAGGTATAGATTTAATGGAATAAAACTTTTATTATCCTTTAGTGACTTTATTATATTTGGTATCAGACATGTACCTCTTCACAAACTCTGTTTTCGAGCTAAATGGTATGAGGTGAAATACAGTATGACTAGGCTAGTAATGTTAGCTGAGGTGAAAACAGATGATTAACATTTGTATCTTAAGGATAGTGTGATGCTGAGTGGTGGCACTGTTTTGGGGGGAACGTTCTTCAAATAATGCTGTACAAATTTGAATATGAAAGTTGAATGAATGCCCAGCCCTAGTGCAGAGATTTGTTTGTGGTGGAGTGTAGACAGGCAGCACAGCTTTAGTTGGAAAACACTCTTAAGTACTCTTCAGATGGGAGTAATTTCCGTGGGGAGGAGGGGTAATGCCAATTTACCACAAGATGTCTAATATTTATGACCAATTCACACAGGATATGAAACCTCTGTATAAATAACAGAGATGGGAGTGACTACCCAATTTACACACTGCCTTTACTCCAGAAAAGAGTAGAAAACATGTCAAAACATTTAATTCAGCCATTATTTCATTTACCCAAACCATCTGTCTCGCTGTCTTAAGTGAATATGCTGTGAATTCACTCATTAGCATTGTCGTTAGCTTGGGAATTCACAGCCAACGCTCAGCATCAGCGCATAAAATCAGCCTTTTTTTCTGTCATTTTTACCCTCTAAGTTTTGTGCAACTCGCTAGGAAAAAAGCCAGCAAAACCTGCATATGTATTGGTGTTTTGAATGCTGGCATGCTGGTCAACCAGCATGTTCATGTGGGGTGACCAGCTTGGAATTCATGCTGGTCTGAGCTGTTATATTTCAGCAGGGCACTTGAGGTAGAATGGTACATATTGGCTTGATTTTAGCCACAGAGAACACAAGTGCTTTGAGAGTCTCCACAGGATCTCCTTTTGCATAGAATTTAATAGCATTTTTGCCGACACACAGATTAATATAACCTGGAGTTATTCTGTGCTTCGTTTTATAGTAGGTGAAAGGGGCCAGTATCTTTACTGATACGGGATCGCACAGTCCAGAAAAATTACTGACGTGGATTCGGCCGTCTCAGTAGTGCTTTAGAAAAACGCTGTTTCCCTTGCAATATTAAAATATTGATTTTTACATCTCTAGATCTTATGTGCTATTAATACTGGGTTCATAACTGGCATAGATTCAGTTTCTGCTCAAGTACACCGCTGTCCTTGGAGTCCTTCACTTCTGGGAAAATGAAGGCATTTACTTTCTTTGCTTTCCTTACTTTCTTTGCTCTAATGCTAGGGATTGTTTGGTGAGTTTATTTGTGGAGTTTATTTGTTCACTTGAATATATGAGCGGTTTCTTCAATGCGGACAATAGCAGGGTATGAAAATAAGTAAGTAAATTCCCAAACGTCAGCCTTTTTTCAATGGAATCATCCCATTTGAGTCGATTAAAGGTAGATGTTTACTGAGGCTCCTTTTGTGTGTACACCCTCCCTCCGTCTCGCAGTGAAGGTAACCGCCAATGGCAATAGGAACACTCCATTTACCACTGAGATGCGTAGCTAATTAACAAAAGCAGCTCTGTTAGGACCATCCCCGCAAACTAGTACTGAATGCTAATTTTAACCCACTGGTGCTGTTTGTGAGTAGGAGTTTTGCTGCTGAACAGCAAAATGGAGGTCAGCAGTGAGCAAGAAGACTCTGCAGGCTTAATGCCACATGGTTCGGACCCACCCCCTAAGAAGTGTGGATTTGACTGTGATTCAGAACTCGCACTTGCCCTTGTTGGAACATCCTCCCTGTAAGGCCTTGCCGAAGGAAAAAGCTGGTAGTTTTTGCAGGAGTGCTCTCAAAGCGGACAAAAGAGATTATGGGCAGTGATTTTACGGTACAGCAGATGGTGCGAGATATTCATTTGTGGAACTTGGCACAGATACTTCGGACTGCTTTTTAGACCTAAATGAGGGCTCTCGAAGAAGCTTTCATACCCCCCATAGGCGTCTCTCACTTTGGCAGTGCTTTTACGTTCGGAGGAAGTGTTCTATTAGATATTTCGTGGGTGAATTGAAGTTACACAATACAAGGAATTTTCCAAGAAATCCTCAGATGTATTCCATGTGTTCCATACATTCTGTATATCTCCAATCAGCTTTCAGGATGCAAACTACTGTGAGAAAATTAGGATGTTAGATATATGATGTCAATGTGTATCTAGTAGACACAGAGGTTGCTGCATCAATTGGATCAACTCAGTTAGGTCCTGAAGAGTTTTGGGTCACACTAGTGTTTATGCCATGTATGCTGCCCCCTGCCCCCCCCTCCCATTTTAGCATAATCGTTTGTGTTAATTGGTGCTATGGTTACGTTTCACAGTACCTTTTTATGCTGCCAATTTCAGAACATTTTAATCTTTTCTGCTTTCATAATCACTGTCTACAAATGTTAAGCATGCTCATTTTAACATTTTAGGTGAATTTATTTTCCTGTAGCTTTTCAAAGGCTTTTCAAATCTCAGATCAGAAGTGACAGCTCTACATGTTTTGCTTCATAATTGCACATTTTCCTCTAAATAAGGTCACTGGTATGTCTTTTAAATCATTCCTTACATTTATACTAATAGAAACTCTCAGTTGAAGGTCTTTGTGGAACTCAGTACTTCACCAAAGGCCAAGTGGTTTGTGTTGCTTCAAAAGTGATGTCCCAAACATGAGAAAGGTGTTGTTCAGTGCTTTTCCACAAGCTGTTTACAGTTTTCTTTGAAGTAGAATCCTTTAAAGTGGTGACTGACTCTTTTCTGTTTCATGAGATACAAGCAATACAGTGAATTCTGGAATAGTGCCTTAGTAACGTTGACTTTTCTACATTGTTAGTTGTTTATTTTTTTGACATTCCCATAGTCGAGCAATAGGCGGTTTTAGTACACTAGTACATACACTTTAATGCAGTACATAAAACTGGATAAGACCTTAATATAGTCAGGCACATTTTTTATTATTATTATTAAGATTAAAGAGACCATAGAAATTCTGAAACTTCGATTAGTAGTAGTGGTGTTGTAGAACTACATCACTAGTAGCGTCAATGAATTTATAATTTTTCTTTTAAGCATTGCAACAAAAAGGTGCACACTGCCTTTTAACCTTGTTCTGCAGAATAGTCTTTACCGTCTGCATTTACAGTTATCGTATTACTTGTTGCACGAGGTTTTGTGCTGTGCTGCAAGTAAGATTAGCTGTTGTTCAGCCGTCTTGATGCACATTTGCTTAGACCGCAGCCATGACAGCAGAGCTCTGATTGGTCAGCATGATTTTTAACGCATATATACAATGTAGAAACTCAAGCTGGCTCTATTTCTTTTGATGTAGCATTGCAGTTTTCAGTTTCTGACTCCATGTGAAAGACTGCATTTATATACTTGTTTCTATTTTTTTGTGTCTGTAAAAGTCGTTCTTGTTGTGAATAGGTAATCCATTGATTACCTTTGAAATGTTAATCCCAACAGCATTTCCCCGTCCTGTGGGACTTTTGTAACTGTTAAATAGAGAGGAACTGTTTTGCCGAGTAGCAAGATCAGTGAAGTCAGTAATCAGTCTTTAAATAATGAAGTCAGATAAACAAAAATCATCAGTGAACACTTTGCTTATTTTTTGCCCTCTTTGATTGGGATTAGTTTGTTTGAATTACGTGTCAGCTATGTAGTTACCACATGTGCTCTTTCACTCATTTCTTTTTCCTGTCTGAGGACGAGCAGTCTTGGCCCTAGTTTGCTTGGCCTGTGTGCTGGTAGCCTGCAAGAATGCTGGTATGTCCGTAGACTTCGGCTTCCTCTGACAGTCTGTCAGCTCTTGGAATCGGCTAATTACTGCTTACTGTCTGTATGAGTCATGGTGAAAAAAGTAGTTTAGCGTGTCTCCCTCAGGTGTGACTCACCTGTCTGCCTGGCTGAGTGGTGCGGGGTGCAGTCTCTATCATTAGACACACAAACAACAGACCTTGATGGAAGAGGAAGTAACACATTGAAGTGCACCGTGCAGCACAATAGCTTTGCTGTTCATCCTGACTAAATTGTGTACAACAGTAAACAAACCTGGCATTGCCTACAGTACCAGTACCATTTTTTTTTTTCCTCCTGGAATCAATTTGGCAAAGGCCCTTTCCTGTTTCAGCATGGCCATGCCCTCTGCACATAATCTTTATAAATGTGTGGTTTGCTAAGTTTGGTGTGGAAGATCTTGACTGGCCTGCACAGAGCCCTGACCTCAAACTCATCGAACACCTTTGGGATGAATCGGAATGTCCACTATGAGTCAGGCCTGATTGCCCAACATCAGTGCCCGACCTCACTAATGCTGTTGTGGAAAGCTTTTACCAGAAGAGTGGAGACTGTTTCTGCAGTGTAATGCAGATTGGCTTTGTGCTGATGCTTGAAATATATTTCTAACCCAAATCTGAATGGATATGAATTTCCAAACGCATAAAACAAGAAATGCTCCTGTCTGTTGGAAAATCATGAAGCTCAAATATGTAAAGCTAAAGACAAAAGGGAGCTACTTGTGAAGAAGCTAAAATATGAGTTTTGACTTAACTTTTTAAAATGTATTTATTTTTCTCACCGCAGAATTGCAGTGATATTTCGTAGTTTTAACGTCCACATTAATGCTTATCCTGAAATAACGATTGATAGTGTGGTGGTGAACGCTGCTGCCCTCTATGGACAGATTTGGGTTTGAGTTCCCTGTTCGGGCAGATACACCACGCTATACTAATAAGAGTCCTTAGGCAAGACTCCTAATGCTGTATTCACCTACCTCTAACTTACCTCTAACTAAGTCGATTTGGATAAAAGCTTCTGCCAAATGCTGTGAAAATGTAAAGTTGTACAGCAAAAAAAAAGGAGAATCCTTCATGAGTAGGTGTATCCAAACTTTTGACCGGTATTGTGCACTGGGTAGCAATAACAACCACAGTTATCAACAGATCTGAATTGTTGCAAAGCCGTTTCCTCTCTCGCTCTTTTTGCCGTTCTTCTGTGTTCTTCAGAAGTTGCACTCCTCCTCCTCACTCACTCACTCACTCATTGGGATTAAAAAACGACTTGAATCAAGATCAGGCATCGACTTCCTGTGTAGGAAGAGGAAGCACTTTGTTAGCAGTGTGTCCTTTGTTGTGGAAATGTGGGTGGCTGGGGTGGTGATGTACAGCGGCTGTGCCTTTGCGCCCCATAGTTCTGCTCGAAAGCTACTAGAGTTGAGTTCAGTTTGTAAGATCACTTTAAGGTAACTCCTAGTTTTCATTAGACGCTGCAGCTCAGCAGGGGGGGGGTTCATATCAAAGGCATTTTAAGAACTTCATCACTGTGTGCTGTTTTTCAAGTGCCATTGTTTTTTGGATATGAGGCTTACTTTGTTTTGGATCTGAGGCTTAGGTTTCTCACCTGCATGAAGCTCTGACATCCGTTTCCCCCTCCGTTCTTCGGCTCACCTGTTGGCTTTTTCTTTGAAATCTTTGTCAACGTCGTCTACCGTGGCGAAGAACAAAGCGGTGAAGCTTTGGTGTGCAGCACCACAACTCGTGCCATCTCCTTTTGAAGGGTCTTTTTGTCTTCATCTGTTGTTTTAGTAAATCTGTGCATCACAAAGACATAAACATACAACTGTCATTGGTTTCAGGATGCTCCTCTGATTGCTGGCTTTAGATAAAAGTGTGCTGTGTTTCACCATCAGCTTACCCTTCATTGAGCAATGCTTTTCACATCTCTGCTGCATCTGTCTTCTTGTGAGCCTTTAGTGCAGCTGCTGTCACTGATGAAAGCACACAGTCCTGAGGTCTGGGTAATTTTCGTGTTTGTTTTATATACACTATTCAGGATTACTAGATGTGGTCCCTGCAAGTTCAGCATCAAAAGCTGTATTTTCTTTCAAATTACTTATTTTTATATATTTTATTTTATTATAATAAAATAATTTTGTAGCTATAACTTTTTAGTGTGCAATTTCTTCAATAATTTGAGATTCTAGATATTGACACTTGAAACAAGCCTTAAAGATTGAAAAATTAAAAGTATTTTGAATTTTCTTATTTAAAGGAACTTTCAGACAAATTTCTACGATGGCAGTTCATCAGTACGATCGTACATATATATGTGAATTATGTCCAAGAATATAACAAGTATTTTGGCACTTTTCTTCCAGAATTCACCTACTAAAGCTGCACAATATGCAAACGAACACATACAGTACCAAAAGGCACTGCAAAATAATGCAGTTGTAAGACCATCCCTGTGGAGGGGCGGAACAATTAATCATTTTTGTATTGAAATCCCAATTTGAAAGAGTGCAATTTTGAAATCCAGCATTACTCAGTGTTGTCTTTACATGTTTAAAATGGGGGAATTTTAACCTAACATCACAAATAGTCTGACACAGCATTCAGCATTCAGGCCTCAAGTCTGGAAAAATGAGTGTGATGGTCTTCTTGAAGGGAGGCCTGGGGCTTCAGTTATAGAAAATAATCATTTTTAAATCACAATCACGGTATTGGTCAAAACATTGCATTTAGATGTTTTTTTCCCCCAAAATGTTCAGCCCTACTGTGAGACATGGGAAAAATATTCACTGGTATAAAAAAAAACACTGTTTTCAGGATAGATGGTTAGTGAACTAGCTTAGCTACAGTCCTAATTCTTGGCTTTCTCAAAGAGCATCAAATATAAAACTTCAACCTTTGCTGCTTTGGTTGCACCTGGTTTCTAGGTGATAATGTTAAAACAGCAAAATACTTCCAACAAAAAAAAGTACTTTTGAAGCAAATGCGGTTCATGCGATGAGATGTGCGCTGGCTATTTGACTCCGCACCCCCCAACTTTGATTTTGTCCACATGTCACTGTTGCCTGGAGATACCCTCAAGAGACCCTAGATGTCACAGAAGTTATTTTCAAGTATAATTACAGTAGAGTGTTTGGCTGCAGTTCTGATTTGGTTTAGTTTTTCTTTTGTCTGAAGTAAACTGCTGGCTTGAGAAAGCTAAAGAAGCAATATTTCATCACCTACCTATCTGAAACATCTCTGAATGCTCTGAACAGTGATGCCCACAAAGCGAGGACAGTACTGGCAGATAAAATAAAGAAAAAGGAAAATTCATATTGTATTATTGCCCAGATGACTTAAAACATGAATTTTTTAAGATAAGGCTGGAGTGTCAAACGGCGTTGTTTCCTATGCGGCAGCCTTGCAGAGTTTAGTATTCTGCCTCGTTAAACCTGATTCAGCTAATCAGCTAATGAGCAAATCCTTCATCAGCTGAATTCAGAGTGTTAGAAGAAGGAAAGTGCCAGTCCCTGCAGAGTTGTCTCCCAGAAGGAGCCCAGTTAGACACCTCTGGCTTAAGGTGTAGTTTTCTGTAAAATACTCCCCATGCGTACATATACTGTGGTCCTCTTGGCTGCAAGACGCTTTCTGCGCTGTGGTGTGGAGGCTGAGTAGTTTTGTCATGCCCTCCGGCTGAAACAAGGCAATTTAAAACATAATATCGTAGATACATTTAATTCTAGATTTATTTATTTAATCTTTATTTATTTTAAGTATTTCCCATGACTGTGCCCGTCCAGTCATTCTTGGCTGCTGTCTTTAGGACCTTTCATTTCCTCCACTGTTTGCATCACTCTGGAACTATTTCTGGCCGCCAGGTTGTCCTCCCATCTCAGATGGTTGGTAACTCTTACGCTCTGACAGCAACCATTTTGCTCCTTTTCACGGGCAGATGGTTGACGACTCACTCCGAGGGACCCGACAGAGGGGCTAGCAGGCTGACATTGCTCTTGCTGAGCTCAAGCGAGGGACGAGCTCAGCAAATGCGGGGGCTCTCTGGGGCCCAGGGCACGGAGCGAGGGAGGACAGAGGATGACAGGAAACTCTTAACACATCTTCATGCTCTTTAAAGCCATCCAGGCTCCATCTGTTAGCACCACTACCCCTGTTACTTAAAGCATGGATTATTCATCTCTCTATTTCACAGTCGTGCCTTCATGAGTCCTCAAAGCAAAGCCCAAGCGGACGTGCCTCCTCGGAGTTTCTTATGTGTAGGTTAATGTGAAGGCCCCCACTCGAGCAGAGCTCACATCTTTAACTCAGTCCATGCACCGTCCATTAGAATGAAGCTAATAATAGGGTAGGCTTCCATGGCTTCTGCTTCCCAGCAGGCTGTTATATGGATTTGAGAAACCACAATTAGAGTCTGCTGTATAATTGCTGGCTTAATGCTGGACAGGATGGTAGTCAAGCTGAAGGGATATCTCCCTCTTTTTATTCCACTCTGTCTATTCTTTCTTCTGGAGGGTGACATGACATTCGGACGTTGATGCTGAAGTTGTAGAGTTTTGAAGGCACTGTTTTTCTCTCAAAACCTTATTCCTAATGTTTCATCAACTAGAGATGTAAATTTCTGAACTTAAAGCAATGAGTTTGATTTAAACATTTTTAGAAAATGATTCAGTTGTCCTGAAATCTCAGGTTTCAGTATTTCATTGCTGGAAAGGCAGTGTCATTGGACGGTTCAAAGCACTTGGAGTAGAACACTAACTGCCAGTTGTGCTACATCAGCTAACAGATGCCCCTGATACGTTACATTTAATATTCACTGATGATTACTGCTGAAGCTCCGGAGGTCAAAAAATGGTATTTGGGACATCCACAGTATGGACACGCTACACCGTATCTGTTTATTGGACGAATGTGATCTCAGTGATATTGTCAGCATATTAAGATTAAATAAATACGAAATGTATTTGAAGATAAAAGTGACTATATACCTTCTGTAGTTTTGGATGTTAACATGTTATTAAATGTGACAAAACTTTAATTTTTTTATGAAAGTTAGTAATAAATGATACCTCAAAGAGTAAAAACCTTTAAAAATTCATGGCTAAAATCAGACGAAATATTTTAGAAATTTAATTGACTGTAGACTAAAATGTTGTAGTTTTTGTCGATTAATACTAGACTAACAATAATGAACTAAAATGTGACTAATATACGTTTTAGTCAAAGCACTACGACTAAAACTAAATCTAAGTCAGCTGTTAAGCTTAACACGGCCCACAGGAAGGAAAAAGTCATATAAAGTTGACAATTACGAAGCTTGCTTCTTTCGCTTTCCTGTACCAGTCAACACACACGCATTTGAACCATATGAGCTGCAGCAGGTCAACACCGAAAATGTCGACTGTGTGCAATTATTAATTTACAGTTTCTATTAGGGTTGTTCTACAAATTAAAAGTGATTTATATTCTCATGTTAAGCATCATTAGGTGGTATAACAACCAAGAGCTTCACTAGTTAAAGTGACAGCAAAATCCGCAAATTCACAAATTGCAAAGTAGTACTAAAAATTAATGAAATTCTTTGCCTACGATGATCATCCATTCTGTGTTGGATGTTGTGGCACATTCTGTAGCCTTCATACTTTGTGGTCACCTTTCTTTTTTTTTATTTCGTTTTTGGTGCAGTGCTCCTTTATACCCTCAACCATAAGCTCAGTCAGTAAGTGTCCCACTTGCTTTGTGGCCAGAAGAGGTTTATCTTCTCAGGTATCTCATCTTCCCTCTTCTTTGTATCTTCTGTCTTTGTCTTATCTGCTCTGTTTGTGTTATCAGCTGTCTTGTGTGCCAAAAATACAGGTGGTCTACAGACTGGGATGAGAAATGGAGGGCTGATTATGGAATGCAAACGTGCAGCAGAGTCCTGGCCTTGCAGCACTCTTTGTAGTTCCAGAGGAGAAAAAAGAGATTTGATTTTTGAGAGCAAGCAGACTGTAGAAGCTCATGACCCGAGTCCCAGCATGTCCAAGTGCTTCCAACAAACTGCAGATAAGGCACAGGGAAGGAATAAAGCCGCGTTACACGGTATAGTTTCTCTGTTTGCACATGCGTGACTGTGGTCAGGGGGAGAGCGCGTTCATGAGAGTACAGATGTTTTCTGAAAAGATGATTGAAAGATGAGTAGTGAAATAAAGAGGTTCTGTCAGCAGCCAGGGCCGTCTGTCAGACTGTGCCCTTTCTCTCACACACGCACGCTTTTTTCTCAAAACACTGACATTTCCAACACGCTGGCCATGTAGACGGAGTGGGTGCTGACGTGAAGTACTTGATAAGAAAACCAGACGCTTTTGAGTAATCTATAGTGAAACAGTCTACGCACATGTTTTAGAGTCCTTGGTTTTGGTTGTAATCCATGCCTGTTGATGCAGAAATGGAATGTCTGTGTTGCATAGATTTGCAAGCAGACCGTATTCAACCAAGCATGATCCTGCATTATAGTTACTGGACACAGACCTGTGTGTCTTGTGCGGTGACGGCTGTTAAGTTTTATTGGTTTAATGGTTTAATTTTTTTTCTAGGGATGCACTGATTATGGAAATTCCAGACCGATACCGATATCTGAGATGTACAGTCTGTTGATGCAGTGGAGGTCACGTTGAAAACGTTGAAACGTTGATATATATATATATATATATATATATATATATAATTTTGAAAAGATTTGATGGGTAAAATGAAAAATTATGAAAATAAAATAAAATCATTATTTATATTTAAAAGTAAAGTATTTTTAATGGTTGAAGAGGGGAGGCTAGCGAGACATCCATATAGTGTCCCTACTGCATTTTAGCTATTGTGAACACTATAGTGTCCCTACTACATTATAGCTAAAATTTTTAGAAAGTTATGCTCTGATTTCTGCAATCAGAGGGGAAAAAAAACATTTTTGAATTTAAGCACAAGGATTGTTGACCTCATGTTTTACTCGCTAATGTTAGTTACTTTATTACCTGAGAGCACATCAGCACGTCATGTTCCCCTTACATAGGGGTAAAGGGGCTGTAACACGGAGTATGTCATGACAGGTGGAGGGGAAGAACATGGACAACAGCAATACCATTTTTAGACAGCGCTTTACTCTTTAGAAAAGTTGTGTGTAATACAATATTGTGCATTTAAACTTTTAAAATAAATGGGTTGTAATGTAGCAGCAAAAATAAGCTAGTTGATAGTGATTAAAAAAACATGCAGCTAAGCAGCATCAGTAGTATAAATGTGATCGAAAGGACAAAACTGAAGTTAACTTTGAGTAATTAATGCTGGGAGTGAGACTGATCTATACCAAGCCGACAGCAAAGGTGGACTATGGATGCTGCCAAAGAAATGAAAAGAATAAAACTCCTAACCTGCCTAACCAGAGCTAATCTGCACAAAATACAGGGCGGCACTCATCCCTTACCTGATGTGTCTTTACAAAGTGATACTACAGTGTTAAATGTGAAGGCTTGCCCAAGCTTCCTGTCCATATATTGTGCTGGACGGAGAGGGACAGAGAAAGAGAGGGGGTGGAAACTAAGTCTGCTGTGTATCTAACAACAGCCTAGCAACCAGCAATCACCAAACTGCCAACTACATAATGCCCTTGCATACAGCGGCCTCTCCCATACATTCCCAGGTAGATGCTTTTATCTTCAAAAACCCACCTCTATTCAGACAGCAGCGATTCCGATTGGAGGGTAGAGTGCAGCAGTCGAACGCTAGGAACACTGCCATTGGTAGGATTTCCATCTATTAGGGAAGGTAGGTAGAGGAGAAAATAGGAAGAACAAGAAACGGACGAGAAAAGGAAACAAACAGAAACAAAGAAACAAATGTGCCCCTTTGGCACATAACAGTGCATAAAGCCTAATTAAACAAAGCCTTGCCTTTTACAGTATTAGGCATGGAGAACTGTGGTGAATGATTGAGAGTAGCGATGTTCTTCTTACTCTTTCACAGTATTTACTTTTTCTTTTCGGGAGAGAGAACTAGCTAGGTAAGTATAGCAGTGGTTCTCAAACTGGTCCTCAGGGACCCCCTGAACAGTCCATCTCCATGTGTTGTGAGTTAGGTTGAAGTAAAAAATCTATACTGTCCAGGGTTCTTAAGTTCTCAATCTCTGGAGGAACAGTATAGGAAGCTAATGCTGTGTCTGCCAAAAGTTGATAATCAATTTATCAGCCAATATCGTCTTTATCCACCATGTGATGGTAGCACTGGTCTTAGAACAAGTGCTGGATGAATATTTCTGGCTTGCATAAAGCATTGCTTGGGTATAGACTCACTTCGAGAATGCTAAGTAGATCTTTTACCAGATGTGCTGTTTGGACCCTGCTTAGAACAAACTTTTACATTTATAGTCACTGTACTTAAAACTGCGCAGAGCTAAACTAGTCTTTGTTATGATGATTTCGAAAGACTTCATACCAGATTTCTCTCCAGAGCCTTTTGCCACTGCACACAGCTGGAAGGTCCAGATAAAATCTAAACTAGCGCTCTCTCACACTGCAGTGTAAACATGCGTGCTTTCTTATTTCCTCCACTAACACTTTATGCAGCATGGGTATGGATGCTCCTCTGCCTTTTTTATTGAGAAAGCTTCCATTCCCACCATGTTTACAAGCACTCAGAAACACCATGATCTCCATATACATCCTCGCTGCCTCCCCTAGACTTGTGAAGGGAAGTAGGGTTGCATATTTAGCTTATCCACTAAAACTCTGGGCAGATACTCGTCTAGTGTACATAGCCTTAATGGTTATCTGGAACCAGTCCGGAATGTTCTCTCATTAAAAGCGAGCTAACTTATCAGAGTTAGACACACATGGTTGGCCCTCTCTCCCAGAAAGGAACTTGTCCTATTAGCACAATGGATGTGTTTACCTCGGGAGTGAAAATAATGGTATCACCTAATCGGCGTCTGTGTTTAGTTTGCCAGAGACTTAAACTGAGCAGTGATCAGTGGGGTGGTGATTAATGGGGCTCTTAGTATAGAGCTTAGTACACAGATTGACTTTACATAGCTGTTGATGCAGTCGAGGCACTCTATTAAACTGTGAGAGTGAAGAGTGAACATTCTTTAAATGGCTGATTATACATTACAGCCTATTAGTAGTTGAAATAAAATGGGGAAAGCAATGAGTGAAGCTGTATTGCAGACTTCAGTTTGATAGTTTATACATCTAGACTGAGTGAAATCTGAAAATTGCGGTCTAGGCAATAAATGTACAGCGTAAAGAATCTGAATACCGTGATGTTCCTTCAGACGTCATGCAGACTGTGGATTGGAGTCGTTTGATTTATTACTCCCACTTGCATCATTTTTCCAGGGAGGTAAAATATGTGAATTGTTTTTGTTGTAATGTAAAGTACATGACCAGTAATGAAAGTGTTCAATTTTAGATCCATTATAGCTGTCATCTGCCACCACAACCTGACCCCCAACCGTTCTGGTGTTTTTGAGGAACCTGTAACACGAACCCTTCTCACAGTAGGAGGCGCTGTAGTGTGGCTCCAGCATGGGTGGAAAAAGCAGGCCACAGATACGTCTAAGCAATGGGCCGAGTGATCGAATCCGACATTCAGGTTAGGGATGATGAACTGGCTTCCCTCTCCCACGCGAGTGTCCCAACCTCCTGAACCCCACAACACCACGGCTGAGCCTCTGTCTGTAACTCCCAACCTGCACAGGCTGCCATCATCCATCTTGTGTCGCCATCGCAAAATGGCTTCTAATGTTGTCTTAACTGGAGCAAGTGTGGTGAAAACATCTGTGAGCATTAGAACTGGAACCAGACCAAGATCCAAGACTGGGAAAATGGGACATGTTGGGGAATGTATGTCCGTATTGGCTGAACTTTTATTGTGGAGCCTTTGTCTACTCTGAAGCAGAGGTTCCCAACCTTTTTTACAGCGCAGACGGATGTGCAGCCTGCAACACTTTCCACGTACTTGGGGTTGGAATGGTGTATAGTGTCGTGACACACATGATAAGCCTATGCAGACCCACCAACCAGTTATGGTGCCCCAGTAAAGCTGCTGTTTTGTACGTGCTTCGGATGAAGAAAAAATCAAAGTAAACTGAAGTTTGAGCGTGCTGCTGCAATGGTTGCCAAAAAAGCTAGAACACTGGCATTCAGTAAAGTGCTATCGAAAAGAAACATCATATAAAAATAGATTAATCTTGGTATTTAGTTGTCTAGAAGATCTAAGCTGCGTTCCAAAGCCTAGGCTGCATTTCTCGGTCGCTATGTCATAGCAGGCCGTTCCAAAGTGAAAGACCCTTCATGTACAGCCTAGAAGTGCAGCCTACGCTCAGAGTGATTTCAAAGACACATCAGATTTGTCCTTCCAGGCCTTTGGTTACCCACAGTTCTCTGCGCACAAACGATGCAAAAGGAAAAAAAAAAAACAGCACCATGAAAACGGCAGAAAACAAAGCCGTTGGAGCAGAGTTTGTTTTAAAATGTAATCTCTTTACATCCTTGAAAGGAGGAGTCTTCATAGGACAGTCCTATCCAGGACCCGCACTGCCTCGGCTGCAGCCTAGACTTTGGAACGCAGCTCTAGTTTCTTTCTTGTCTTTGGTGGGTTTTAGTTCCATGTTTGCAGCCCCAAAAAGTATTTCTTAATATTGTTAGTTTACTTATTTTTGTTTACATCTTCACTTATGTTGAGCAGCGAATAGAAACCTTCAAGAGGTCAAACATAGATGTGAGAGTATAATAATATAAGTAAAATAGCAGATTTTAGCAGTCAGGCTCCTAACTCCCCCTGCTCACTGCCACATTGTTGCAGGCATCAGACGACTATACGGCCTATACCGGTCCACAGCCCGATGATTGGGAAGCTCTGCTCTAGAGTATGAAGCAATAAAACAGGTCCAGTTTACAACCTGAGGAAGTACTTCAGAGTTAACTAACTTGAATTTAGTTAAGCTCCAGTACATTAAATCTGAAGAACAAATTTGATTTCTTTGGATATGTTCTCTCCACTTGCTTTCTTCCTTTTTCTTTCTTCATTTGTTTAATCTTGGTCTTCTTATTCAGCATGAGAACGTCTCCTCTTTGAAGCCGACCCAAGCCGTGTTTCTCCAACCACTACATGCATTGATTAGCAATGAATCAGTGTGTAACAGGACATCAGTAATTGGCTTATTAGCATGTTGGCTGTTTAGCCCATCACTCTCTAGCCATTAATCAGGCTTGTCACCATGCCAGCTGACCCTCTGCCAGCTTGTTTACAGCAGAGCACTCCCTTGGCTGGAAGAAGTGCAGAGACCAAGTAATCAGAGTTCATGAAGCTGTGCTGGGAGAGAGCGGCTGTTGGACAAACTCTGGCTCCTAGTTTGTGTAGATAGTAGTGATAACATCAGTTTGCACGAGGGGATGAGTTGGAGCTCTGCAGTTCCTTGAGGTTTCACCCTTATTCATATTGTCTTTCCAACCTTTATCCAATGAGTTTGAAGCTAATTATTGACTTTCACTTGGGCATGGGAAGCTAATTATTGGGTATGAGCCAGTTAGAGTCTCATAATCACCTCATATCAAGGATTTAAGTGCTTCTGTAATTACAGCACCATACATTGTCCCCACATAAACCCTTCTCATCAGGTATTACAGGTGGTAAATTTAGCATGTTCCAACAGCAAGGGCTAGTCGAGGTCCATCCAACTGCCCTATTCATGAGGCCTAGATGGATTTTGTTTCTTTTCTACATAGACTGTTTTACACAGAAGTCCAGAAGTGTACAACACTTCTCCAAGAGTCTTTGGACAAGATTCTAAAAGCAAGATTCTAAAATTATGAATAAATTATAAGTTCTGGATAAGCCAGGGGTCGACAACCCAGATGTTAAGAAGAACCATTTTGTCCTTCCAATAAAAATCAGTCTGCCTTGGGAGCCACAACATTTATGTCCATTTATTGAAGTAACGTTTTGCCATCTTGGCTGTAAATATGTCTCAGTATGTGCTGATGTCCCAGTGCAGACTAAAAAATATAATACAAATGAAAATGCAGACTTATTTTAATCTGCTTTAAGCTTTAGCTCAGATGTAGCCGTTTTTCTCACATCTTCGGTAGGAAACTTTATCGCCAAAGAAGAACAGTTTCTTGTAAAATGTCTCTCAACATTTGTTTTTTACGAGGCTGAAGTCGGCTCCTCGTTCGCCAGCTTCGTGTTCAAATTTTCCCGTTCCACCTTAAAAGGTGCCTGAGGCACCAGGACTGCTGCACCATTTAAGGTGGAACGGGAAAATTCGAACAATGAGGCTGGCGAAAGAGGAGCAGACTTAAGCTTTACGATATTTTAGTGTTTGAGAGGTTCTTGCTGCAAACTAAATATATCCAGAAACCAGCTGGTGCTTATAAATGCAAATACGTCCATTCGTCTCCAAATTATCCATGTTCGTCTTAAATCATTCTCTTTGCCGTTTTGTTAGCTAATAGCTAGACGAAACCGTTGCTCTAGTGACCAGCAGTCTGCTCGCCAATCTTTAGGGTTAGCGGATGGTGATTTAGCAGTTATGCAGTCTAGCGTTTTAGGCTGTTTGTTATAACTGTGTTAGAACGATCAGCAGTGTGCATAAATCATTGCTTTTGGGATAAAACTTGTGTCTAATTAAGTTTTGGTGTTTTTTATATATATATATATATATATATATATATATATATATATATATATATATATATATATATATATATATATATATATTTTACACCAGCTGTACTTTACATTGTGTGGAAAATTCATGAAGAATGGACCAATAGTAATGGTTAAAATGATGTGTAAGAAAATTCTTTTTGCATTAACTTCCATTAGAAGTTAAGAGCATTTTTCCTTCTCTTGTCAGTTTAATATTTTGGAGATAAAAGGTTTTGTTCCAATAGCTATGAAATATTAATGTAAGTACAGTAGACTAAGACAGTTTTATCTGGATGACTAATTCAGTTTAAACCCTGTAAAGGCTCACAAAAAGCCATGTAGGTCTGAAGTGTTTAATTACTCAGCATATTCGTTTGTCATCGTTTCTCATTGATGGTTGACTTGTAAAAGTGAAAAGGAGTCAATCTGCATCCCAACTCTTTGTCAGCGGAAGCTGTGGCTACACCAGAGAAAAAAATTCGACCACCACTGAAGACTTTTGGTCTATAATGATCCGACACTTAAACATTTTAAAATGTCCCCCTACTGCTCTCCTGTTGCCCACCAAGCTGGTTTTTCAGACAGTGTGGGGTGCTGTAGTCTGGTGACCTGCAGTGAGAAACCACAGCATTGGGCACACGTGTAGCACTGTGTGTGGAGCTGGAGGCTTTCTACCCCGAGGCCGCTCAGTTCTTAGGCTTTGCCTGACTAGCCTCAGTCTCCTATCCAGATGAGCAACATCTTGCATGATTTGCTGTGAATCTGGGAATTGCATCAGAAGAGTGTTCCAAATGGGAATTGATGTTACCTCTGCAGCTCCAGAAACTACTCCTTGCACCTGGGTTTTGATTGGACTCAGCTCCAGCTTGTTGACTCTTTTTGTTGTTGATTAGAAACTTGGATGGCTTAATGTCTGGGTTCAAATGATTTGGAAAGGTGTCTCCACAGATGGTGTTTAGATCTTCCTGTTCCATGTAGATCCCTCTTGACATCTTCCTCATATATGCAGGTGGTCTTATGTACACAGTTATTACTGACCTTATTTACGTTCCTTTACTCACACACTTCCGCATGTTGAATTCATTTTCCCTGACTGTCATCTGTGGTGCTTACCATGAGGGAAATTCGCAGTAAAGATTCCCACATCCTGCATCCTACCTGTTCCAGGCTGTTTTGATGTGTTTTTCTCTGGCACCGTTACGACGTTCTTCCCCCCAGATGGTTAATAGAGTTATTCTGGCTGCAGTGGAGAGCAGTCTTACTGAAATAAGTATCTCACTGATGCTTTTTTCCATCTTTAAGATAGAGAAGGTGGCCTGGCATCAGTTAAGTATCTACTTAAAGCAACAGAGACACATAGGCATGAAATAAAGATGAGCATTTGACAGTGGATGACTATATTTTCCTGTTGTGTCTGTGTAAAACAATGGATACAGAAATGTTAACGCGTTATTAATGTGGGTTCTGGGCCTTCTTTCCAGAGAGCAATCAGTTATAGCATGGTATGAGTGCAAGTGCAGTATAATATTGGATTCCATCTTGTTACAGACCCTTGTTTTGGTGATTGTCAAAGCTGGGCACCTGGTTTTATACAAGTATGTGGATAGCAAAGGCTATAACTTCACTTTACACTTGCTGGCTATTAACTGACCCAAATGAACACCTCCTTAATGCTACATCAGTGTAAAAGGCATTCAGGGATTTGATGTAGACCAGTATATTTACATTTACATAAAGCATTTTAAATTTTAATGAATTATTACAAATCAAGGCTTTTAATTGTATGGTAAAAATAAAATATAGAAAATAAATATCATTAATGAAATAGACGAATTAAGAAGTGAGGCCACCAGCTGCTCCCATTTGCTCCTGCTTCGTTACAGCCTGATACCGGCCAGCGGCTCGGACGTTGGGAACCTCTGGCCTACAGTATACAGACAGTATGTACAAATTTTTCTCCTTTTCCAACTGTACTCTCTTGCAGCTTTACCCATTGTGTGCTTGCACTTAAAAGGAGAATGCAGCCAAGATTCACATCCATTCTCATGTTTCTATCTCCCTGATCAGTCAGCTTTACATCTAGCCGACAGATAAGCTGTGCATGTAGATGCAATTGTTTCCCTTCCAGCTTACAGGAAATCGACTAACAAGAGACATAAACGCCAACAGTAGACTTTTCCCTCCCTTTGTTCTGAGCATCTGTGTGAAGCTTTGTAAAGATCGTAAGGGTCATTACATGTAGGGCAAATATCCAATAAATTTGATGAATAAAATACATTAAACTGTAAAGCCATCTTTTGTTAATCAAGCTAATTGCTAGCTAGTCACCTGTAGCAAGTCTTCCCTATTGTGAAACAATGACTCTTTTATGCAAACATAATCTGTAGTTGATTGCTTTACGTGACAGAATCTGTGATAGTCTAGCGATAGACTGGAGTAGACCCTTATTCCTGACTGTTTTAGAGCTGTAATGGTCTCAATATCAGGTTTAGTCACCTGGTGCGATTTCCTACTGCTCCGGGTTGCATGCTCTGCATTTGTTTGTAAGAAAACATAAATTCGGCATTGGGTGTAGCAGCTCAAAAACCTTAATTCTATTGAAATAGTCATTCATCTGCTTACTGACAACAGATAACTCAGTGTTATTTTTAAATGTTGGTTAAAAAGAGAGTTCTCCTGCTCTCCTGGACCACTCATCGCATTAAAGCACAACAACAACACAAACACCTGTTCAGTGTTGCCAGATCAGGTGAAATAGCGTTTTTTTATGCTACACTCTGTTTTTTTCAGTGTCGGTTGCAGTTTTTTTTTTAGCTAAGTTCCATTCAAAAAGCACAAATAAAACAGAAAAGAAATTCTAATTAAATTTCTTCTTGCAAAACATTCCTAGGGGCTTTAAGAAATGGACGATCACAGTCCTTTGCTAAAGTCTATTAAAATTGAGAGTCTGAGTAGATGGAGTAGACAGAACAAGAGTGACTGCGAGGCTGGGAGAGTGATGATCTGAACCATATGATTCAAACTTGAAAGATCAAGCAGAGAGAGAGAAGAATAGAAGTGGACAAAATGAAAGGACACGCCACCAGTGCTAAGAGGTTCTGACAGGCACCAAAAATGGGAAAATCCTGACAACTGCGGAATGTCGTCCAGGCGTTTCACTACCTCAGTCAGCTGTCATTTTGGTTTGAATGATAGACTTCGTAAATGTACTGTTCTCCTGGTTTTACTGTTGTGCTCTACTTAGTCTTCTTTTTTTATTATTCGTGCGTTCTGTTCACTAGCTGGCTGACCACAGCACTGAAGCTCGCTGAGTGTCTCAGTGAACGTTCTGCAGTAGATAAATTAGGTGGATAATCTTAACACTGACACGTTTAAAACAAAAACAACAACTGGTCATTCTGGTTTGCTTAGCCAGTCCATGCAGATTTATTGGTGTTCTCAAGGCTTTCGAAGGCTGGACATACACATGCTTACATGCTATTTCAGCCAAGACTTCTTTCCAAAACCACCATGGTCACATCTGCATTCAAGCCCAGAGCTTCTCTCTCTAAGCAGAGACATTGTCAGAATTTGGCTTACACTCTCGAGCCCTACCTCTGAGCCAGAACCCATGCGCCGCTTCTTTCAAACTTCTGACGCGCTTCCTAACCCAGGAAATAGAATTAACACCTCGGCCTTCAAGCTACGGTCCCTCAGTGCCGGCCGCAGCTGCGCCCAGCCCGGCCCAGGCCCCTCAAGTGCTCTAATCCTGACGGAAGAGAGAATAAAACTGAGACTTTGCAGAGCCTCCACTCAACTTTTACACAGCACATGTTGAGTTTTAGCCTCTCTTCCCACTCCCCGCCATCGCGCTACCCAGTCATCTCAGATGTCATCGGTCTGTGCTGGACGCTGTTGCCAAAAACCGCTGAAAGAAAATGAAAAACCATCAATCTCCAGTGACAATCTTCAGACATGTTTGTCACAGTTCATTTTTACTTCTTCAAATAGTTTTGTTGACTTGTTGATGCTTTTGGTCTGTATGGCTCTTTGTAAAGCCATCGCACCAAGCTGTTTGACACTCTATTGAAAATAAATGAAGAAGGAACTGGGCCTGCACTTAGTCAGACGCTGCCATTCATTGTATGTATACCATTTTTAGTAAGGATTTATTTAATCTCGGAAGAGTTTGTAGACAGTCAAGTAGACACTTGCCATAGATCATACATATCCCCCCTTTTGTCCGGCAATGTGGTATTACCCATTCTCCAAGAGCTCTAACAGAATACATATGTACTCAGTGTAAAACGTGTTGCTGACCATGAGTGTTTTTAAGTATGGAGCCTTTTCCTATGTCAAGCAGACAGTAAATTAAGGAGGGCAAAAGAAAAGTGGATTATCTGTTTATTAGTTATTTTATGTGGGCTATATTTCAAGAGTAATGGTTCCTGGGATTCACTGGTCGAAAGAGCAGGCTATCTGTTTTCTTCATTAGGTGCGGAGTTGCGCACACAGAGATTAACCGGTTCCTGGCTTTAAGCACCCCATGTGTTTGCATTTTAGCCACACATTATGGATTCCCAGGGGTAGCTTTTAAGCACACTCCCCAGGGGAGGACCATAAAACAAAAAAAAAAAGTAGTTTTCTCATAATCGTCCCCTGCTGCACGATAGAGAAGCCCCTTCTCTCTCACACATGCCTATATATGTTTCATTTGTAATAGTCTGATAAAATACATCACTGTTTCATGCTTCTGGAGCTGTGTTACAAGGCAGAGCTCTGGGGTGTTTCTCAGATGTGTTTCTTCTGGCTGAAGTGGACCGTGACCCTTGGTGATCCACCTGTGGACTATTGATTGAGCCAACAGATTCTGATTCTTGAAATCGGAGCAAATTTAATAGCCTTCTCATATGTTGAATGATGTAAAAGTTGATGTTCTTGGGCTTGATGAAGCGCAGGAACTGTGTCTCTGAAAGGTCTGGAGGAGTGGACTTCTCATCTAAGAAATGACGGCATGCCTTCTTAGGAAAATATCTGGCTTCCACTAAGCTCCTGACCAGAGTTAAATAGAAAAGTGGGATTTCTATTTTTATTATTATTATTATTTTTAAGTGATATAGAGAGGAATGTTTACTAAAAGCCTGTTCACAGCAAGTATATTTTTTTTTGTTTTTTTTTATTTTGAAAGAAAAATAGTGATTATCGACGCGTGGAACCTTCAAGTCTAAGTATTTCGTTAAGTATGGGAAGCTAATGGTTTGCTGTTCTCTTTGGCAGTGTACGAAGTAGGAAAGTCCCAGATAAACAAATAAGCATACAAACAAACCAAAACAGTCACTATGTTATACTAATGTACTCGCTGTCATTCTCAGCCGTGCATGTATTTTACGCCACATATTTTCTTTAACCTTTGTCATTTTTATTGTATATAAGCTTGTGCACTACCACAAGCAATGTGAGATGTTCTTCTGCCATCTTGATGCACTTTTGCTTGGACTACAACCATGACAGAGTTCTGATTGGTCAGCCAGGTGTTTTGTGTCCCCCGCCTGAGGCAGAGACAAGATTTAAGATTTTTTTATTCAGAATATAAAAATAGAAAGTAACAGTAAAACAGTTTTGATTTTGGAAGCAGATGATGGTGAGTTCTTTTCTGTCCCTTCTTCTCGAAAATGTACTCAGCATCACCAGCTAAAGTCAACGGAATATAAACCAAATAACATACATACATTTTTATTATTTAACAAAAGCATAGTAATAACATTCTGATCTGCCTTCAGGGGGTGTTTGATTTCTGGACCCAGTGAATATCAACAAACAAATAATGCCCAGTAAAGCTATTATGACAATCAGGTAGATCCTCAACAGCGTCAAAGTACCTCAGACAGAGGGAACAAAGTCGGCTAGCCTCGAGAGCAACTACCACTGAAACTAAGACGAAACAGAGTCAAAATGATGTTGAAACAGAGACAAGACAGTGACCATTAATTTACAGTCTCGAGGCCAGACTCCAGACCGAGACCAGACTTGAGTAGTACAGCACTTGGCATACTCAGCTACGCTGAATGTGTAACTACTGGTTCGGTGAAGATCTTGGAATGATTAGTGACTCTTCAGGCATGAAATGTTTCTGATTGTGTAACGTGTAATATGAGCTGTATTGCAGTATGTGGCCATACCTTGGTACTTTCATGCACTAATTGATTGTCCTTCTTTGTTTTCCACAGTACTTTGAGGTTCCCTTTGACTCCAATATGAACCGTACGAAAAACAGACCACTGGTCCGAGGACAAATAAGGTAAGTTTCACTAAAAGCTATGTTCCTAAATTTTGAGTGAATTTGAATTAAATGCTCATCCAAAATAATGTAAACTCAAAGTCAGGTTTTGGGATGCAGCAATGCAGATGGTGATGTGTAATCGTTTATGAAATGCAAATCCAACTAGATTTATGTTTGAGAGAAATCAAACATTTCAGTAGAGTTTCAAGTGCAGTAAAATTAATAAAATGGCGACATTTTAACGTAGTAGCCAAGCATCGCCCAAACATTCTGTTCTTCTGGAGTACAATAAATAAAATAAAATGAACAAAAAAAAACAACTAGATATTGGTTTGAAATATCTGTCCAATGCTGATATTTTTATTTATTTTATAAACAAGCAGACTTATGATGTGATATCATTGTGCGTCAGGTTATTTGCTGCTGATTTTCTTCTTGTGAGTTTCTATTAGTTAATTACTTATTTTTGAAAAAGTTTAGGCAATGTTTAGGAATCTTAGATTTAAACACAATTTGTAGTTTTCTTGCTTCTTAAGATTAATAATAAAGTATTTACTGAAATCTGTACAATGTAAAATAGTTTAAAACAATCAGCAAATACTTTTGACTGGTACCGTATTTTATCTGTTCTATTTCTTGTCTCTTGTTGCCTCAACCTCATTCCCTCTTTTACTTTCATCTGTACCTCTCTTGAACCTTCGTATGTTAAGTGTCTCTCTTGCTATCAGGGGTCTCATTGTAATAACTCGGTCCTGAATAAAACATGAGCTGCTAAGCTCCATTTGCTGCCATATAGCTTCTCCTTTTACACTAAAGGATTCCAGTGTAATGTCTAGAGAAGGTTTTGCCTGCCGGTGTCAGTGACATTATGCCCAGCATTTCTGAGCTGTGCTGTTCGCCGCTTTCACACCTGTCTTGCAGAACCCGATACAGGTGAACGTGTGGAGGTGAGCTGCCGGAGCTGCTCTTTATGACCCCTGCTAATACCAGTGGAATTCTTCTGTTTATGTGCAGCCAAACACAAGTTATGTGTATACACTGGCTAATCAGCTCTCGACATTATCGCTGCTTGAGTCAAAGGCAGGGCACAATCACATAAACACACACACTGTGATGGACAGCTTTTACTTGTAATCTCATTTGTTAGCAGATTCTGATAGTAGAAGCCCCCTTGACCCCCCCTACCACCCCACAGTCTTGACTCACTTTCCAACTACAAAGAGCAGATTAGTCAACATGGGAAAAAAATGACTGACTTCAAAAGTCAAATGAATCCAAACAGTCCACATTGCACAGCTAGCTAAGGCCGGCGCTGTGTGTGGTTATTGAGTACACACCCAAGACGCCATAAGACCACAGTGTCTAAGAAGATTCATTTCACAGCACTTCAGTTTGCTTTTCTCAGAAAGATATACCATCACCGCTTTTGAAGACATTTTCCCAAAACATGATGCGTCCAAATATTTTGCTCTTTCATTCAGTAGCACCACGAAAAACGAGTGCAGTGATTTTTATTTAACGTTTCACATACTGCACTGCACAAAATCCAGTCAAACAGGACTATTTATGCTCTATTCGTAATGAATTGTAGTTGATCATCGTTCTTTTTAAGTACTGACAACGTCTACTGTATTCTCAGAAAAGCATATTGTAATGTGATTTATTGTGATAATAATAATTCATCTTATACAACAGTTAGTTTCGTACAACTTTTAGACTAACTGTATTATTCCGCTGAGCACCAGTTGCAGCTAACCGCTCCTGAGTATCTATTTTAGCATATACAAGAACAGAAAATGGATACATTATCTTTTATATTATCTTCTATAAGATAATATTTGACCTGAAGCCTGTTTGGTCAGATGTTGAAGTGTGTATGTACATATATAAACCTGAAAAAAATATTCTTTGGAGTTTTTTGAGGGTGAATTGACAGTATTAAAGGAATGATTTGTTGAAAAATAGTTTGCACCAAATTCCACTTGCCCCAGATGTAGTCAGCCAAGACATGTTTGGTGTCCAGATTTTGCTTCTTTAGGTCCACGCTTGAACAGTGAGGCTAATGTTGCTAACAAACACTAGATGTCAGATGTCATCCAAATCCCTAAATACATCCCTAAAAGCTCTTAATGCTTCCAGCTCTTCATTAAGGTTATGCAGACTTATTGATGTGGTTTAGAACACAGTATGACTTACTGTGAACTTCAGCAATGATCAAAAAATTGCAGCGTAGCTGAATGCTGCTAGCAGTGGTTTTAGGCAGATGTTGTGCCGAGTTCTGCCTCCCCCACCAAATCCTACTTCTCTTCACATGCATGCATGTCGTGCAGGCATATGGATGTAAGATTACATTTGCAGTGTCTGTTTTGTCTATTTTTAACACATCTTTAGTTTGAAAAATCAAAGTTTATACAGTGATCAAATGTAAACTGTAGCATCAATACGTCTGCATGACGTCAGAATTCTCCACAATGTCCAGTTACACTGAGGTTTTCGTGCATTTTGACAGTTCACAGTAACTCATTGTATTCCAAACCACATCAACAAATCTGCATAACCTTAATGTAGAGCTAAATGTGGTTTGAGCTTGTTGAGAGAGGTTTTGGGGATGTATTTATGGAAAAGATTTCGGTGACTATTGACTTTCACTGTTTGTTAGCAATGTTAGCATTGTAGCTCCAGCACTGAACTAAAAAAAGCAAAGTTTGGACACCAGTTTTGTCTTTGTTGATCAACTACATCAGGGGTAAGTGGAAAATTGTGTACATTTGAATTTCGACGAGCCTCAGCTTACCTGTGCGAGTCTGCTGAATGCCATTGCTCTGCTCTCCTCTAGACCTCCTCCAACCCTGCTGTCTTTTTGAATAGCATTTCTAAGAGCAGAAATAAAGAGATGAGCTGATACCTGCCTTCTGTTAATCTCCAGGTTTTAAAGTTAAGCTTTGCTACGTCTGGCATTTGGAGATATCTCCTCTGAGATACTTAATTGTGGTAAAGATGAAGTTAAATCCACAGCTCAGTGAAAAGTTAGCTTAGCTGTAGGATTAAGGACTCTTAGTATAAGAAGTTCTGCTGTTGAACTGTTGATGGTTGGAATGGAGTTCTTGATGTGTGTGTGTGTGTGTGTGTGTGTGTGTGTGTGTGTGTGTAAGTAATGATCTTTGGTCCATGTACAGCTAACGCCCATTAACAAACAAAGGCACACTTGCACAGGCAACAGTGCAAACACAAACGTCACCTTCCAAACGTATCATTAGATTCATTAGCCCTGAGCATGGAGCAAACAGTTTACGCAAATACAAACACTCAAAGTCAACCTTCAGGATGACAGGCCTCAGCCTCTCCTCCTCTGGAGCTGAACTCTCCTTTGATGTCTGCTCAGATGTGCCGGGTGACGGTCATACTCACATTACCTCATGTTATACCAGTCTGCAAGCTCAGGCTCTTATCTAGAGCAAAGCTAAAGGAGGGAGGAAATGCAGCTTTGTTCTTTTAGGCCACTGATTGTATATTGATCTTTTTTTCTTCCACCATTATTTTTAATTCTTACCAATCCTGAGAACTTGCAGAGTTATAAGTAAAAAGTTAAGTTACCTGTTCAAGCTTTTCCCAAATAACTGAATTTATATAATAATAAGATTTAAATATCTGTTGTAAATTATTTACTGTGGACATATAACTTGGCCACTATCTTCAAATCATCATTACAGTGGAGAGAAATGACAGAAACAAAGCTAGCTAGCAACGTACCCGGCTATCTAGATACCTTACCTCAGTTTGTCTTCTTTTCTTAGACTGAAAGGGTTAAAACGTGTCTCGTCTCTTGTGCTGACTAAAAGATAGTCACTTATTTCTTTATATTTTGTTTGACGACTGAGGTAAGTTGCACTAATGCTAGCTTGGATGTATTTATTAGCATATAGTTAAGTGGTTAGACTAAGGCCCAGTCCCATTTCTTATTTTTACCCATACCCCTTGTTTTCGAGTGTCACCTTGCCCGTTGGAACTGGGTTGCAACGGGTAGTGGTTGAAATCCTCCCCTACAAAATGGGACCCTCAAATAAAGAGGAACATTACTACATTAACAGACTACTGTCGCTGCTCTGTAGGTGACCCTGCCAGTCTGCAGTGATAGCAGAGGAGGGTAAAGTTCAGCAACCTCACTGCTGGTCTTTAGTTACATTTAGGGCATCATATGTCTTTAAAGAGGGGGGATGTGACCCCCTAATTCTTCAGTGATACGAAGCTGAAGTCAGCTATTCGCCAGCTTTTTGTTCTAATTTTCCTGTTTCACCTTAAATGGAGCAGCACTTACATTCTGGCGCTTCAGGCGTCAGGACTGCTGGACTGTTTAAGGTGAAATGGGAAATTTAGCTAGCTACTGAGACATTAGCATGCTGTTAGTGATTTGTTTTTTATGCTTGTTAATATAATACAATGGTTATCGTAGTTTTTTAAACTTACATTTGGGTTTCTTTGCACAGCCATGTTGCTGGGTTTTCTTTTTTCACGTAACACTCGATTTGGCGTGTGCCTCTGTTCGGAAGGCCATGTAGCCCTAACACTTCACCCTAACCCTCTATCTCAACAAAAAATGGGACACCCTACTCCTAGGCGTGAACGGAGGGCGAACTAAGTGGTAGGGGCGAAGGGTGAAATGGGATCGGGCCTAACAGTGAGGATTGGTTGACACCACAGGGATTCCCAGTAGTTGTATGATGTATTTGCATAATATATACTAGGGTAGGTATCATAGTATGAGAATGTTGATGAATGAAAACATATAAAATCATAGAAAATTATGCTGAATGGTGAGCTATGCTACTTAATCCTGCCTATCATGACAATACATTAAACTAGTTTTAGGCCAAAGTGCCCTTTTAATTGTACTCCCCCCCCCCCCTTTTGAGTACTACATACTGCTCACATTATGATGTGCTTTTTGATCTTTTAGACAAAGAGGACAAGTTTCAACATTTTAGTTGAGCAAATCTGATCAGCATCACATAGGAGAGGGGACTGGATGACTGGTCATTTAGCTAGATTTTACTCTAAAATTGATGCTGGGGATGTAACTTCAAAGTAGTTTAATGCTTTTACGAAAGTAGTTTTAGAGTAACTGAATCCTCTTCTCCCTGTGGGAGAGAAAATACAGTTGCCAGTTGTTTATATAAGTAGCATCAAGATGAATTGGGAGCGTTACGGGCTGAATATTTCACAGCATATTGAAGACATTTGTGCCATGTGATTCATAGACTTTCTAGAAGTTGTTGAAACTGTACCAAGACAGTGATTGAGGGCAGTGCGTGATATTTAGCGTGGTACAAAGGAATACCAGCCTAGTGCACAAATTGAATTACCATGTAACTTCTTTATGATTGTTGTGGCTGGAAAAGTAACTGAATACATGTGCTGGGAGCAGCATAGTCCTAAAACCTGGACAATGTGAGCACCTCAATGACATCACAACACAAAGCATTCTCAAGTTGGAGTCAAATGCAGTTGGACCCACTTGGTTCCAGTGTGAGGCAGTGCTAACTGTAGTGCTGTTCGTGTGTAGTATATTTGTTGAAGGTATATTTTTGAGTACTGTGCAAAAGTCAGAGACCACTCTTCATCTATTTAATTTATAGTAAAAATGATCATTAAATACAAATATTGCTTTATTCAGCATCAGAAAAAAAGCAGAAAACACATGTAACAGAACACAGATATATCAACAGTTAAATATATCATATGTTTCAGTATTTAGTGTGTCCACCCTTTGCCTTTTTTACAGCTTCCATTCTTTTCAGGAGACTTATTTAGATTTTTTTAATCTGTTGCAAGAGTGGAGCTTGATTGTCCTCCATTTGTTTATAGTGTTGTATATTTATTTAGTTTAATCTGTTGGACTTTTTGTTGTGATGACGTGAGTCCATGTGGTGTTTTGGTCCAGCAAAGCAGAATGTTTCTACTTCAGTGATTTAGAAATGCAAATTATGACCACTTCAGCATCTCTGTGTCAAATTAGGATTCAAGGTCTTCTTTTCATCTGCTTACATAGACCAGTATTGTGACTGGAAAGACATTAGCCCCTCAGTCATCGCTCCCTTTTCAAGCATGTGACTATATAGCACTATAAGTACACATGCACACACTCAAAAGCCCCAGCACCACATAAAACAGTCATAACAGCAGTAATCGCATTAAAGTGGAATCTCCTGCAGTAGAGCAGAAAAGGCCCCCTCTTTTCTTCTCCCCCATCCTTTGGTCCCTATCTAGATCCCCCTTTAATTTATGGAGTATTTAGCTGTGAATTTGAACCAGGCGTTTGTGCTGGACTGCGTTGGCTGCTTTTAATAAAAGCCTAGCGGATGTGCCTATCCGGTGGAAGCGTGGTTAGGCATGGTTTGATCTGCAGCACGCGCCCAAGCCCTTTGTTTCACTCGCACACTCAGCACACTTATCACAGCAGCTGCTCTCAATTTCTTCTGTTATTTTATTTATTTTTTTTTTTAACGGTCTTTCTCTCAGTCCATAAGGTGCACATTATGTTTGTATCAAGGTGTGCCCACGTTAATGTTTTTAGGAGCTTATTCAACGTGTTACAGACGTGTGATTGGTGTGAAGGTGAAGTCAGATCACCCTGTGTACGCTCTTTCAGTTGTGTTTTGGTTTTATGTAGATCAGCTAATCCACATCAACTTCAACCTAAATTGCATAAAAATATTTTAATGATCTAACAAAGTTTTTCATCTCTCTCTCTCTCTCTCTCTCTCCCTCTCTCTCGCTCTCTCTCTCTCTGTTTCTCAGCCCCCTCCATGCTGTGTCCTTTGCTCTGGCATGTGGTATCCCGGGTGTGACCCTGTTGACCCTGGCTGTTAACCCCCTCACTGGTTTCCTGGGGGCACTGAACATCTTCCTGTACACTTGCTGTTATACACCTTTGAAACGCCTCAGCATCACCAACACTTGGGTGGGCTCAGTGGTGGGAGCCATACCCCCTATCATGGGTTGGACCGCTGCTATGGGGACCCTCGATCCAGGTTCGCCCAAAAACACATTTCACGCATATTGACACACATTACAAATATGATTTATCATTGTCATAACTGTTATTTCATTCAGTAATAACTTGCATAATTTAGGTTGAAATACTATAAGCTAAACATCAAAAAGTATTTTATTCAATAATTCAACTTTTTGGGGAATAACGAGATGGAAAATAATGAAAAATAATACTGCGTTTATCTATTTACTGTAATTTACAGTAGATTTATCACTTTTTAAAATACAAGGCTTTCTGGATGTTCATTTTATTACAACTTCATTCTTGATTTATTCTTATTTAGCCTTCTCATTGTCCATAGCTTGGTTTATCATTCTGGACAGCTCTAAAATGTACTTTACGTCTTTCTACAAATTGGTCAAAACCTATGATGTTATACAGTATTGCCATCTCAAATGAATAATTCTATATATGTAACTGCAACAAAATTGGTTTTATATTAAATACAGTAGTGAATCTAGACTTTGGAACAGTAGTATGTATTCCTTTATACGTCTTAGATCAGTTCTGTAGTGCGTGCAGACAATGTAATCATTACTTCTTCAACACCTACGATATGTTTTCAGTATGCTGCCTTTCTTCAATGCAGTGTGTCATAGGTGACACTACAAAGGGTTTTGCTGCAAAGCTAACGCTCAAGTAATAACAAGGTGTCAGGAAGCGCATATTGTTTCAGTTTCTGAAGTTTCTCTTGCCTTTTTTGGCAAAGAAGCAGTTTTCCAGTTTTGTAATGTCTCTCTCATATTGCCATATTTGACCCTGCTCTAGCAGTCTTCACTGCTCTGTATAATGAGCTGTAGAATCAGTTTTAGGGCTGATAGACTGTGGTCATATCTCTGCTGTGCCGCAGAGTCCAGCCTGGTGTTTGTATTGAAAATATAAATAATGGGTGCCTCATACCATGCCATATTCAGACATGATCATTTATAGTGGTTGGTTGTTAAGTTTGCCTTATTGACATCCATTTATAATATTTCAGCTTTCCATTTGTTAACTGGCATGTATATTCGTGTATTGAGGGGGAAAAAAACATTGTTTACATTGAATAATCCCTCTGACCTGAGGTCACTGTCCGCCCAGGAGTGTTTAATATACGTATATCCCAGTATTCCACTTGATTTTAGGGCTTCCTTCCGAAACTCAAGTGCTTTTTGGAGGCCTGTGCATTTGTTAACAGAGTCAAGTGTGTTTCTATGGAAACTATAAGTTGAGGGCAACCAGCTGAAGTGTGTACGTGCAAACATCTATGTTTCTGTCAGACATGAATGAGACTGACTTATAAAGGACACCCATTTCCTGCCCTTTTTAATGAGTTTGGCTGTCTTGTGTTTTGTCCTGTACATCTCACAGTAGTACATTTGTAGTGACAAGTTACTCTCTTGTTTCATCTACTTAAGGACCGGGTTAATGGATTTGGACTTGTCTATTTCCAAAGGATACTTTCACTTCTAGTGAATTGAATATATAAGGAAGGGCATCACCATTTTCCACAGTTTTGTTCACATCACATTTAATTGCATTAAATTGTATTCACTTCTGTTCTCATTTCATTTCGTTCTCTTCTGTTGAATCAGCACCTGGGCAGCTTTCCCCGTGCTCACAGCTAGTTTTGAAGCTTTAGCATTTCACTTTAGACTAAAAAGAGGAGAACAGCACCTTACAAACTATGTCGATAGTTGCTTTACTACAAAGTTTCCCTGCAGTTCGGTAGGTAACTCAGAAGACTACTTGAGTTTTTCCACCTTTTTTTCATTCAGTTTGACCTGCTTGAGTCATTATTTACTTAAGTGTGGATTTAGGCTACTCTGTCCACCTCTGCTTTCCAACTACTGTGGCACAGCAACACCACTGAACCCTGGCCACTGTCTTATTTTATTTTTTTTTTATAAATCCTTCACCTCTTTAAGAAGGAAGTAATCTGTTAAACCAAAGTGAAAATGTTGATGCAGTTGGCTGAAGCAGCATCTTTTCATTTATGACAGGATAATCCCGTGATGACCAACAGGATGCTGAGCACGCAGAGCCTAATCTCTCTTCTTTTGCTTTGCTGTCACCTCAGACCCTATAACCCCTTTTTTCTGCTTTCTTTGGCGAGGAGCCATCTTTGGGGCAATGTGTCCCTCCCATGTTGACCTGACCGTCTTCTCCTGACCAGCTTTAGAGTTTCCATCATTGAAAAGAGAAATAGCAGAACGGGTCTCAGGCCAGTCTAAGAGGGCAGCAACACACAGAGCCTGTGCGAACTTCACCCCTGTGCTACTTGCTACATGGTTTGCGGTGGAAATACGAGCTTAGTGTTTCAGATCCTTTGTTTTCCCTGAGGATTTAGCTACAAGTGTGTTTACACAAGCACACACACACGGGCACACACACAAAGTCAGCGCTGCGTTTCACGCTCTGGTGCCCGAGCGCTGGTTGTGTGGTGTTGCCTTACGTTTCTGCCGCCTTTCTCCTCTGCAGGGCCCGAAACCTGAGCAAGGAGTGTGTAAAAATTTACTCAAGTCTCTCTTTCTTCCTGTTGTTTTCTTGCTCTTTCAGGCTTGGGCACTGTATCGGAAGCAGTAGGGTCATTCTGGGATACTTGGGTCCTTAACAGTCCTGAGTCACAGCTTTTTGTCCTTCTTTTTTCCCCACATCTGAGTATTTTCTCTCTCTTTCTTTAGCACTCTTGACTGTGAGCTGTGACTAGTTTTACCAGCGGAGGTTCTGTAATGTAATTTGTGGTCAGTTCATATGAGAGAGGGTCTCATTGGTCAAGACATAATCTCATGATGATCATGTCTGGGGGGGGGGGAAGACAAATTTTGGCCTAAATGTGAATGCAGATTTATTAGGATAGGAACAAACTGAGTGAGAAATTTCTTAACCAGTCCAACACCGGGTGAAGACAGAGCTAAAAGTAGGAGGCAATGGTGCGCTCATTCACATTGTCCAGAGGACAACAAGCCTGTCGTTAGCCCATGGATGTAATGTAAGTTAGCATAGCTGAAAAATCCCCCCAGTAAACTCCAGTTAAGCATGTCTGTGTGTCTTGTTTGTGGAGAATATATTGCAGCCGTCTTGCTAGGTAGTTTGTTTTGCTTGTGTTGTACCCTGGACTGGACTATAGGAATTTGGGATGGAATTTAGAGGGGGTTTGACCTTGTTAGTGGTGGATATCGCTTCAATGGAACACCAAAGTTTAACAAGTTCACCCATTGAGACTGAGATAAAGCATCTTTGCGTGATCCCTTAAATTTTCACTGATAGCCTGGACTAAAAGGTCAAAGTCTGGATATAAACATCAGCGTTACACCACAGGCAACACACTCAATGACAATAACAACACACCACACAGTAGTGTGTATTTGCATGTGTTATTACATTAGCGTAGGTTAGTTCAAACATTGCTGCTTTTACTGTGGGAGCTAAGAGTTCAGCCCACTCTAAAGAAGCCACACATTGTACTATATTAGTCACAGACCCCATCACCACTCACTTCAATTATGGTACCTCTCCAGGTAAAACTAACTCGGCTAGAGTAAAGCTGTAGGCTCTCTCTTTTCCTTTAGTGCCTGCAGGCCACTCATACAGGTCGTCTACCAGTCTGTTGTTGTTAATGCGCTCTTCTGTGCTGTAGTGTGTCGGAGGGATGGAATAAACACTGTTGAGGTGTTGTGATGCCAACAAAAACAACTAAATGATTAAGTCATCAGACTGGACTCATTGGAGATTGCAGCAGAACAAAGGACACTCATACTTGTAGCTGTCTTGCACAATCCTCTGCATGCCATTTCAGTTAAATAGAAGGGCACTCTCAACAATGGACTTGATACAGCTGCACTTTTCCAAAGAGCACAATTTGAGGTCGCTCTGAAGACCACAGTTAAACTCTGCAATAAGTCAGTCTATAGCAGAGGAGGTACTGACCTTTCTTCAGATGGTTTCTGAACTGTAATGTAGGCACTTTGTTCGTGAATATTAATTTTTAAGTATCTGGTACGTATTTTGTTAAACATTGTTATTTTGCCCATTATCTCATCTTGAACAATGTACATATGTGTAAAATCCAGTGACACATTTGTAAAAAATCTCAATGAGAACCTCAAGTCATCAGGGATGCAACTGTCCTATTGTGGGCTAGCTATTTTCAATTATAATATGAATAATGAACTAATCAAATCATTATGCCTTCTTTTCTCACAGCGCTGCCATCATTCAAAGTTCTGCCTGTGTGACAAACAATTTGATTGATGGTGCAATAAAACAATAGAAGCCATATCGCCTTCGAACTTCCTGTAGAAAGTTCTGTCAGAATAACCACATGTATCATAAGAAGGTTCTGAAGCATTACAAAGTAAACACGTCAACTTTACCATAATCAATGAGTTGTCATTCACTGAAGCCCTACAAATTTCTTGCATGCAAACAAACTTCTATAGCATAGCGTTAAACGGGAATTGCACCTTTTTTCCCCCCTCCATATTCAATCACGTTAAAGATGTATCAAAGTCATTCACTGTGGTTTGATCTGGAATGTGCCATTCAAGAGGAACTTACCAAGTCAGAATTGTTCACAGTGACACCCAAAGCGTTTAATGCCTTGCATTGTAAAGCAAAATAGCACCTAAAGAACACCACCATCCTCCTCTTTAGATAGACCACCATTTTACAGTTAGCAACATTGCATATAACAGTTCAGAAGACACGTTAAGGTTCATCAGTTGTATACGATGCAGCAAGCAAATAGAAAGACTGTTTGGGTTCCTAGACACCATAACCTCTGGTTCCTATTACCAGTTTTCTTTACAGTGAACTGTTTTATATCAAACCACTGAGTGACTGTTTACATCAGGAGAATTGAATTATCCAGAAATGTAAAAATAAATCCATGGTATTCCCCTTCAAGTCTCTTGTGAACATCAGTTTCATAGCTATATATATTTGCTACTTTAAACTTAATTGCTACTTCAGTTCTGCAGTTTCCTTCAACATCAGTAAAATTTCTGTCTTTTGTCTGTCTGTCTGTCTAGGTGCTCTGCTGCTGGGTGGTTTCCTCTACTCTTGGCAGTTTCCTCATTTCAATGCTTTAAGCTGGAACCTGCGAGAAGATTACTCACGTGGCGGCTACCGCATGATGTCAGTCACCCACCCTGCGCTGTGCAAGCGGGTGGCCCTGCGCCACAGCGTGGGTTTGATCGGCCTCTCCACTCTCTGCCCTGTGTTGGATGTCACCACCTGGACTTTCCCTCTGATCTCTCTGCCCATCAACCTCTACATCAGTTACTTGGCCTTCCGCTTCTACCGCCGTGCAGACCGACAGAATGCCCGCAAGCTTTTCTTTTGCAGTCTTTGGCATCTACCCATGCTGCTGCTGCTCATGCTGACCTGCAAGAAGCGTCGTCCAGTGCCGGAGGATGCAGTGAAGCCAGTGGACACCCCCCTAGCTCTGCAGAGTTAACCACAGCAGTGCCTCACTCCATACAGCTCTAGTCTATCATTAGATCAGTGGTTCCCAGTTGTACCCCTGCCCTGTTTATTGTTACTGTCATGAGAATACATTTCATCTTTGAAACAGTAACTTTATAGGTGAAGGAAATATCATTAGTATCCATTAATGTAGGTTATTGGACCATTTGTATTGGTCCAGTCATCAGTAAAACATAAAGTTTACATATTGTAAGACTGCTTGTGCTTTCAAATACTGTAGAAAAATAAACGTTAAGTTTCTTATGACAGTGATCTTACTTTGGTGTTTCCACTGCACTAATACACCCAACTAAAGTGAGTTGTGGCTGTCTAGAGCAGGGAAAATGCTAAAATGTGCAGGACAGGGGAACTCCAGGACCAGGATTGAGAACCACTGCTTTGACTCATGTTCTTCATTTTATGGCATTTCATAGAGGATTTCTGTTTTGCTTAAAGCCTTTGGATTGATCAGGTTAAAAACAGGAAGCTCCCAGTGGGCCAATGGCAATTCCTCCTTGTTGTTCTCAGGTGCTCTGATAGAGAAGAGAAGCCTGGGTTCCTTGGAGAATAATATCACTCAGGTCACTGGTGAACAAGTCAATGCAATGTATGTAAATATGTCAAATATTTATTTAAATAGCCACCCGCCCTACAGTAAGAGTCAGCAAATAAAATGAGTCACGCCTAACTGATAGACGATGGAATCCAAATCTGCTTCAGCTCTGAAGAGCTTTGAGTGTTTTACTGTAAACTGTGTTGAGTTCAGTCACAGCTCAGATACAATACCAAATGTTATATGTACTGTAAATTGGGTAGGAAGCCTTTGTAATGTGCTGCTTTGGGCTGGTTGTGGTACATAGTACTCCAAAACGAGGGAGCACCTCTCTGTCGGCTCTTGGAGCCGACCTTCTTCCATTGTACAATTTCTTCGTGTCATGATTCGCCTACATCTGACCTCAGTGCTTAAATAACCTGTGTAAGTCACAAAAGGACACGTGTTCTTTACAATAAAAATGTCGTATGACCATTGTTGGTTCTTGTGTTCGTTTTTGGGGAGCTTCCCTGTCATGTAGTGGTCGGAAAGGATATGGTGTGGATTTGTGCATCATGAGAAAAAGAGAAATTCAGTGGAGTCAATACTACATACTACTGTAAAACTACGTTTCTAATGTAACTTTGTTTGACTGACGAAAGCATTTATGGTTAAAGGACAATTTTCATTTATTTATTTATTTTTTTAATTCTACATAGTGAAATGGTTGATATGTCGTTCAGAGTGGATTGATGTGAAATGCTTGATTCAGGAAAATTTACCAAGTTCACAGTGGTGGTGATGGGAACCAAATATCTGAAGAGTTGAGAAGAGAAGGCCTCTTAAAGCTCCCTGTTTGAAAAGTGTGAGATTACATAGTTATCAACACACTACTTGATGCCTGAGACTGTCTTACATAGTTTTGAGAGTTTTTTTTTACTTTTTTTTTTTATTATCAATGTTACATATGAATCTCAGAATACACAAGTGGGTTCACTGGTAGTTTAGTAAATGAATAAAATAATATTTGCATTATACACAATACATACCCCTGGTTCCTATGACCACCAGTGTAAATGGATCTGAGCTACATTTCTCTACAAATGAACCGTTTCACTTCAAACCACTTTGAATGGCTTGGTTTACATCAAAATCCTTAAAATATTTTAAAAATCGGTGGAATTCCCCTTTGATACTCCATAAACTTTAGTCCTTCAGTACAGTGTATTGATTATTCAGTGTTTAATGTATTTCATCACACAGTGATTGCATGCTCTGTTTAATTAATACCTATTGTTAAAGGAGAATTCCATTTTTTCCCCTACATTCTTGCACATTTAAAACACTTAGATGTAAACAAAGTCATTTGGAGTGGTTTGTCAAGTAGAGAAACTTGGTGTTGATGGGATTCAGACGTCTGAAGAGAAAAAAAAAGTGGTTATGAATACTCTGCCTGATGCCTGAGGAATTGTTTTACAATAGTTTTGAGACTTTTTAGCTTTTGACCTATAATGTATTTTTAAAATCTATTTGTGGTGGAGGGATGCATGTAGTGTGTAAGAAAGTTTTACCCAAAATAACTTTTCCCCCCCCATTTTTACCACTGTTGTACCATCATCAACATTACATATAAAAACTTAGAGGACACCTGTAGGTGCGCTTCTGGTTTTTGAATGTAAATAAAATGGCTACATTTGTCGCAACCCCTGGTTCTTCTCACCACCATTGTAAAAGTAATCTGTAAGTTTCTCTACAATGAACCATTTAAAGGAGAATTCCACCAGTCATTCAAAATTTCTCAATAATATGGTCCTTGAGATGTAGACAGAGTCACTCAGGGTAGTTTGGTGTCAAATGGTTCCTTTTAGAGACTTTGTAGATTTTTCTTTGCAGTGGTGATGATAGGAACCAGGGGGCACCATGTCTAAAACACAAATATAGCCATTTTATTTACTATCCAAAACCACCAGTGAACCTACATGTCTTTTGAGCTTTTATATGTAAAGACAATGGTAAAATAGGCATAAATCTGAAAAATAAGTTTTCTTTTGGGGAATAATTTGCCTTAAAACACCCTGCGTGTACCAATCTGCCATGGATTAATTTAAATAAAAGGATTAAAATAAATTTTAAGCCAAAACTTTATCACAAAACAATGATAAAATTGTGTCTCAGACATCAGGCAGTGAATTCATAACCATTTCATTTCAGAACTTTCTGTGAGGGAGCTTTTACAGGTGGACGTCTGGTTCCTATCACCACCACTGTGAACAATTCTGACTTGGCAAGTTTCTCCAGAGCGGAGCACCTCACACCAGACCACTCTGAATAACTTTGCTTATATCTCAGCCATTTAATTATGTAGAATTTTTTGAAAAGTCGGTGGAGTTCTCCTTTAACATCAAACCACTCTGAATGACTTTGCTTACATCTCTTGAATTATGCTGACATTTTAAAAAATTGGTCCCTTTTAAGGGTCCCTTTTTCTCTAGCATTGTTCCTTTCATTTGCAATGGTCAGTGTTTTTAATAACGGTCTGCCTGAGGTAGTAACATGGCCACACAGTCTGTCCATAACGTCTCCTGTCCTCTGTCCCTGCTGCAGTGTGGTCCCAGCAGCAATCACTACATTCTAATCCACACTTGTTCCTGGACCTTGGATCTTTACACGCTCGTTTATTTCCTCCCTTCTTTTTCCCTCGTCTTTGTGGTCGTAACGGTGTCCGGCTGCTCTGGCCTTATTTGGCTATGGTGTCCCCCAGCGGGGTCTGTGGAGGATCGACCTCTGCACCTGTCCGGCTGCAACACATGATCCCCTCTTCCGCAGTTTCTCCTCAGACGTTCCCTGAGGTTCTCCTTCCATCAGCACCTCCGCTGTAGCTGACCACGTCCTGCAGGCCGCACTGCCCTCCTCCCACTGCTCTCTTCCACTGAGGGGATTTGACCCGGATGAAGGGATGGAGGGATAGAGGAATGTGAGTGAAACGTCCCCTCGTAAAAGGCCCAGGTCCGGAAATGGCCAGCACCAGCATGATTCATATGAGTGTTAGATGGAGAAAGAGAGAGAGAGACAGCTGTTCCTGCTGTGGCTGTAGATTGAATATCAGTGCCAGCCAGTCACTTTACCATAGTTTTATGACTGCTGGTGAGGTGCAAACAGCCAATACTGTACTCTTACTATGTAGCACTGCCCATTCTCACTGTACTACATATACATTTTCCTGGCTCTTTGTTTTTTTTTTTTACTCCCTGTCTGTGAATGTTTTTGCTGTTTATTGCATCTCTAACCTGCAGTTTTTGGCGAAAGGGTGCCATAAGAGAAGAATACTTCACTTCCAAGAAAAATGTGGGGCATATTCTGTGAAACACACATGAGGAGAGTTTATAAACGTTTCCCTGGAGTTGTATGAAGTGTGTAGAGGTAAGTGAGTTTATAATAATCTCCAGCTCATTTAAACTGGATTCTCATTAGTGTTGTACAGTAATGCTTTGTCTGATTTGTTATAATAGCAACAGGTGGAGCTCCCTTTATTACTCCCTAATTCAGCTTAGCATAGTTTATGTTTGAATCCTTTACAAATTCATTTTTTGGATATTTATCAGAATTATTAGAATTATAAGATTGTCAACCTTTGCAAGTCTACATACACTAAAGAAAAGGTGATATGTTTAATTTCACACATAATTCAGTCTTCTGGAATATATCATTAAAAACACTATGATAGTATCAAGAATTATAGTAATACTAACAATAAACAGCCTTTTCTATATATTTTTAAATATACACGCAAGGGGAGAGCACACTATCCTACTGAGCTAACAGTAGAAAAAGTATATGCGTATACTGTGGAAAAGTCAGTTCACCCTTAATTCAACCCTTAGAACCCTGGGATTTTTGAGGGATTGATTGTTTGATTGATTGATTGATTGATTGATTGCAATTGATACAATTGCAATTGGAATTATAAAGTATTTACATGTGAGAGTCCCACATGCCATATTTTCAGGAGACCCTGGGCTACTCAGATAAGCCATTATTTTACATGTAAATGCTAACAGAAATTTGATATCTTTATTATTTTTGGCTAATTTGTGATAAAACATTTATCAAGCGCCTGCAAAATTGTGTAATTTTTTGATAATAGAGATCTTAAAAACAACCTCTGATACCTTTTTCAGAAATTGTTAGTCTGGAGTGTCTGTGAGCTGAAAGTGCAAGAGTTTTGATGGTGATTCATTCTACTGGTTATTATTGAGTAAAAATAAAAAAAAATAGCATAAAAGGCCATGTTTTTATTGATTTTATGTCTGATTTTATTCATTTTTTGGATTCATGCTGAGTGCTAAAACTCTGATACACATCAAGACAGACTTTATTTTTAATTACAAATTGAGTTTCATATTTAATATCAGATTTAATAGATTTAATCAGGGTTAACTTCCACTCAAATCGTCCATTATTTAAAAAAAAAGTCTGAGAATAAGTAAAAAAACATGAATTCAACAGAAAATTGCAAAAGCATCAACAACTAATAATAATGTGTACAAGTGTTCAGAATTCTCGTCCACTCTTCCTTTTTTAGCCTGTATTCTTTAAAGAAATGTGCAGGGATGTTGTTTTTTCACTCCTCCGAAGTTCAGTCTTCTTTCAGAAGTTGTTGTTCTTCTCATGATGTGAAGCCAAACACGCTTAACGATGGGCTCCTTCTGAAACGCTCTGAGGTGCCTGTTATGTGTGTCATAGGGAGGAACATTTTTGGAGACTCTTTTGGAAACTTTTTTTTTTTTGCCCCATGAATTCTGGCCGAAGGCTGAGAGGTGTGAAAGGCGAATAGTTTCCTTTATGCGTTTGTAATTGATTTACTCCCGCTCGGCCCTCGGCTCAGATGAATCATGCTGCGGACTGATGGGTCATGAGCGGAATATTGCCGTTGTGTTTTAATGGCAGGCTGATGGATTGATCTGCGGGGAGTTTCTCTCTCCGGACAGCTCAATCACATCCGTCTCTGAGCGCACTTCACAGCTCGGGGTGCAGAAAGGCCACGAATGAGCTGCAGGTCTGAGCCAGAGTCAATAACACGGGCAGGAATAGGAGTTTAGGAGCTAAAAGAGCTGCCTGTCCGTCCACTTCCCCAACACCCTGAACACCCTGAACACCCTGAACACTGACCCCAACTAAAGCTGCTCGCTTTCTGCCCTTTAGTGCGGTGTGAAAACTCATCTACCCTGTTAGAAGTAAAGGTTCTGTGTGGTACATTTTTCATTCATCAAGGTACAAACAATGTACATGTTCCCCCAAAGGTACAGCAGTGGTTTTTAGGTCCACTTGTGTACCTTAAAAATGTTTTTTTCCAGTTTAAAAGTTCGTATTTGTACCTTTTCATAACAGAATGTTTTAAAACAAAACAATAAGATATAAAAGCCTGGAGACGAGACGGGGAGTGTGGAGACAATACAACTTAGAAAATATAATTTCAATGGATTATGATACAGTTATGTTCCCTGACTAAAGGCACTGAGATGTATCCTGGTAAGTACCACCCCACTGGCAAGAGGGGTCCTGCCCCAGTGGCAGTTTAGTACCTTTATTTCTGAGAGTGTATTAACATTTATAACTGATCTATACCAATGTGTGTGTGTGTGTGTGTGTGTGTGTGTGTGTGTGTGTGTGTGTGTGTGTGTGGAAGAAATAGAATGAAATATTATCAGAGTTAATATATTTCTTAAAGAAAGTTTCTTTAGAAATAAAGTTTCAGAAGTTTTTATAAGTTTTGTTTTTCCTTTATAAAAGAAACCTCTAATTATTATTATTATTATTATTATTTTGCCAAGTCAGCGTATATAGGGCGCTTTCTGAACCTTTGAGGGTCTTAAGCAAGGTTCTGCTTGGGGGTCCCCACCCAAATCATATTATTATTATATGCAATAATGAAAACTAATTAATACTTTATTGGTTCATTAATTTCGGTCAAGAAAAAAAAATGTAATGAGCGCTTATGTAAACATAATAACAACAACTATATACGGAGGAAATAATCTTTAAAGTACAAAAAAGTGATCAATATACATAAATATATAAATACATAAATATTAGTGATATTTGTGCTTTTGTAAATAAAAGTCATCACATGATATATTTCTGCTATCGTGACTGACAGACAGTATTAAAAAAGAAAGAGAAAAACACAACTAGGTGTTTCATGGGGTCTCTTGTTGCTCGGGACCCTCAGTGAGCGCTAATTAGGCTGGTAAGAAGCGGCTCTGAGTGAGTGCGCTGTGTCGCTGTGTCGGAGTTTCCTCTCCTTCACGCTGTTGTCTCGATAGTTGTTCTGAAGTTTCTTCTTCAAGGTGTTTAAAGTGAAGCTCTCGCTGCTTCTCTCTCAGAGCAGAGCGCTGCACGTGTTTCATTTAAAGTCAGAGGTTCTTTATGTCTGCCTTGTTTTGATGCTCTGTCTGTGATCTATGCGGTGGTTCAGAGGAGCAGCAGATTCAGCAGACTGTACAGAGAGCAGCTCTTCAGGACTCACGATTAGAAGATTATTCACAGAAATGAACACACGTGCTGTGTTTCTCAGACTTGGCGAGTTAAATCAGCTCCAGCGCTCAGATAAACTCCACACTCCTCACTTCAGTGTGGACTTTTATTTCTGTTCTTTAATATCGAAACCAATGTGATAATGAAGTGAACATCAGCCTGAAAACCATTCCTGACCATTTAAAGCTTCATTCAGGAGTCCAAAAAGCCCTTTCAATAATAATAATAATAATAATAATAATAATGATAATAATAATAATAATAATAATAATAATAATAGAAGTGAATGGGGCGACACTTTCTTTTCTAAATGTCTGGATATTATTAATGCGTCAAATGAGGATAATAAAACAATCAAAACTAACATTATGTTACTAAAATGGGCTCAATATTATAGAAATTAGCGTTCGACATTATTTATTCAACTTCAGGATTACAAGTTTTTTAGCTGAAGGTCCGGTTTGTAGATTTACTGTTGTTAATTAATAAACTTTCTATCGCTTATTAAACTTATTAACACACACTAATGAATAACAAACAGACTCAGAGATTCAGAGAACTCATCTCAGAGATTAATCAGACGTGTCTGTGTATATTTCTCTCTTTTAACCATCTGCTTCATAACTTCTTCACTTCAACAGCTCTCTCTCTCTCTCTCTCTCTCGGTGTTGAGTTAAACGAATGCCCCGCCCCCGCCCCCGCTGATTGGTTTATGTCGACCAATAGGCCAGAGCAGCATTTCTAAAGACACGCCCATCATTCCTCACTTTTCCAAAACTTTCTGAAGTTTGGATTTGGAGCTCAAACATGGAGCCTGACACTCGTTTATCTCTCTCTCTCTCTCTCTCTCTCTCTCTCTCTCTCTCTCTCTCTCTCACTCTCTCTCTGAGTGTGTCTCTCTGTCTCTCCCTACCTAACTTTCTCTCTCTGTCTCTCTTTCTGCCTTTCTGCCCCCCCCCCTCTCTCTCTCCGCAATCATAGTACAGTAATATAAATATATAATAAATCCTGATTCTGATTTTCTGAAGTTGTTTGTATATATTTATGACTGACTGTAGTGATGTAATTCTGTCTTGTTCCAACATAAATAAGTAAATAAATAATATTTCCATATTATTTATTTCCATAAATAATATTTCCTTTAGGTCTCTTTAACGTCTGAGTGCATAAACACGTTGGATTTTATTATATATACTTATTTTTACTTCTCGCTCACTAAACAGCTTCCTCCTCACCTTTCCACTCCATTATTATTATTATTATTATTATTATTATTATAAGGCTATATGAGGCTAAGGACTTCTAAGGACTGTGGGCTGGTAGTGAGTGCTGCGAGCCGCTGGCCAATCAGCGCTGGAGGGGGCGGAGTTTGTGTTGAATAAAGAACTAAGTGAGTAGGCTGAGTGCGCGAGGCTCTGCACAGCGCAGTGGAGAATCAGAGGAGGAGCGGAGCGGAGCGCTCGAGGGTTCTCAGCAGCGCTCGCGTGCACCATTCGGTGATTATCAGTGACAGTAACATTATCAGTGTCCTCACCGCGAGTTTCCTGCCGAAGTCTCGCGCGCGTGGAGCCGAACCCGCGTTAACTTCACTCAGCGGGTTTGCGTTTTGTTTTTGTTTCTTTTTTAATTTATTGCTTATTATTACTGCTGCTTTGATGGCTCGTGCGTCCTGAGGCGCCCCTGCACGTGCATGCGGATGGAGTCCCGCCGGAGCGCGAGGGCTTATGGGATATAGTAGTAGCGGGGGTCCTGCGGGCGCGGGTCCTGGGCGGCGCAGCAGGCAGCTCGCGCTGGCGGGCAGCAGCATGCTCGCGCTGTGGCTCTACGCGCTCTACTCGTGCGCGGGACACTGCGCCACCGCGCCAGCGCACGAGCGCGCGGCACCTCCTGTCGCCGCCGCCGTCGCCTCCTCCGCCAGGCTGCGCGCACGACCCGAGCTCTACTACTACGACAGCGCGAGCGAGAATAACAATAATATCAATGACAATAACGTCGAAAGCGCAGGAGAGATGGAGCGCGGCGCGAGCGCGCTGTCCAGCCTCGCGAGCGGAGCGGGCTTCAGGCGCCTGCCCCAGGCCCTCATCATCGGCGTGAAGAAAGGAGGCACGCGCGCGCTGCTCGAGTTCCTCCGCGTGCATCCAGACGTCCGCGCGGTGGGAGCGGAGCCGCACTTTTTCGACCGAAACTACCAGAACGGACTGCAGTGGTACAGGTGACCACTCTTCATTCACTCTATCAGCAGAGTTATTCATGTTCATATTCATATTATTACAGTTCCGCTTGCAACTAATAACACGGACGACTGATAATGTATAAACAGCAACTATTTGTTTAATTATTAATGTTATTAGACCACAACTATCACTACGACCCCCTGCAGTTAGTGTTAAATAAATAAATAAATAAATAAATAAATAAATACAAATAGAACGGACTGAACTGGTGCCGGTAACTAATGTAACTTTATTATAATATATATTATTAAATAACGTACATATTATCATTATTATTATTATTATTATTATTATTATTATTATCATTATTATTATACTACTACTACTACTACTACGTGACCATATTCACACATATTATTATTATTATTATTATTATTATTATTGTTGTTGTTGTTGGGGAACACATGAATGTCTGTTTATTTATTTATTTATTTATTTAGTTTATTTAAATGAGACAGAGGGCGCAGAGTGAAGGGAGAATAAAATACATATTTAAAAAAATCATTTAAGCTTAAACTTTGAGTTGAATCAGTGAAACATCAGTGATTCCGAACATAAACCAGCCTAAACCTTTACATTACAGTGACTTGTTTATTTTATTTAAGCTTTACTCTGATTTCTGTCTCTGAGCCGTTTCTGAATGTGTGTTTAATTTTTAATTTTTAATTAAACTTAAATTCTGTTGAATCTCCGCTCTCAGTGAGTGAACAGCGGTCTGAGTGAGACTCAGCTGGAGCTCCGAGATCAGCCAGAACCTCTGCACGGTTCCTTACTGAACATTAGTTATTAACGTGCCGGAGTCCCCTGTTTTATTCTCATGTCCTCGTGTCTGTAAATCAGTCAGAAACATCAGTGTAACTCTTCATCTGTGACAGACACACAGTCAGAAACGCAGCTTTAAAGTTTGGCTTGTAGCTGAAACTCGTCTTGCGGTGATAAGTTTCGTATCTTTTACATTTTTGCGTTTTTAATTTGTGTTGTTAACTGTAGAGCATCACTAAAGTGGTGAGTTGCGGAGCTTAAAGTGCACTTAAGTTTAAAATGATCAGAAAATTACGCCTCAATTTAGTCCAGGACTTCACTTTGGCAGTTTTCCTGAGCGCCCTCTGTCGGTCACTCGGTGTCACTGCAGCTTTATTGTGCGCTTCAGCGCTGATCAATCTAAAACCTTTAAAAAGTTTTAAAACTTCAGTTCATTAAATGAACGTTTAGGAAAGCTACATAGATTAATTACTGCAATCCGTGCGCCCAGTTAAAGTTATTTTTGCCCCAGTTTGAGTAGAAAAACGGAATTAAAAAATTAAAAAGGCGTAGAATCGGTTTGGCCCTCGTGCAAGTGACAAAAGTTGATAGAAAGTGTTTGTAATTTGCTGTATAATAAAGTGTAACATGGTAGTGATGATTGTGATGTGGAGCTAAATATTACCCAATCTGTGTTTTTCTTAATGTTAAAAGTCATGAACTGCTTTAAAAGTTAGTGAAACTTAATAATAAAGTAAAATAAAAAGTTAATTTATTTAATTATCTATTTTAGTTTATACCAAGCTACACAAATAGATCCGATCACTAGCTCTAATTCACACAGCATTTGAAAAACTTCGTAGAGCTGGTAGAATACTTAACTCTGCTACATATTCTGTAATAAGACTGTTTCTCTCTCCCAGCTGTAATGAACCGTAGTAATATTGTTATTTTTGGTTAAAAGTGAATGTGATTCACTTAAACTGGAGCCAATTCACCCCAGAACTGTTTTAAATTTCACTTTCATTTATCCATATCTTAAACTAGCCATATCCTCTGTGGTAATAAAGCACAGATAGACAGATAAGTGTAGTGAGTGGGAGAAGTGCGTTATTGGAACAAAGCAGCTTTAGAAAATGAGACCAAACTAAGTTTGCACTCCTGTCCCAAAAGTTGTTCTTGGGTCCTGAGTGAGGAAAAGGGCTAAAAGAGTAACCAGTTCACACAGAGATGATGCTGATGACTGTGACGGTGAATAATTAGAGCAAAAAGGTTTTATTTGCCCCGTTTGGAGGAACTGGGGACGTCTGGATTGACAGAAGTGCACTAAGAGGGCAAAAAGTTATTAAGAATACACTTTTTTGTGATCTTTATTTTGTCATATTTTGTTAAAAATACAGACACACATACACACATGTGTTGTATTTAACCCATCTGTTTTGAGAGTTGGACAGTCTCGTTGGACCTTTCATTTGCCCACTGTTACATTGGCGGCCCATTGTAACCTGCTCTGCTTTTCATTACTATTATACAACCTATGGTGCTTCTCTTTTAGTCCCCTTGTTACCCCCCCACCACTGCCCAACGGCTCGGCTCTGTGTGTGTGTGTGTGTATGTATGTGTGTGTGTTAAGGCCTCCAGGCTTCATGCTGCCGCTGATCCACCAAAATCCTCTTCCCACCTCACAGTCCAGCTTTTCTTTTCTCTATCTTTTCTTTATCGTGATGAATAACAGTGCTGATGGCAGCGAATGGGCTTTGTTTTATGACAGCTGTGGGTCAAATCTATGGACGTCTCAATTTAGAGTTAAACTTACTAAATGCAGAGTTGGTTTCTTTTCAGATTTCGTGGCAGCTTTGAGTTAAACGCGTGGACTTTTCTGCTCTCGTCGTGTTCCTTTTCATTTGGCCTGGGCTGGTCAGTTTTGCGTGGATACGTGGAGAGGAGTGTCCACACGTTGCTCTCATTTGTGTTGCACTGGATTAAACTGATACAAACTTTTACAACTTTCCACATAAATAAAATATATAACATCGACACAATGACTGGCAAAAGGAAGTAAACTGACGTTATTGTGTTTATGTATTCTGTTTTATTGATATAGAAATGATGTACATGTTTGAATCAAGTGAATTTAATGCGGTTTTTTGTCAGTGCACGACTGCTTTGCTGTGTATAGGCGTTTAGAGAGAATAAACATTATGTTCTGCTCCCTTAGTGGAACGGAAAACTTAATAAAGGAGGACAGTTTGAGGAGTTTTAGGAGAGGGAGTGAAGGACTGTTTTACTGCGTTGTGCTTTGTAGAGAAGCACTGGCACAAATTGCAGAATATAATTTACTGACACCAAAACTAACCTAAGAACAAAAATGGGAGAACATTTTTGTTTATTCCAGTTAGCGAGAATGGCCGTCGCATGCTACTGAATATGCAGATAAAAGGTTTATTGCACAGAGGTTAGAATTGAAGTCATTTATTTTAATGCTCTCACAGTTTGAAGTCAAATGCAGAGCTTGACGTTGCCACTCCTGTTCTTTTCTGAAACATATGAGCTTAATTACAGATGAAGAGTGCAAAGAAAGTGACCAAGTGCTGCAGACTGACTTGAGCAGTCTTCAGTTAGTGTTTTGTATGTGTGTGAGTGTGTGGACATACGAATGTGTGAATACAGTGCTGTGAGAAAGTCAGAGACCACCCTTCATTTATTTAATTGCCAGTCAAATTAGCCATTAAGCTTGAGTTATTATTTTTTCAGCATCAGAAAAAAAGACAGAAACAAATATAACAGAAAATGACAGAAAAGCCTCAACAACTAAATATACCATATTCATTTTCAGTCCACTCTTTGCCTTTATTACAGCTTGTAGTATTTTTAGCAGACTTACTTTCAGTTTTTCAAAGAAACTTTTTTTCACACCTACAAAGTTCAGTCTTAGGAGTTGGTTTAGCTTTTTCTGCTCTTCGAAATCCTGGTAATATGGACTCTGGGGTGGTCAGTCTATTGCTCAGAGGACACCAGAAGCTTCTTTGTTTGATTTGCCAAGTTTCTTTTTCTCAGTAATGTCTTTTTGACATCTACACATCCTTTCAGACCCATAGCGCTGAGTTGCCCTCTCACAGTGGAAGGATGGACAGAAACACCTGTAGATGTTTTCAGATCTGAAGCAGCTTGATTTTCTCCTCTCTCAGAGATGAAAGCTTTAAGTGCTGTTTATCTGATGGTGGTCAACCAGATCTTACACTATTGTTAGGACTCCCAATTCCTTGTAATCCTTCCTTAATAATTTTTTTTGATCAGTTTTTAAAAATCTCTTGACATTATCTCTATCGTGCTTCACGTTGGTCTGGAAGTGCACGCCGCTGAACGAGGGAGCGCAGAGGGGAAAAGAGAGAGAAAAGCTGTGGTGTAGTTTAGGCTCTTGAGTGAGAGTTGCTCACACACAGCTGCTGAAGTCCAATCGCAGCTTTTCCTCGTAAGGGGATGGATAAACGGACCGCCTCGGACCCTCCTCAGCGTGTGTGACTGCACTGATTCCGTATGTCAGGCCAGCACAGTGTTACAGAACACACGTCTCTAATGAAGTGCTGCGTTTGATTTCTCAGACCAAATGAAGAGTGAGGACACAGATTGTTTAGAAAGTGGACGTCTCTAATAAAGCCATCGTAGAAGGAGATGTTGATGTTAACTATGGACTGTGTCCTTGGTCACTCAAGAACTGTCCCAGGCAATTCTGCTGTTGTTGAGCAAGAGAGCGAATGTGGCAGTTGTTATATGGGGATTGAATGGTTGAGTCTTTGGTAACATTTGGAATCTTTTTCTGGCCTTTTTGCATGTCAGTAGATGAATATGATTCATACTGTCTGCTTGACTGACTGCTTTTTACTGTCTCTGTGTATTATATGGTTTGCACGCAGAGTTGTTTTAGAAAAATGGCACATCCCTGTGTTGTGTGTGCCATACCCTTAGAAGTGCACATTTATATATATATATATATATATATATATACTGAAGTTTTGTTTTGAGTTTATAAAGCTCTAAAAGAGCTGTAAATGCTGTAAATTACATTGCAGATTGTATCTTTCATATATAATTTTTTGTTTGTGGGTGGAGTAGTTGATCACCAGACCATAGCCCTTTCTTTAAAGTATGGACTTGATGCCTACAAAATCAGTAAAATATGTTAGATTACTGCTACCACAACCATATTTGGTATATATATTCTTTATTGGGTGTACTATTGATATCCTAATAAGATTAGTACTGCCACATTTATATGTTGCTCACAGGTCACTTTTTTCATGTATTTTCTAATTAGAAAACTATTCTCCATCTGAAAGTTTCACTACTTTTCCACTTTCTGAAAAATCATATAGTTTTCATCGTGAGTCGTCCAAGGAGTAAAATTCATGTACTCACATAACTAGAGACAATTCGAGATTAGAAGATTATGAGCACTGGACACAGAGGTTTTAACAACTGTCAGTACTCGTTCTTCACAGTGATATGATGAATGTGAGCTTGCATGAAGGCAGTTGTTGATTTACAGTTATGGCAGTTATGACTGAGTCTCCTGTCAGTCCCAGTTTTGTTTTGTGTCTGTGCTGACGCTAATGATTTAATAAGCGGTTGAGTTCACCTCTCAGAGGTTCCACCCAGGCTGAGTCTCTGTGTGTGTGCGGAGGAGATGAATGTTCTGGAGGCCCGGCTGCTGTGGATGACATAGTGTTAAGGAATGCTGAAATCTACTGAAGCAGTTTCTGGAGTCTAAACGGCACTCCCTTTCGGAGAGCAGAGGAGCAGTTTAGCTTCCTTTTATTGTTAGATTTTTATCAGTGTTGGTTTGATTTTGTGCATAATGCAGCTGTTTTGTTAGTAGTAAGAAATTCTAATTAAAAAGCTTTTAATATTAAAAAGTTTTTCATATCCGATAGACGACTCTGTTATCAAGTATGCACCGAGATGTTTGCCCAGCTACTCAAAGTTGAGTGTACAACTCGTGACCCTTTTTGTAAAGGGTTCTATATAGCACCAGAAAGGGTTCTTCTATCATTATGTGTCAAGCCTGTAACAAAAGAATAACGCTTTTTGGTGCTATATAGAACCCTTTTCAAAAAGCTTTTATATAGGACCATCTAAAGCACATTCTCCATCAATCTGAAGAAACCTTTCACGATGCAAAGAACCATTTATCATGCAAAGGGTTCTTTAGATAACCATTTTCTTTACTACCCATGAAGAACCATCGTTTTAAGTGTGTAGAGCCATACATCCAAACCCAGAACTGTTCAGGAACCTTTATTTTTTAGAGTTATGTTGGTTACGTGAAGGTCTTGGAGTAGAGACTGTTACTGAGTCTGGTGATCAGTGTTCTGATACTGCGGTGGGAGAACAGATTGTTCCAAGGGTGGTTTGGGTCCCAGAATATAGCAGCAGTTGCGATACATATTAAATCACTGGGGTCTGCACTGACCTCCGAACGCTGCAAAGTCAGAGCTTCAAACAGACCACACAAAACAAAAAACAAGCCCACAACTAGACCTAATCACAACTGCCATGACAAACATTTAGCAATTTCCTTTGCAAATGCTCACTCATCATATCACTGTAATGAACAAGTTCTGACTATTGCTAAAACCTCTGTTTACATTACTGATTTTCATATATATAATATATATATATATATATATATATAAATGGTGGAGGTGCTGTCTACAAAACACTTTTGCAAAGGAATTGGTTGCAAGTGGGTTGCATCATGAAATTCTTTGGTGGCAGGTACGTACAGTTCAGTTACACTTCAGGACCCTGTCTATCTGCTCTCGTCTGTTATGGGTGTTGGCTTTTTTCAGCCTCTTCAGATTATTGCCGGTGCGGCCTCGCCTCCAGCATGTGATCAAAAGTCAGCTTTTTGGTAGCAGCATTAAAGAAGGCTCTGCCATGGAACAGTGTGTCTAGTGTGCACTCTTAAGTGTGCACTCTCTGAGTCCATCCTGTGATTAAGGGGGAGTTAGAAGAACACTGGCTTTTGGTGCTACTGTCAGTTAGCGCCGGCCGACAAAAGGGACAAGCTGAGCATTGTCCTTAGAGGCTGGAGAGGCCTGGGTGGGGTGGGACTGTTTGGGGCTGTTCTGGAGAAAATCCCGTTCCGCTATCTGACTCAGGAAGCGTTTGGAAGTCTGTCACTTGAAAGTTCTTATCTATAGAGTGCCCCTGGCCCCCCGCCACCTTGTCCAGACGAGGACCCCCATCCGTGGCAGGGCCCATTCTGGACGGATGCCCACGCTTTTATCCTCACGCTCCAGGGATGCTGGGTCTCCATATAGGTGACCCGTACAAATGCTGTCGCCACTGACCCCCCACTTCTCCACTTCCTTCCTCTCTAAAGCAGGAGCCAGTCAGGCTACGTCATGCTAGCTGAAGAACAAGCTGGAAAAGGACAGAAGCTGCTGTTTGGAAAAATTGAGAGTGGTGTCAGATTAGTTTTAGGTGGGGGCCAGTTAGAGTACGTCATGCCAGCTGAAGAGCAAGTTGCAAAGGGTTAATTATTCCTTACTTTAGCTTAGCCGGTTTTGTCCCTTTCTATTTTGCTCTTCAGCAGGAGCATGCTCTTCATGGCCACACGCACACATGGAAATGACCGAAGCCTGTGTAGATCCTCAGGGAGCCTGATGTATTGATTAGTTTGGGCTGTGGTAGGTGGTGTTTGTTGGCCGGTCAAATGCTCTTTGGCCGAGGGTCAGCGCAGAGTCCGTTGTGCAGCATTGCCTCTGTAAAAGACCATCTGTACAGCAGGTGAGGCCTGTCAGAGGCCCATCTCACATGCAAATACAAACACATCTGAACTGATAGCAGTAATACTTCGGGTGAAATTAATTCTCATATGTTTTATACAGTTTTATATGGCAAATCATAACGAGAATTTGGTCTCATTTTTTAAATAATGACTACCTTATATTGCCTTATCTTTCCTGAATAATAACTGTATGTCAGAAACAGAACCCAAACTACTGCGGTTTTATATAGCCAATCATAATGAGAATTTGGTCTCATTTCTACATAACGATTAACGCCATATTTAACCTCTTATCTCTCCTGAATAATAACTGTATACCAGAATTGGAACCTGATATGGTATATTTCTTACTGCTTTTTGTAGCATTATATGGGTAATCTTAATAAAAGATTGGACTCATTTCTATATAATGACTTTGCATCATAAATAGCCTCTTATCTGTACTAAGTAATAACTGGACACCCCGACTGGTATATTTCTTGTGGTTTTATATGACCATCATAATGAGAATTCGGTCTCATTTCTGTGTAATGATTTCGCATCAGCGGTTCCTAGCGGTTGTGCTCAGTTTTCTGAGTTAAATGGACTTCCTGCACCCAGCTGGAGCTGAACCCTGACCGCTCAGCCATTCAGTGGTCAGCAGGTTGACATCCTCCATTGAAAGGCTCGTTCAGTGCTCGCTGGGCACATTCAAAGCGCTGCCTCCTAACCATGACTTTAGTGTTGGCTAAACTGCTCAGCACCTTCCTGACCAATGGATTATTCTCCTTTGTCCAAGGCCTCAGCCCTGTCGCCGCCCCTCTCCACCCCCGAGCAGCCCATCCCCAGCACCTCTTTTATCAAGCAGCTACTCTTCTCTTTAGTCGTTGCTATTGCTTTCTCTTTCTTTCTCTCCATCTCCTCCCACTATCTCCTTGTTCCCCATGCCTTTCTTTCCCACACACATACAGGCCTACGTGTGCAGTGAAGCACGGATTAAGAAATTTTGTCTCCCATTGAAGTGGTGCACTTTTTCAATAGCTGTTTAGAAATGTACCCATCAAAGTTTGAACTTAGCTACTGAATGTAATTTTATCAGAATCTGTAAAGGTGTAAGGTAAAGCAGGGCTGCCCAGACTTTTTGTGCTGGGGGGAATGTAATGTTTTAGAGGACCAAAGGCCAAAAAGACAATATACAAATAAACAGACAAATAACAAGACAACACATCGAATTGTATCAGAGTATATCGCAATATCATATTGTTGTATGATTAGCATGTTAGCTAGTGGCTAGCGTTTAGTTTGGGGTTAACATTTTAGCTTGTGGCACTATGAAGACACCATACAGCATAATTTTTCTTTCTAAAATTGTGTTTTCATAATCTTCAGTGGTCTAACATACTGAAAATGGAAACATTAACATATTAACAAATGGTACCGTTTTATCCACTTCTTATTCTTTTGTATAAAAAAATGTATTAAATCAAGAAACCATCACATCATATCAAATTGAATTTTAAATTTTGTGAATTGTTACACCTATAAATGCATGCAACAAACACTATAAAAGGAAAATATTGCCCGGAATAAGTTATAGATAGTATAAAATTATGTGTATTTTCTCATTGAAGGTAGGATTAGGGTAACAATCTAGCAGGGCAAATAAAACCTGCTCTTGGTCCACACTTTAGGCGTCCCTGATCTGGATGATTACAATTTTAATTCTGATTAATTCTAAGTCAAAAATAAAAAGCAGAGTTTATGTTTGTGGATAAGTTTTAGATTTAAAAACATGTAACTTAAATATATATATTAAAAATAAACCCTAATCCAACACTTTTCATGTTGTGAAATGTAATGTCGGAAAATGATGAACTAAAATATTACATCATCTTTATATGCACCTCAGTAAGAGTTAATTAGTTGCATTTCTGTTCTCGTTAGTGTATTTCAACCTGCTCATCAGCTGTGTTGTGAGGTAGGCTGAGCCTAAATGGCTGAAATATTTCTGATTTGAGAAATTCCTTGTTTTATTTCATAGTTTTGATGGCTTTATCATTATTTGGAAATATGAAAGCGAAAGAAAAATCCTTTAGTAAGTATGTAAGTAAGTAGTGAGTCCTTTAGGCTTGTACTGCGACTGCAAGAGAAGTGCTACAGTCATGTGCTGGTTCCTCCATCATGGGCAGGGTGGTTTGCAAGGCCTCAGGGCCTGAAAGAGTGTCCCTGCTAATGGCTGCTTGCTGTTTTCGTCAGCACAGAGAGAAAGAGCCCTCCTCCCCCAGCCCTTTTACCCCTGCCTAAGCTGGCATGGCCTTACCACAGGGGTGGGCATAGCGGGGACAGACTGGGGGCTGTAGAAAGGGGCCTTCAGCCCCCAAATTACCGCCGGCTAATTGCGAAATGGGGCGGCATGTGGAGAGCAGAAGCAGTAGAGAGCTGCTGAGTTGGTCAGCCATTGAGGAGCTGCTGGCCCTTCCTCAGTGGGGGGGATGAGAAGATGGCCACTGCAGGCCTTTACCTCCTACTGAAGGAAGAGTTAAAGAACAACAGGACTGGACAGAAAGTCTGTGTCCATTTCTTGTGTTTCTCTGCCCCCTGCTGATAAATGCTTTTCTAACCCAAAAGCGTACAATGGACGAGGCAGAATTTCGAAATGTGACAGTGCTCTCCTCTGTCCTCCATTCATTCCTTCCTGACAGAGGACTTACTTGTGAGAAGCGTGTGCTTATTCACACTCTCTCTGTCTGTCTGTCTCAATTTAGAAAATGGTTTATGTATTTCCTGTGGGAGGACAATGAGGAAAAAAAAGGGAAAGTGAAAGAAAAGACAGCTAGCTAGCAACACCACCCACACCACTCCCCACCCCAGTCTTCTGTCTTTGTCCAGAATCCAGTGGAGAGGAGAGTGTGTCTCAGCTCCCGCTGATTCAGGCCCTAACAGAGAGAGGTGGTGCTAGCTGGGATGCTGGACAGTGAGTGCTGAGTTCAGGCAGTGGTACTCTCTAAGCACAATGACTGTGGTGGTCACTAAGGCCACAAAAATCAGGGACCTTTTTTAAAAGGTTTAAACCTTGGAAACTTTTATTCAAGTCCACTTGCACAGATGAGGAATTTGTCTGTCAGATTAGAATTCTTTAGGAAATTATTTAATCCATCTTGACACAAAATTGCCCACAGTTTGATTCAGAAGACAATAGAGATGATTGTAGAACAGTAGTGTAGACCAGTCTATGGACAGTGTCTGTATATAGAGACCAAATGAAAATATTTAAGCACTATGTTTGATAATAGAACAAGCTTTGAGGTAAAGACTGAGATGATTATCATGGTACTAAAAGATGAAGTCTTTTTTAGGGAAATTAAATTCACTTGGTGTGAAAAGCATACATTTTGCTCATTCTGCTATGTATTCATTTAAAGTGTCATAACCCTTTTGTCTATTATCTGGTTTTATTCTTTAAAAGTTACAGACAAAAATCATCTCTGGCAAAGTGTAAATGTTTGTTCTAACCTAGTTGGGAAACAGCCCCCTTACCTCCATCCCTCACCTCCTACTGTGACCAGCCAATTTTTCAGAAAGCAAAGACATCCTGAATGATTCATCTCATGTCTTGCATGGAGCTTTCAGTGGCTTCTATCAGGCCATCGCTTTCACTGCCACAGGAGGGACACTTTTATGGCACAAGCAAGTCGCCTCCTGAGCAGAACTCATAAGACTTCAGTAACTGCCTCATGCATAAACTTAGAAACCTAATTACGTGTTAGTAGATGGACTGTTGGATGTTTTAAACCAGTGACTCCCAAATTGGTTCCAGGGGCCTACCAGATCCAGAACTTAACTTCCAACACGTCGGGAAAGAGTATGGACATCTTGGGGGTCCCTGAGGACCTGCTTCAGGACCACTTTTTTTTAACTAAACAAGTCTAGTAGACGAGTCTACTTTTATACTTTTTTGTGTGGTCTTATGTACTTTTAAGTTTTTTTATGTTTTTGTTATACATCTGCTTTAAAATTGCCCTGCGAGGAAAATTAAAGTTGCATTAAATTGGATTATTTCAGTGCTATTCCAAATGACAGTGAGTGTTGAGTTCACAATGATCCTTTAGGCAATGATAGTCTCTCAGAGCAAGGACTGTGGTGGTCTTTCATGCAAAGGCCAGGCAGGTCAGCCATCGCCCTCACAGAATCAGATTCATTTTTATTCAAATGCACTTGCCTAGATGAGAAATTTGTCTTGGTGCAGTCAGTACTTTCTCAGGGTGTAAATCCCTGAATATGATGTGATTAGATTACAGTTCTTTAGGAAATAATTCAATCCGTCATGAAAGCGCTTCACTGTGATTCAGGTCAACTCAATTCAGTTTTACATTGCAAGGCTTAAAGTGTTAGAAATGTTAGTTAAATGTCACAAAGAAAAAACAAGATAATAGTGATGTTTCCATACACCGGTCTGAATTGAATTGCATTGAATTATGTAAATAATCAGATTTTTCTTTTGTTTTATTTTGGCAAAAGAAAGTTAATAGACATAAAAAGACATAAATTTTATTATAATTGATTCTAATCAATTCTAACACTCCAAAATTGAAACAGTTGCATTTTTACACAACTAGTTGTTTCCCTATTCAGATGAGTTTATTTGGTGTACCTACTAAACTAATATAGAACAACTACTTTATTGTTAGAATACTTTATTGAATATCATCATAACCCATTTATAAAACTCCCAATAACATTGCACAGAATATTCACAGCTAGATCAGCTGCGTGTCTGCTCTGGAACACCAGTGGTGTGTGTGTGTGTGTGTGTGTGTGTGTGTGTGTGTGTGTGTGATGAAGAGAGAAAGCAAAAGGAAAAGTGAAAGGTAGAGCATTGGGGAGAAGGGGGACCCCCTGAGGTTTCCATTAACCCCTGCAAGAAAAGAGCAGACAATTAAGGGAACACACACACACACACAGTGTTGCAGGATCGCAGCGTGAATGAAGCTCCAAGGCAACAGAGCCTGTGTGAGTGTGTGTGGGTGTGTGTGTGTGTGTGTGCTTGTAGCCCAGGGCCTGTACCTCCCTTTGTGTCTTTGCTCACTCCTTTTCTCTCCTTTCATGTGCGCTCATCTTTTTTCTCTCTCTCTCTTTCTGCTATCAAAAGAAGCGGATTTTAGAGTCTATAAATACTGAGACTTTTCTGCACCTTTTTGTCCTTCTTAAATACAGTCTTTTTGAGAGAAAAAGACTAAAGAAAAAGTTAAAACTGTGATCTGTTTCCATAAAGTTTAACTGTGGTGTAGTTTTGCTCACAACTATGTAAAGCAACTTCTTGCTATTTTGTACAAAAATAAGAAAATAAGTGGATTTCCGCATTAACGTACTGCTGCTTTATTGTTTCCATTAGTCATTTGTAAGTGCATTGGATTCATAAGTGAACATCAAGAGGCACAATTACAGACATTAGATGCACTTAGTGACTTACTCTCTATATGCTGCTTTTAAAGTCCTATTGTGGACGAACCAAAGCGAGCCAAGCGGTAGTTTTGTTCTCGTTTTCTCTGTGGCGTAGCTCATTTCTCAAATGTCTCCTTGCATCCACATTTTGTGGTTTCCGAACAGCTTGTCTTCCTGGCACGGATGAGGCAGATCCTGTTTCTTGTGGATCCGTGAGGCCTCTTGGAAACCTGGACGGTGGAGAGAAGGAGGAAGAATGAGAGAGAGGGAGAAGCAAAACCATTTGTCATTTAGCTTTCGATATTTTTGACATCCTTTCTGAAATAACACTTGAAATCGAACCAGATCTTTTATTATACGCACACTGGATTGCGTACTGTTGGCAGAAGCAGCTAACAGTGCAGTGCTTGGCTGTAATTATCTTGTCTTTGATAGGCGCAGAGATACCCATCTAGACGATATCTAGGCAATAGTCCAAAAAACAACCCTACAGGATGGCCCAAGGAGAGAACTGAATGCTGCTGTCAGTCTTCCTGCATTAACTGAGCAGTTTAATCATCACTGCTGTTGCAATTTAGCTAATTATAGGCTGATGGAGGAGAACGTGCGGCTGGAGGAATTTCTAAAGCATCAGTTCAGAGTGGATACGGCTGCCGCTCTACGTTCAGCCCCGCGTGTCTGCTCCGGAAATCCCCCGTGCTTAAAGCTCACCTGTCTTCAAACGCACTTCAGCTGGGCAAGAATGTGCGCCAAGCAAAACAGGATGCTTTTTTTATACTTTTTTTCCCCTCTGCCTGTTTGGGTACAGAAGTGGGGGATTTGTGTCCCGGCTTTGAAAACGGGACTTTGAAGATCACTCTAAAGTCTTTGTGCCATGTTATACGGTTCCTCCCTCTCTGGTTGCCCGATAGAGCCTGCACACCAGAGGCCTGTTCCGTCGCTCTATTGGAATGTGAATGGAGTCTGTTAACACCCTGCACAAACACTCAGGGCAAACAGGCTTATCAGTAAGCCGCGGATTACTCGAGCAGGACAAACACTGGACCACAGGCTTGATGACCGCTAAGAACCATGGGGCCAGATTAGCGTGAATGGCCATTATCTGCTGGGTCATTTTAGCAGGGTAATTAATGGAGAGAGATTATGTACTGTAGTGGGACTGAGTTGAGAAACTGGCACGCTGAAAGTCAAGCATGTGAGGTTTCATTCCTAAGTAAGGAAAAGTTGTCCAGAAAAAATTGACTTTCCACGCAGTTGGCCTCGACTTGGGCACAAATGGCTTACTGTCAGTGTCACTGAAGCAATTTTTGGTTCTGCTTTCTTTCCCACTGTTTATGCTTGATCGTTATCTGAGGTTGCTTTTAATTCCTCTGTGGGTGTAAGTTTATTTTAGCTGTTCTACATCATTTAGATGTGGAGCTGTGACTTGTCTGGCAAGAACCGTCCATGCAGTCCCACACTTCAGCCTGCAAATGGGTTCTCCCATTAACTTCACTACAGAAAAACACATCTTGCCTGTGATCCATTCTGAGAGCTTGTTCCCTTTAACCTATTCAAATCGGGACACGGCACATCCACACTGTCCATGTTGAAACGTATCGGCCTAATGTGTGACTTTCCTATGCATACGTTCATTTGTTGATAAATGCATTTTGTAAAAATTAAAATGGACAAATTTTCAGCTTTTTTTAGTTTGCATTCCTTACGTATTAAATACATTGAACAACAATTGTGACTAATAGAGAAAAGGAGATTAGCCACTATTTTGCATCACCCTTAAAGGTTTAGCACAATTCTTCATCATTAAGTCCATTATGCTTTCTGCTTCACATTGGCTTTCATAATAGTCCTTTACACATTGTAAGCTATTACAGACTAATTGAGTGCACCTGGTTCAGTTCATCAAGAGGCATCTAAATGTAAGAATCAGGTGGATCAGATTAGAGCCACAATAAAACTTTAGCACCTAAAAAATTCATTAAGGAGTAGTTGGTTGTTGCTGCAGCCTCTTTTGTTGTATGCTAACAGAGATATTACTGTCTGTTATTTCTTGAAAATTAGAAAAGTCTAAATAGTGTTGCTTCCAAACGTTTGGCCTGTGCTGTAGATGTATGAATTCCATGCCCAAGAGAGAAGACAAAAAGAGCCACTTTACCCCATCCTCCCCTCATCTGTGCATCTTTTATTTAGAGCACATGGCAGGTTCCTCTGCGCACTGGCCATCCTGCCCGTGCCCAGTAATTCCACTCAGCTGGCACGGCACGCAGGCTGAAACTTGATGTGGCCGCTTGGACTCCGAAACGCGCCGGGGTGCTGTTTTATTTTAAAGAGATTTTTTTTTTTGCTAGGTGTTGAATAGCAGCAAATAAACCTGAAGCAGCCTCTGGTGCAGATGTAGAGTTATTGAACTTGAGTGCTCGGTGATTTATGCGCGCCATTATGTACTTCTCACACAGACCGCTGTGGTTGCTAGCGAGTTTGTAAATGGATGCGACCACATTTGTGTGTATGTGAGAGAAAAAGTGGCTGGAATTGTGGCTGGCAGAGTGCGCCACAGCACCGAGAGACCACGATCCTCTTTCAGATATCATCTGTCACCATGCGCACATTTCATACTGCCTGTCTTTCTGCATTCACTTCTGTGTGCTTTCCCGGAGCAGACGGACTTCTGAGGCCGAAGCCAGGCAGTGGGCCTTCTGCCACTGAAGCCCCTGCTGTTAGACAAAACATACAGATTAAATAGTACTCACTGCTCCCCTCCTTCAACACAGAGCCATAATAGTGAGGCTCCATTTGGCTAAACCATTTGCTATGAGTTTTTCCATAAGGGCTTCTCTTATTGTATTTATTCAACTTGATGTAAAGCATAACTTATAGCAGTGATACCCAAGCCTTGTCCTGGAGCACCCCTGCCCTGCACATTGTAGCATTTTCCTGCTATAGTCCACCCACTTCAACTCAGAAATGACCTGTTTGTGTGTGTTAGAGCAGGGAAAATGCTAAAATAGCATTGTCCACATTTCCGTCATACCTCTGAAATTGTAACTGTAGTGAAACAACATTCTTAACATTTTTAAAGGTAGCTATTTTCAAAATTTTCAAATGTTTCATTCATAGTTACTTATGTAATATAAAGGCAGCTGTCATTTTCAACAATTGTACAAACACCAGAAAGTTTTCTAATGATAGCAATAACATTTTTGTGTTTTGCACCTGATCCAACTAACCAGCTAATGAACAAGTCCCGTCTGAGTTGAGGATGTGTATTTGAGCTAGAAATGCCATTATACCACTTTTCTTTTCTAGTAGCCATAACGATATTGAAGCTTTGAGTATCAGCTGATACTGATATCGATCTCATATTTCTTTTCTAAAGCATAAGCTTTAAAATGAGCTATAATTAAAACACCACTTAAGACAGGAGTGTCAAACTCAGTTCCTTCCAGGCCACAGCTCTGCAGAGATTACTCTTCTGCCCCATTAAACCTGATCCGGCTCATCGGCTAATTAGTAAGGCCTTCATGAGTTACGTTCAGAGCATTAGAAGAGGGAAAACACTAATCTCTGCAGAGCTGTGGCCTGGAAGTAACCGAGTTTGACACTTCTGAGTTAAGATTAGGATCTATAACTCAAACTTCTCAAACACTCTCCTACTTTAAAGGAAGGAAGACACAGCTAACAACATCATACCATATCACACCAACAAATCAGGCGAGATTTGTTCAAGGATTGGATCAGATTCATTCATTTTTTTTCCCCAGGGATATCTAAACCAGTATTTCTGCTGATATTGGTCTGCTACTGCTATCTAGAGCAGATAAAAAAACAGTAAAGTGTGCAGGACAAGAAGACTCCAGGTCCAGAGATGGAAACCACTGACCTACAGGACAGATTTAGACTCGGATTTGCATTGGCTAACACCAGCACAGGTACATCAGGCTTTAATCGGCTCCAGAGGCACGACTGTCTGTCAGAAGAGTATGAGTCAGTGTCAGATCCAGGACGAAGCCAGGTCAGAGCCTCTGATCCTCCAAATTCTTTCATTATTCATCCACACAGAACGCACTCTCTCCTAAAGAGGCTCTCTGAGTCTGTCTGACACAGATAGGGTGACTGAACCTGTCACAGGGAGAGACACACACTCACACCTGAGACTGGGCCTGGGGATGAAACCTATTACATGTCTTTACTGTACGTCAGGCTGAAGGTTACAGCCCAAGAATAAGTAAAAAGACAAAGTGAGCAAGAACCAGAATCAGAATTCTGCACCATTCGTTGAATTTAAATAAAACAGATACTTGTCTTTGGCACTGGCACATACGCTACCCACCTACACTGTATTACATACTTCATCATACTTCACTTTATTTACATGAAAGAAATAACAGAAAGCTGAGGTAACAGTGAAATAAATGGGACACATGCAGTCAGAGTCGAGTTCACACACACACAGCACACTCCGGAGTAGCTGGGCCGTGGTATTGCAGGTTAAGAGGAGATGTCTGGCTTGCCTCACTCAGGAAATGAAGTGTCAGGAGGCAGTAAGTGGCTGCATGCTGCTGCCTCCATCCACTCACAGCCCTGCATTACCCCTCAGCTAATACAGTCAGCAAGAAAGTGTTCACTTTCCCCTTACTCTCCTTCTCCCTCTCACTCGCTCTCTTTCAGACACACACAGGCTAGACTAGAGGTCTGAATCCAGGACCTTGAATCCAGTTTACAATCCTGGAATCCTGGAATTGGGTGGCCAATCAGTTACGTCAATAGTTTAGTTATTCCAAGTAATAACAGAATCCAAGAAACTGGATTTGAGGTCCAGAATTGAAGATCACTGCACTAGACAACATAAATTAGTCAAGAGTTCGGACACACCCTGACTTCTTTCAAAATGTTCAGAGTGACGTTTGATTTTCTTGTGTCTCATTTTTGTCTCAAATCTGATAAACCTTAGTTTTACTCTTTGCTGATAGTGTTTCTCCACAGTTAAATCCAGGGCTCCAGACTCACAGGGATATCTGTTCTAGGTTCTAATGTGAGACCCAAACTACTAGGCAATTGTTCTGCTAGCATGATGAGTTCCAAGACAGTCCAACAATATTACACTGAAATTCCCAACAGGTTCTATCTATTAAGTTGATTAAATTACAATATCTTATAATTGGGTAATTATTCGGAATAACAGTGTGGTATACAAACAGACTCACACTAAATTTCACTGTAATGTCATACATTTAAGCAGGAAAGTAAACTGGAAAAACGTCCAAGTACAAAGTAGTCATACAGGGTATCCAGTTAGTACAATAACAGTTAAAAATAAGAGTTTTATGTACCTGTCTATTATTTTATGTACCTGTCTACTGTTAAAGAAAGCAATGATTCTTACTATTATTTACTAGGCCCTTAACATTTAACTGGACATTTTTCCAATGTATGTTTCTGCTTAAACAGTGACAGTGAAATTTAGTGTGAGATTGTTGGTACCTAACACTTTGTAACTCCAAATAATTATTCTTTTATGGGATATTTCACTGTGCCCTTTAACATAATAGCCAGAACCTGTTGAACATTTGCTTACTCACCTTTTATCCAAAATAATCACTCAGCACAATGGAGATTGTTCAACACGTATCCAATCAACACTCAGAACTTGTTGGACATTTCAGAGTAAGCTTTAAACTCATCATCATATTACTGAAAATAATTACCTAATACTTTTTGTATTGAGTTTGTACTCAATACACTTACCTATGTGGAACCTATCACTTAAGGGACTGTTTTGCCCAGTTTTCTGTAGGTCTGTTTCACTGCACTGCTCTGCCGGTGCTGTGCGAGGTGAATGTAGAAGCGGCAAGAGTAACCTACACTGTGTGAAAGCGTATGCTAATTTGAACGTGCATTACAGTGGACACAGTGATGCTGTTAAACAGAGCGAGATGTTTGTGAAAGTCGTTGAGAGGACAGTAACACTTGTGTTTTCTCTGTGCTGTAATTAGCAGACGAGCATTAGCAGAGTGGCTTTACAAGTGAGACAAACACACAATTAAGTGATAAAGCTCCACAGTGAGCCTTTAAGCCTAAGTGAGTTGATTACTTGTCAGCTTGCTCCCAGACTGAAGGGGGTGTCCTGCTTTAATGAGACCTCTTGGTGTTTTTTTCCATCTTATCAAACAAAGTGAGGTTTCTTCCCCCAGCAGGGAAATGAATGACTTCATTTTTATCATATTTGTGACCGAATACAGAGACCTTCCTCCCTTTTTTGCCCTCTGTCTCTTTAATTTGTTGAGTAAGAAGGGTGGGAGAAGGGAAGTATTTCAGTGTGTCCTGCTTGGCCGGGTGAAGTGTCAGTCATATGCTTTAGATCTCGGTGTCCCTGCTAGCCTGAGGGTTAAGGCGCTGTAATCAATAGCCTGATTATTGGAGAGGGGCCAGAGTGTGGGAACCGGAGGGTAAGCGTGCGGAGAACTCTATCTGGCTTTGAAAGTATCAGTCACACGTACACACCCTATCACTTCTCTCACATACAGCAGTGTCGACTGGTTCAATGCACTTTTAGAGCACCTAAGCGCTTTGTGGTTCTGGACTTTCTCTGCTTGGCCTTCCAGACACTAGACACATGCATGTTAAACTCATTTGGCATGATCTTAGGTTTTTATTGACAGGTTTGTCTGCCTTCCATGCCCCATTTTACCCTACAGCGCCGAGATGTGTGACTCTTTCATAAAAAACACTCATCATCCACCAAAGACTAGCACAGAATGACAGCAGTGGTCTTGGTCCTTCTAGGTTTGCACATGCTAAGCAGACAGCTGGACAAGATATCTCATCCACTGTCTCTCAATAGCTCTGTATGAAATAAAGCAGGCAGAAGGTCATTGTAGAAGTGCTGGGTCTGATTTAAGCAAAACAGCATCATATCATCAAATCAAACAGGACAAGAAATGGGAAACAGAAGCAGAGATATAGAACATAACAGCTTTCTCGTCCTCCCTGTGTCTCTCTCTGTCTTTATCTCTGCTGCTCTGTCGGAAGAAGCTCTGTAAAAGCAAACCTCTGGAGTGCTTTACTGCTGCATTTGAAGTTGCCATGTGAAGAAGGGGAGCCTGTTTTCTGTCTTATCTCTCTTTCTGGCATCTCTTTCAACTTGGAAGGGCCCTTAACTGTGCGTGAGGCGGCCAAGCCGGCTACTGAAAAGAGCAATCCACTAGCAAAGCTTTTCAACAGTTTTGAAAATAAGCATTCGCACAAATGGATTGCCAGATTATTGCCCCAGCTGTGTGGTGTGCGGTCCAAAGCTGGGTTGTAACAGGAGGTAGGAGTGCTGGTGCAGGCTGTGTACACTTTGGTGGGGATGGGTGCTAAGCATTGTTCTCCAAGTGTGCCTGATGTGTTGCAGTAGGCCTTGGTAAAGTTACAAGTCTCCACCAAAGGAAAAGAAGCTTAAACTTGCCTCTCTACACCAGTGATTCTGAACCCTGACCTTGGATTGCCCCTTCCCTGCATATTTGGTGTTTTCTACTGCTTAGAGACAGCTATTATCAAGCCCTTGAAGTAGGTGGGTTAGAGAATCACACTCTTACCCTAAAGCACCTCACAGTTCTGCTTGAAGAGTTGAAGATGCAATGACAGAATCAGAAAAGGTTTGTACCTGCTGGAAACCCTTCAACTGACAGTACTTCAAATAACAAAGGAACTAAACAAAGCTGAACTACCGCCAAAAAAGAGCTAAGTGGGGGTCTCCCGCAAATGTCAAAGCATTGGCCCTGTCATTAGGAGATCATGAGTTTGATGCCAGGTGATGCCACATCCAGCTTTGGCTGGGACTCCAAGGCAGCATATTTGAGTGGGAAAGACAGCCCATCATGTAGCTCTCAATGCTAGCCAATGCAAGTGTCTGTTAGCAGATGTAACAGAACTGGCAGTTAGTGTTCTCCTCTAAGCATGGTGAGCTAATCAAAGATTGCAAAAAGGTATGGTGGTACAGAGGAAGCTCATGCAAGCCCTCCCAGCTTGGTAGCGTAATGAGATAGGTGGAGACCTAGCTGGTGTGTGGAATTGGCCATCACTATAATTATTTATTATAAAAAAATATATATTTTTTTGTATTTAACTATATAATTGCTTATATGTAATTGGTTAAATAATGAATCACACTGTCACTATTCTATACTCTATACCTAAACTTTTGCATTTGTTTCTTTTCATTTGTTAACTTTTCATCAAAATCACAAACTATCTGCAAATAGTTACAAAACTATGAAAACTTAGCACTTGCACTTTCTTTTTGTCTCTAATTTAAACAAGAAATATAAAAGTACGCTATGCTTTGTTAGTGACTTCTATGGGTTAAATTCAGATGCAGCCTGGACAGTAAGGCAAAAAGCATTTTGAGATAAGACCTGCCATGGTTCTCTGACCTTGCCTCATCATTTGAGAGGAGTGCCCCTTCTTTTATCGGGCAAATCTTTCTCGAGCGTGCCTATCCACTTTCTAATCCCTTGGTGAATAATTGATCGGAAGAGTATCTTAGCCTGCTCCATTGGCAGCGTGTGCTGGCCGGCTGTGTGGAAGCCCTCCCCCAGAGGCACTCGAGCCACACACTCCACTTCAGGCTCAAGGGCTCTCCACAGACTCCCCCCCCGCCTCACCCTCAGCCAGGGCAGAAGTGCTCCACTCCATCCTTCCCCCTTACCCCTGGCCCTGCCATGGCCCCTGTTCTCTCAGATCACTCCAGGACAATGCTGCGCTTGAACAGAAAGAGTGGGGGTGAAAAAAGAAAGAGGGCTCCGTGTCAGAGCGTTGCCTGTTAGCTGACGGAACGTCTAAAAAAGAACCACCTCATAAATCAAAATGGGCGAGAATGGGCATTGTTCCTCTGAGAGCTCACCCACTTGTTCTCCTCAACCCCCTTTCCTCTCCCTTCTCTTCCCTTTTCCCCTTTCTCTCCTTTCCCTCCAAATGGCAGAAAAGGATAAGAGGATGGGTGGAGGCTTGTTGTTTGGTGTATTTCTAACCTTCTGTCTTTCTGCAGTGTCTTTGGTCAGTAGCTGTAGTTACCATGTCTCAATTCAGTGCTGTAATGCTCCATAAGCCTAAGTTGAGCATGCTGCTTACTGAATTAGCGGTTACATTAGCTTTGATACATCCCACATTCGTTTCCATGTTTATTTTTTCCTAATTCATGTCAGTGAGGTTAAGTCCACATTTGTTAGAGTGAGTTTGTGTTGGTGTGCTGAAGGTGGGGGTCACTTAACGGTACAACAGCTAACGTCGGCAATATCTTTGTCTCGGCTCATTAGCGAACTCCCTATATGCACAAACACAGCCAGCTGTTTCCCCTTCTTCTTGATAATTAGTAATTAATAGTGAGTGTTCCACTCAAACCGCAAGCTTACGAGCTGAACACTAGTCATGCAACAAGTTTATATTTCCTGCAGACTGAGGGCTCTATAAACAAATAAACCACTGTTCAGCTTGAGGACACAAAAGCGTGTCTCATCCCGAATGCTAAACCACTCTCTAACAACAGCACAAGCCTGGGGTGCGATCTGACACTTTGTTGCGCAAGATAGCGCTAAGCTAATCTGTTTTCATTTTGCCAGGCGATTAATGAGGTTTCGCCCATTTCTGTCTTCTCCCGCCCCCTCCGGCCTCCTCGCTCCTCTTGTGAGACAGCAGGAATCAAGCTGATATTATCATAATTGGATCAGTGGCTGCCTCTTTTAAAGAGGCCCATGTACGCATATCTGCCAACAGATTCCCATTAAACGTACTGTATCATCACTTCACCTCACTCTGCCGTCGGCTGTTCTGTCACCGGATGGAGTGAGCTGGATTGTCAACACTGGGACTTTTCCCACCTCGGGTTCACTGGGGACGTTTGTTCTGATAATCTATCTAACTCTTATCGTGGAGAGCAGTATGCAGCAACTCCGCACTAGTGCTGCGGTAGGCTGAACAATGTCCACTCACGGGTTTAAGCCTTGCCTAGAAACTCAATTTGACTTTCAGGCATACCCTTTTCTGTTCCGTTCCACAAAATCTCCAGCCCTTTAGTCTTCAAAAGTACTTGTTCCTCACAACTTGTACAAATAGCTAGCTATTTACAAAGAGATTGCTGAGAGAGATAATCAGAATTGTGGGCTACTGAAGTGGGGAAAGCAGATACCGCTCTTGTATTGTTTGTGCCCTCTTGAAATCGAGTGTAGTGTTGCTTTCGCAGGGTGTAAACACGCAAAGCAGGATTACACCAGACACTGACAGGCCTTTCCACAATGAGGTGGTAACTTAGCCTGAGCACTGACAACAGCGCCCGATACCCCCGAGACAATAGACGGACAAATCTTGTCTGTGTGTGTTTGTCGATACCCTGAGGGGGGCTTATTCTCATCCCGTTGATGTCTGAGTGGAATCGGCTACTCCAGCACTGAAAACGAACACACCTTCAAAGGGAATTGGAGACTTCCTGAGTATGTCAAACCTTTTCAGCAGAACACAGTCATACATTCTCTGAGTGTGAGCCTGTGTGTCTCAAACCAGTGACTCAGTATGAGTCTCCATGTGTGCATTTGTGGGAATGCTGTGGATATTGCATTCAGACAGTACCTAGAAATGTAAGTAACCTGTAATGCGAATGAACGTGAGTCAATCAGAACTCAAATAGTCAGTTAACCCTGTCAAACTGAATGATTAATTCTGAGAATTTGGCGATGACACTTTTAGCTCTAAATCAGTAACCAGAGGAGATGCATGTTCACATTGGTCGTATTAAAAAAGATCCATATCGTTGCTGTCAGGACAAAATCTCATATCTCCATTTTTCACTTTTTAACATTTTTGAAAATGCATGTTTCTCTTTATGTTGTGTTTAAATTTCTTAATGAATGGACAAAAACAAATGGCTCAGAATTACTTGGAAAGACTTCTGATTCCATTGACTTACATTAAAAGTACAGTATATTTTTTTCTTTCTCCTGTAAAGTTACCATTTCGGAGATACAAGGTTTTGTTCCGACAGCAGCGATGTGTAGAGTCAGAGCTTTCTGTGTGCTACCGTGTTTTCTATCACTGTATTAAAGATGCATGAGGCTTCCGATATCAATGCATTGTATTTTCCAAGAGAATGTGCAAGCTTTTCCAGAGTACAGTTTGGGTGGGTAAAAGCTTATTGTTTGCTTAATCAGATTCATTATAAAATGCCACTGATATATGACATATTCTTATTGATGCATTTGCTTGTTCAAAGCTGTAGTTTGTGAGCCAAACTATGCAAAAATTGACAAATCCTTGGCTTAGTTAAATCCCATTTATTACATATCAAATTAATGCAATGATAGCATTGGGCAACTACATTGTAAACAGGGAATAGAAGATGAAGAGAGGTTTTTGCATGGGCCTTGAAAGGTTCACAGCACCGAAATATGGTATTTATAGTACATCGATGAATCTAGATTGACTTGACAGAAGAGGAAAAGTTGTGATAAAGGAACATCTGAATTTTTCATAGTGTATTTGTACATTTTTCTCCTTAGGAAATGCTAAACTGCACAGTATTTACAGTAAATCTAAAGAACTTTAATAGATGAAATGTCCAAATACTTTTGGGCCCACTGTATGCTTTGTTTTAGACTTCAGCAGAACAGTATATAGTCATTTGAGTGAGGAGTGGGAGGCCCACGAAATGTGTCTGTCACAGTCACTCTCTTATCACTGCACTATAATCTACTCCTCACAATTTGGACCCACTCTGAAACCTGACTCTACTTGGCTCTTGGTCCATGTTCACTTTTCATTAAAAAAAAAAGTTGTTCTCAAATACCTCTTGATTATAGGGCCACATGTAACATATCCCTTTCACCCGTTAACCGCCCCAAGCCTGTTAGCAGTGGATTTCTTTCCTCGAACAAGCCTGATCGACTTTCATCTGTAATGTGCATGATTATGAAAGGGCACACTAAGAGCCTGGCTAGCTGTGTCGGCCTCCCTGCTGGAAAGAGTCAATTAGCCTTTGCTCTGCTCTTAAGTGGTTAATAGTGTAAATAGCCCTGGCTGGATTTAGACTGAGTTGACCACACTAGGCTATCACACATTGCTGACCTAAGTGGACCATATGTCATTTCTATTTGTGTCAGCAAATAATAGTCTCATTACAGAGGAGCCATTTTATTAACTTTGCTTAGAATATCTTTAATATATGTACATGCATGTATTTTAGTAAACAACGCTTACTATGTTTGGCTTTGAATTGTCTCATCGATCGAGGGGGTGGTGCCACATCTTCCATCTACATGACTGCATGATGCGACATTTTGCTTTCATTAGATCACAACCTTAACCTTTCTCTCTCTTCTCTTTCAGAGACCTGATGCCCAAGACCTTGGAGGGTCAGATCACCATGGAGAAAACCCCCAGCTACTTTGTGACCCGTGAGGCTCCAGCCCGGATCTACGCCATGTCCCGGGACACCAAGCTGATTGTGGTGGTGAGGGATCCCGTCACTCGGGCCATCTCAGACTACACCCAGACGCTGTCCAAGAAGCCGGACATTCCCTCCTTTGAAAGTCTGACCTTCAAAAACAGGACTACGGGTCTGATCGACACCTCGTGGAGCGCCATCCAGATCGGCATCTACGCCAAGCATCTGGACAACTGGCTGCAGTACTTTCCCATGCGTCAGATTCTGTTCGTGAGTGGAGAGCGGCTGATCAGCGATCCGGCCGGAGAGCTGGGCCGCGTGCAGGACTTCCTGGGGCTCAAAAGGATCATCACAGACAAACACTTCTACTTCAACCAGACCAAGGGCTTCCCCTGCCTCAAGAAGGCCGAGGGAAGCAGCAAACCCCACTGCCTGGGCAAAACCAAAGGGCGGACTCACCCCAACATTGACCCTGAGGTAGTACAGAGGCTCAGAGACTTCTACAGGCCCTTCAACATGAAGTTCTACCAGATGACCGGACATAACTTTGGTTGGGATTGAAAGTGAAAGGAATACAAACACTCAAAAAAAACTATTTTTTTCTCTGTATTTCTATTGGCAAAAGATGTGATAATTGCTATATATATGTTAAATGTACAGAGATCTATTTTATAATAATTTATTTTTAATTTTTAAGCAATTAATTCACTAAGCTGCCTAACCATATTTGTACAGAGCATCTGGCCCACATTTACGTTTTGTTTTCCCAACATTCCACAATCTTCTTTTCTGTTTTTATTTTTTCGTCCATATGATAGGCAACTCATTTGAATAAATGGTGCTTCCAAATGCTAATGTAATGACTGAAATATAAATTGGATGTACTAGAGAAAAAGAAAAATCACTGTGTTACGGGTATAGAGTGTTCACAGACCAATAGCAACAAATATTTCTTAGTGAATTTCAGTTTTCTTTTTTTTTTTTCATGGGCCATTTTGCGCTCCAGAGGTTGCCTCTTTGCCGAATGGTCCATGTCTCAGTCCTCTCCTGATTGGCATGATTTCTACTTAGTGAAGCTTACAGGCTGTCCAGATGATCAGATGTCCCCTTTACTCAATAGTGGGTGGATCAATAAGTCTAATTGCTACTCGTGGTGTCATTCATGCTTAGAGTATCCCACCGACCTTTTTACTGGCAACTGGGAATAATGAATGGGCATTTCATTGATGGAGGAATCGCATTGTGGACAACAGTCAGGCAACATGTTGACATTATGCTAATTTTGTAATGCACGTGTAAAGATCGATTAGATCTATCTGGTCTCATTGTTTCCCTTTGGAAAATGAGCTAGATTGCAGCGAGGCTACTGATCCATCTCAAGGGGGTTCAAGGGTCAAGTAAAGCCTTCGTAAAAATATCCGTGAGAGGGATTGGGTTGATGGTAGAAATGTTATGCCGCTAGACTGGAGATGAAAGCCTTTATTCTAAACTGAAAGATGCAATATGACACGCAGTAGATGTTGTGGTCTATCTATCTAAAGAACATCTCTGCATAGATGGGTCTCTTCAAAGCGAACTGGCCCAATCGCCACCTCCATCTCAAGCACAGGCAGATCAAATAAAAAGAGTGTAGCAGCATCTGTCAGTAGAATGATGTCAGTGGTGGACTGTGGTCCCACAGTATATTCTAATTCATCCTACCAGATCATTGTCTATTGTTTCTCAGCGTTGATCTCAATCCTCTTATTGTTGCCAAATTATCTCATACATGTAAGAACTTTCAATCTGATGCCTCAAAATGCTTCTGTCTTCGTTTTTGTTGCCTTTTTTTGGGTTTTGTTTGTCTTTCTACTTGAATTCTTGATATGCAAGAGAGAGAAACAAGTCTGTAGCTCTCTTATCTGTTATACATCTCACGGCCTCAGAGACGGCGGCCACCTCAAAGACGAGATAAATGACTCGGCTCAGCGCAGCCCTGGTCAATACGTTACTGTAAAACTGATTCAGGATCAGCTCCTAACATCTCAATGTTGTGTTTTCTTCTCAATTGCAGAACACCAAGTTGCAAAAGGCACAAGAATAGCAATGCTGTGATGAATTTGGATAGGGTTGAAGGCAGGACGATGAGAGATTTGACTTCTCTTGAGATCTGAGATCTTTGTATTGGGTTTGCAACATGTACCTTACTATAACATTGAGCATGGAGAGGCTGACCCTGTATCAGCAGCTGAAGATTGACTTCACCAGTGTTTTTTAGAAGATGACTTTGTGACAGATTGTGAAAGGGTGATGAGTTGTAAATGTACCAGAGCCTTCATTCACTTGTCATGAAATCAAATAGTGAAGATAGTTCTTGGGACGGATGTGTGAGGTGCTTGAGTAAATGTGGTCTGCAATGGTTCATTGATTTGCTTTTGATGATTTTGTGCCTCTAACCAGTCCTGTACGACGCTGAAGCCCACGTCCTTTCGTTTAGAGAGGAGATTATACTATGAATCAGCTTCCAGGACAAAGCCATGAGCGTCTGCTAGATGCGGATGTTGAACGACAGGGGAAATTTCACAGGCATTTTCTTCTATTTAAAACATCAGTCATTGTGCAGAGGCAAAAAGAAACACTGAATGCTGCTCTGACCATAATGAAATCACCGAAGTTTCTCTCCAGCATTCACATCGGAGTCATTTGTACAGTGGTCGAAGACTGGTCTAACATTGAGCACGAATGTTGGTTATGGTCTCTTCTGCTGTCTCAGCAATGCAACTGGTTCCCCTGCCATCAATTCCACAAAGAACTCAAGTAGGACATTTATTGTTCAGATATTCACTGAATGATAACTGTGAAACCCCTTCTTAAGACAGTTTGACTACTTGAGACCTGATTTTTGGAAAGGTTTTAAATGCATATGGGAGAATTTCAAAATCTTTGCTCATGGTCAGGCAGTCCATGCTGATGCATCTGTTTACGGTTGAGTTTTATTCAACCTTATAGGGATATCCAGATAGTGATGTTTGTCTTACCCCACATATAACATAATAAATAGGCTAGCAAATCTGTATGTATGAACAAGACATGAAAAAAGACATGTAAAGCAAGTATTTTGTGGTATCTATCAAAAATAATTAATTTTACACCACGAAAGAGCAAAATGGAACAGATGTTTCTAGACAGTTAAATACTGAACATTCATATTTCTTTGTATGAAGAAATAAATAAAATATATATTTTACCAAAACCGCCTCGTCCTGTTGTAACTCCACCTTCTTCATGTGAAATAGAGAAAGAATAACAGTCGAAGCAATTCTCACAGGGGTGTTCCATCTAAAGCCCTAATTAGCCTTTTAAATGTACCACAGTGAGATCATTAGCTGTGCTTTCATGCCAGTTTGTCTCCATGCTAATCATTTCTAGTAAACAGAATTAACATAACTGAACACTTTCTTGGTGGTAAAGCATGTCTGACATGACAGGAGGTTTGTTCACAGCCAAAATCTCTGCATTCGTGGGTGGCGGGGACCTTAACAGTTAAGCATAGCTCTCAGCAGCCTGGGAGGTAAGGGTGGGTGTTAAATGCTGGTCTGAGATCAGTTTAACAATGCCTGGCTCAAGGTTGAGGTTAAGGTTTTGGCATGTATTCTGCTCTGAGCTCAGCTTGCGGGGATGGAGATACCGTAATGGACGTGTAAGTGTGAGGCCTGTGGATGGATGCGTTCCTACAGCCCACCCACTCTCGTCCTTCATTCAAAAGACATCCCTGTGCAAATCTGTGCTCCAGTCCACCTACATGCTAACTTGTTTACCGCTGGCCTGACCAGCGCTGCTCCCAAACAGGGCCGGAGTTGTTCTTTTTCAGGCAGTGTGCTCCCCCAGGATACTTCATTTGCACCTGGGTTATGCAGCACAGTGGAACAACATCTAGCCAAAACACTGAAGCCCTACACAAGCTCTATATGGGTCGCCCAAGGCCGTCAAGGTCCTACAGCTTGTGCAGGTACAGTAGCTTACAGTTTGTTCACTGGTCTGTCCCCATGTGAGTTTTCAAAATATCTGGCCTGGAAGTTTGTGTACCAGATATGAATATGAGTGGAAGAGTTAGTGTAACAATGTAGTGGAATTATACGAGGCACTTTAATAACTGTAATTGTGACTATGCTGCTGAAAGTGATAAATGAGCACGCAGCATCATTAATCTCCTTGTTTCTTTTCTTGTCTTCTATAAGACATAAGCTTCCTCAGCCAGTAATGGGGAACTAAATCAGCTGTGCTGCTGCAATACAGGGTGATGCTGCCTGGCTGTTATTTGCTGTGATTTTGTTTATAGGTAAACCTATAGGCTGAAAACTAATTTGATCAAGGACAGTGATACAGGTTTCATTTCAGCTTGGGAGTGGGGATTCCATCAAGCATTATTAGTGTTTATTAGCATTTATATATTTTATATTTATATATCTTATATATTTTAAACAAACAAGTTGTCCTTCTCACCAGAACTGTTTCCATTACAATGCAGCACTGTGACAGGGTTGTTATTGACTTTTACATTAAATGTTTTTTGATTTATGAAGCCTAGAAACTAAGATACAGTATCACAATACTGAGTGAATCTTGGGTTGTTTTTCAAGCCAGATTGCTCACTGGTGCTTTGTTGAACCTTGATGATCCCACTGAGGTTACAGAGGGCATTGTTGTGATGTGTGCATCATGTCTGCTTGCTAGACAATACAAGACAGCCATGCAAATAGCCCACAAAATGTGAGCCCCAGTTTGAAGAGTTAACTTCATTTACTTTAGCTTTGTATAAAATGGTTTACCAACCTCAGCAATGGAAACTTAAACATTGTGCGCAGTTCATAAAACCTTATGTTTATTTAGTTAGCAAAAGATTGATAGAATGATGCAAGTGTCAGAATAAAAATAACAATAGATCTAGAAAAGGAGTCTCCAACTGTCCGGCACAGTTAGGAGATCAGGTGTGTTTGTGTAAGGAATTCACCAAACTATGATGGACTCTGGCTCTCCAAGACTGGACTTTGACACCCCTGATCTAGAACCTAGCTATGAAATACTTAATAAACACAAAACTGAAACACACATGTGCCATTAAGATGCTAGGGCTGTTTAACCAAGAACAGTGAAGCATCTGACTGACATGTTTTGATGCTTTAAAAGATCTTACCCACTTTATCTTTGGCCCTATAAACGAAAACGTTTCAGTGTCAGGCTTGCTTTTATTCTTTGTCATTTATACACGGATCTATCACTGTTGTACAACAGAGATAGTGTTAAATAGACATGCAGACATGGGTACATTTTTTGCCAAATTGAGGGAGGCAATTCACTCCCCTCCAAACACTGGGGTTAATATGACCCCTCTGTCCCTCCCCAAATCTACGCCTATGCTCAAGAAAAGAAGTTCACCAGTGTTTCAATTTTATTTATTTATTTATTTATTTACTTGCTTACTTATATTTATTAAATTGAAATGAGAATTGTTTTTGTTATGTTAAACAGTATTATTTCCTTGTTTTTTCTTCTAATACTGCATTTGCTTTGTTGAGCTGACCTTTGCAAATCAAAGGCCAGTGCAACACAGCGGGTTGTATAATCTACATTATACAGTGTGGCCATGATAAAATATACCAACACAGAATTATTTCATACCTTGCTATGCTTTTCCAATAAGTTGACCTTTCAATAGTAGTTACTCACCTGAGCATCTCGTATATCCTAAATTACTACAACTACATTATCATGCAGGATTTCTTATTAGGGTTGGCCTCTACTTTGGTATTGGAGAGTATTAGCTCAGAGTTTAGCTCAGACAGCAATGTTAACACTCCATAAAAGATTAATACTGAGTACAAGCTGTGCTCACTCTGTCTGCTCATGTTAGAGGCTTCTGTTTGTGAACTCTTGTAATATACAGTAGCACGGCCTAGACCAAGAAGCTTTGACCATTCGTATCATATCAAGTGTCATGATATTTATGGCTGTTTAACCAGTCCCCACAATATTGAGTCAGATTCCTTCAATAGAGAAGCCTTGTCCAAAATCAGCAGGCGTACTTGCATAATTCACAGTGCGGCACGCGAGTTCACGACAGACCAATATAGAGAAATGCAAACAGAGGTATTGGCTTGTCTATTTCCATGGAAACTGTTGCCTGGTGTGGTGGAGCTGAGACTTCTTTTTCCACTCTGAGGGCTTGCTGACACTCGGCAGAGCTGACACGAGCTGAAAACACAGCTGGCTCGGGGGACCGCCTGTGGGGGTGAGGTGTTACCCGATCCTCGTGCTCCTTGGCTGGGATAGGGCAGAGCAGAACTGAGCCCTCAGTGACTCTGTGCTCCACCAGGGATCCTAGAGTGCGTTAATACCACCCGGGAGAATTCGGACAGGGCAGGGGAACATATGGTCTACAATAAACAACAGAGAGTTGGGGAATCAGAGAGGGCCAGTTGAGACTCTTTCAAGACCCTGTCCTCCCTACACTTGCTAATTAGAGTAAATGGCGATTTCCCTTAATAAACCAGGGCTGCTCTGTTAATCGCACATTTTCCCCCACCTGAAGCATCTGCTCAAATGGGAATGGTTAAAAAAACAACCCGTGCAATTAAGTAAGGAGTCTTTTCTCACCTTCTGATTATTGATAGATCTTTAGAAAGATTACTGAAAATGATGCAACGAAGGCAGTTATTTAGCCCATGCCAGAATAGTTGCGAGGCAAGTTTCAACCTCCCATCTTCCCCAGGAGATCTCATACAGCAATTGTTTGCCTTTCATCAAGATTGCCATCAACACTAGCAAGCCTGGAGCTGGATAATTTCACACCGCAAGCAGCAGCACTGACAGACACAGCAAAGTTGGTGCCAAATAGGATGCGGTCTCAAAAATGCACCTCAACTATTTAAACACCTCTGGCCTCCATCCAACCTCCCTGATGTGTTAGCATGTTGTTTATTGATGAAGCTGATTAAGTTATTCACAGGTGAGTGAAGCTGTACAGCCCCTCTGCTCAAAACTCACGAAAGCATCAATCCAGAGAATCTCCTGAGGAAATGATTCTGCTGCTACAATTAGGCTTTGGGCACAGAATGGCATGTGGTAATTGCAACTTTTTTACAGTTTGCTGTCGTCACGGCCTCCCCGGGGCTGTTGTGGGCACAGCAGCTGTTGTTTTGGGGAGTTTGGAGGGGTGCAGACACCTGGCTTTGCTTGACACGCGAAGCCCCCATGCCTTGTGAATTGACCTGCCCCCTTGTCTGCTGTGTGGCATGTTCGATCTGATTAGCTTCAAGCGGCCAAGCAATTGAAAAAGATCTAAACAATCATGTCACAATGGAAGGGAACGTGGCTGCCGGATCAGAGGGGAGTGATCAATAATTTAGACCTCTGGACCTCCCGCTCGAGCTCCTTAATGCACAGCAACATGGGGCTGCTCTTCATTAATGGAGGGAAAACGATGGGTGGTAGATGGTCTCTCTTACTTGCAAGTTCACCTCCAAGCCCTGCTGTTCGGTTCTCACTCATAGATGGCTAGAGGGCAAGAGTAAATGGCTTTATGTCTAAACATTTTTAACCCTGTTGCCAAATGTGGGGTGGAGGTAATGATGGTTAAGTATTGCTTAGAGCCTGCAGAGTGTCCATGGAGTCTGAGATGTTTTTATGAAAGCTTGATAGAGAAAAGATGGTATATTTGAAAATTAGCAAGCATGCTCAGTGTTAAGACCTCTGTGGACATTTCTCAACTGACCATTTGCAAAATTATGATTGACATGCTTTTCAGTCATTCACAATTGTCTCTAAGTGCTGTTTCCTCCATGATGTGTAGGAAGAATTTAGACAGAACTCATCACAACAAACCTGCTGTGAGAATGGCAGTGGCAGTAAATTGGTCAGGATTATTAGATTAAGAAATAATGGAAAGGTGTTGCTAAGGATGAATAATGCCTGACCCATGCCATCCTGATCATCTGGAGGGTGGAGCTGTTTTTATTTAATTCCTGAAGCTGAAAAATGATTAGATTAAACTCTCTGAAAGTCCACACTTTCAAAGACAGCTCAACGTCTTTGTGCAAAGATAAATATTTGTGAACTCATAAACATGGCAGTTTTTATACTGTTTCATTAAATCTTGCTTAAACACCTCCTCAACATCTGACATTGCTCTCACTAGCTCCAGTATTATCTTTAGTACTAGTTTTAGCATTGACTCATATGAAGGGGTAGCTGCCGTAGCTAAAGCATCCTCCTAATTAAACATGAAAACCCACCACTTTAACATCCAGTGGCTAAAAGATTTCCCTGGTTCAATTAATGTAATGTTTTTGAATGAAATATTTTATAAATGTTCTCCTCTTTGTGCTTTTAATTTTTTCTTTGTACTACGAACTTTATAGTCTTATAGTACTACCAGTGTTTGATAGCCTGAGCTGATAGTGTGATGGACCGTTTTGCAAATGGTCAATGGTTTCCTACAACACACTGTAAGAAATTTGTAAATTTACAGTAATTTACTGGCAAAGATATTGCATAATTACTTTATTCTAAACTCATTTCATCACATCACAGCTGTACAGTCACACCACACAACTGTCACTGGGGCAGTACCCCTTTGGGTGGGACCCTCAAGAGTACATTTCAGTGCCTTTAGTCAGGGAACATAACTGTACCATTGAAATTATATAAGTTGTATTGACTCCACACACCCCGTCTCGTCTCCTTGCTATTTATTTTATTGTTTTGTTTGAAAATATTACTTTATGAAACATACAAATACATACTTTTCGCATTGAAAAACTTATTTAAGATGCACAATTAGACTTTAAAACCACTGTTGTACCTTTGAGGGTACATATATATTGTTTAAACTTTGATGTACCTGCACAGTACCTTTATTTCTAACAGTGCAGAGCAAAGATAAGCAACCATCTAAAGGTACATGTGTGTCTGCAGGACACAGGTCAGTCAGGGTCTCTCTGTAGATCCTGTAAGGGTCTATCTTATCGCCGCAGATTAGCGAGTGCCCAGGTCCGGTAGTTTACACTAGATAAAGTCTTATTAGGTCAGGGTTAAGGGATTTTATTAACACTGGCTGCACTGTTTGCCCTCCTTCACTGCATCTTGTAATTACTCTCTAGTTCATTCAGTTGCTACTGAAGGGTTCACCTTCCTCACATTTGAGAGATGCAACCCTACTAAACAGGCTATGTTTTCACTCGGATGCATGTCCTAACAACCTCTGGAGAAGTTTAAAGGTAAAACCTGTCTATCACTACAGAAGCAATGGCTATACATCCTTCAGTGGTGACCCAATATGGGTAAACAATCTTAATCTCCTTCTCTGGCTGAGAGTGACCGTGATGTGACACTGGAAGGATGTGCTTCTGTTACAGCTCCAGGAAGCAGCGTGCCAGGTCATGCAGCTGCCACTGACATGGAGGCAGATCCCTCAGAGTGCCCTGAGAGAGGAAAGGGAGTGTAAATACTGGGCCAGGCAGGTGGGAACACAGGAACAAAAGACAGGATCTGCATGGAAAAAAAAGGTAGGTTTAGAGCGCATGCATGTGGAGGTGTGCTGTTTAAAAGGCAGGATAAGACCTGACCTTTATGAGTGATGTTGATACACCTGCCCATGCTGTCCTCAGCCTGGCGTGTGTGTATATGTGTGTGTGTTTGGATGTATGTGTGTGCTGCAGAGGCTGTGGTTTGGCCAAAAATTAAACTGATGCATTCTGGTACAGATCATTAAGTTAGAAAATGTAATCTGTAACTTAATTCAAAGAAGTACCATATTATTACTAACTGTCCTCAAGTTGATTCTGACTCCTGGCGACCACTTGGATAGTGTTTCTCCAGGATGTCCCATCTTCTGTTTGGGTCTTTAGGCTTCTTAATAACTTGTTCATGATTTCTCTGATTGTATCCATCCATCTTGTTGCTGGCTGCCCTCTTTCTTTTTTTACTTTCTACATTTCTAGGCATAATTGTCTTTTTGAATGAATTGGCTCATCTCATACAAAATATGTAAGAAAAAAAAAGAAAGAAAGTTATTTGCCCACCTGGGCATTGAGTTAGATATAAGGCCATTGGTTATTTGTTTGGTTTTTCAATACAAGGTAAAAGTAAAATTTCTGAGGGATTATTATGTTTCTTGTCCTGTGTTTTTGTCCAGCTTCCACATCCATACAGAGGCACAGAAACACCACAGCCTGGACAAATCCAATCTCATCTCTTGTCTTATTTTTATTTATTTATTTATTTATTTATTTATTTGTTCTTTGCCATTTTGTTTGCCATGGGAAAGAAGTGACAATGATATAATGATATTGCTCCTCAAAAAAAGGCAACGGGTGCCATTGCGTAGTTTAGCTTTGTTACAAGTTGCTATAACGCAACCACCTGGTCAGCACAGCAACCACAGAGACAATAGAGATTGGTGGAATGCAGGCATGTGTACAGATTGACCCCAGGGTGGGGGCTTGATGCCCTTTCCCTTTACCCTCAGACTGTACAGGTGCCCTGCCAGCTGGCATGTACAATGATTATACTTTATATCGCCTCCACCATTCTTCAAGATCCATTTTGGCTTGTGTTCTTGGGAAGATTCAGATTCTGTTTGGCAGAGTCAGAAACCAATAAGCAAGTCTATTTGAGATTACTTAACAACTGGACACAGTTTGAAGCGGGTCAGTGATTGAGGCGTGACATAGGCGGCTATAAGCTTCTATTACTTTTTAGCTACATTAGCTCTGGTGCAAAACTATAGAAGCAAATTGTAAATACCAATTATATTTGACATGAGGTGGGACAGTGTGTATATTTGATTGCTTTGCTTTACAGAAAGAAGATTAGCACATTGTCACTCAGCTCATGCTTTTGTCTGCATAAGAGCTTACAACACAGGTCACTGGCAGCGTCGACACCTCAACAAAAGAAGAGTATGAAGCAAAACGATCACCTACAAAGACACTTGTGTGTGGATGTGTGTGCGTGTGTGTTTTGATTACTTCTGAACCTCCTGCAGAGTCACTTAAATGTGGTCTGATACACTGACTGACAACCATCAATAATGCAGAGACCAGAGGGACTGTGAGAGAGAGCGGGAGAGGAACAATTGGCTGCTGTCCCTGCAGGAAGTCTTCTCCAGCACAGACGGATGGATGAGTCTAATTTAGCGTCTGATGAGAAACTGGCCGTTTTGAACGGACCGCAGGCTCAGCCATTGCCTAATGAGGGGTTCATCGCAGTTAGTGTGTGATTATGACCGAAGAGCAATGTGTGTGCGCAATAAAAATGTGCATAGAGATACGAGACTGGCCTATTTAGCACATTATTTTGCACCGAAGCATTTAAGTGTGCAAGCATAAGTGCGTGTACATGCGTTTTTCCATTTTCCGCTAAAGCAGAGAACAGTAAGAGAAGGACACCCTCCTCTGTTATTACCTTAACTGCAGTTCTAACTCCATTTCAGCTCCACTGCAGCTCTCCCACTAATAGTGTTCACACTGTCATCAGGCATTACAGTATTATCCCATCATGAGCGAGATGAAGGGGACATTAGGAAGTAGAGCCGAAGAGGTATTCTGGGAGCTGTGTTCTGGCTTGCTGTCTCAATAAGTTTTTCACTGAGTAAATCACCTTTCCACACCTATTTCATGCTTCTGGCAAGTGCGTGCATCCTTGCTAACTCCACAAACACATTAACTCATGATCTAGGTCCAGGGCCTCCCATGACAGAGAACTTACAGAGTCTCATTGTTATTTCCTTGAATAAAATGTGATCTTCTTTTCTACATTTTCATGTTCAACACTGGACTCCTCCCTTTGGATAAACTGTAAACTCGCCCTGTCCAAATTCCTAATGCAACTGTGCAATCTAAGGAGAAGCTTAAACCTGGAGTGCATCTCAAACTGCAGAGAAACCTAAGACACTTTTGACTTTAAGTCAGCAATACCCACCAACACAGAAAGATTAATCTTGTTAGCAGCCATGACATAAGCTAACAAATATGATTTTTGTTAGCAAAGAGTTTTCATTTTAGATTGTTCAAGAACGTCCAATGTGTAATGTTCACACAAGCCTAAAGTGTGTTTTTGCACAACAACCAATATATAAACAGAATTTTACTCGTTTGTAAGGCAAACTGAATTGTAATTTGATTTTATTTCTTATAGGGACCCACCAAACCTGCCTACTGGCAACCAATTCAATTTTTGACTACTAATAGTAATATATTATATATATTATATATATTTTAGTTCATTAACTGAGAAGAAAGATTGTGTGTTTTCTTATCAGCTTCTAAAGGCCACCAGACTGTCACGCAGCTGTGTTAGATACCACACAGAAAGTGAAGCAGTGGGAGCACAGCCAAGCTCAAGATCATTTTTACACTATTGCATACATATTAAATGGAATAAAACTTTTAACATAATGTATACATTTACACATTTGGTACTCTTCACAAACTGGCTGTTTTTCAATTAAAAACTTTCTTAGTATCAATTTCAACCCACAGGTGATCTACTTGCCAGGTCTGATTCTGGGTTTAATTTAATTTTTCAATAAAAGCAAAATAATGAGTGGTGGACAAATCTCTGCTTTCACTGGATCTGCTGGATGGCATGTTTAGTCATCTGATTGGTTACCAAGCAATAACAAAGAAAAAAAAAGTAGAAACAATTACTGCTAAACAGATGAGCTGGCACCACAAGTGACTGCAGATATAATGTAAATCAGACCTTGGGTTTTACACAGATTTATGACACAAATACTGCATATTGTAAGAAATCTCAGCTTCTTGAGTTTAATATGGAATCTCATACTGTTGTAAAGTTTAGAGACAATGATAGTAATTGCAATGGCTACGTGTTCAACCTTATAGAGTTAAAATACTTGTTACATTCTATTTCTTACTATCCAGTGATGATATGGACTGCAATGTAAATAAGCTGGGTTTTACTAAGTTATAGATATATGTACTAGAATAATGACCAACGAGTTCTCAGGGATGGATTGGCCATCGAGAGGACCAGGACAATTCCCAGTAGGCTGCTATGTGCGTGGGCCACCGAGACAGTGAGAGAGAGAGAAATGCATGGTTTCTTATGCAGCCCTATATAAAATTAATGGAGGCTGCCCGGGAAAACAGTGTGTGCTGGGCAAAAGCCGGAGTGCACTATCTAGACATGTTAGTGGCCCACTGCATTCCCAGTGTGTGTCCATTGCCCAACCTCACAAATGCTGCTGCTCCCAGGACAAAGCATAATGATAATAACCAGGAAAGTTAAACTGAGAAGGCTAGCTAGAGACAGAAACCCTCCAAAAAGCATAAGGAGGGGAGTTGTGGTGGGGGGAGGTCACTGTAGTTGTAGTGGGCTGGTTTAGACAAAAGTCCAGGGCTGAATTTAATTCCCAGTCCAGCCGTGTTCTGTATAATATCTGGCAGTAATTCATTGAGATTAAAAGGAATGGTTCATTCAAAATCAAAATTTACCCAACCCTTATCCCAAATGTAGTTGATCAGCCAAGCTTGTTTGCTTCTCATGTTTTGCACCACAGCTACAAGGCTAATGTAGATAACAAGCTCACACTGCAGTCAGCTAGCATTTTTGGCTGAACTATCCATTTAATTCACTAAAGTCATAACGGTCGTACTTTATTGAGGAGGTTCAGAACTTTACCTTATAGATACATTACCTTATTTTATGTAGTGGAAAACTCCCCCACTCTGTACACACACACCTAGAGACTATTACATCAATTGGCCGCCTCACTTCACAGTGTGAATGGCACTTACAGTTTTAAGGTCAATGCATTAGTGTAATAAATTTATTCATAGGCTCTCTTGTGCTCCAGGGGCTGGTCGCCGTCTCCTCTAATAAGCTGCTGACATCTGTCTACTGAGGCTGCCAGTGGAGAACCATCACTGCTAAGTGTCTGTGTGTGTGTGTGTGGAGGGTGACAGGGACCTGTGTGTCTTCTTCTTGCATCTTCTCCATGCAGGAGACGCAATGTGGCAGGGTGCCATCGAGCCGCCATCAAGGACAGAGTAAAATGAATACATCACCTCCAGCCATATCAAGCCTACCTGCAGATCAGAACACGGCTGAAACCATGGCTGAACATGGTCCTCTCAGCATCAGTCAAACATGGTTTCTACCTGAAGTATCTGCAGAGGTGTGTCCCTCTGAAAAACACATTAGCAAGAATTTGCAACAAAAACCATTTCCAGTGAAAGTTCCCAAGTGGTAACAGTTCTGGTATTTTGTTGGGGAGCAAATGATAAAGTCTATGTTTTGGGCTCCCAGCTGTTCGATGCCATAGCCACCCGTGGCCAGGAGTCGAAGGCAGCATGATTGGCCTCAGCCTTTCTGGGTGAGTAGAATGAGGTGACTACTCTGTGCTATGCTACCTGATGCAATAGACTTTGCAGTTAGCTTTCTCTTACAGGCATGTTGAGCTGTCCAATGATGTTGGAATAGTGGCAGTGCTTCTTTGCTTGATATCATCATGTGATTGAGGGGGACCAATTGGGAGAAACGACTAAACTGGGGAGAAAATTTGGGTAAATATAAAAAACTGCTTTTCAAAAAGTACATTAAACATGCAACTCACTGGGGGGTTTTCTGATATTACTGGGTCTTAGGATCAACACGTGTTAATGAGGTTAAACCATAGACATACATGGGTTTCTCAGACATGCTCATTACGTAGACTTTTACTCAACAACACAACAGCTTCCTTCCTGCTAAAGCAAGAGGCAGATGATATAATGAGGCAGTTGTTTGGTTCTCGATGACTAAGCTCTTTTAAGTGATAATTGTGGTTTTTTATTTAATATATGATTTTAGTCACAATATCACAAAAATAAGCAAATAATAATACATTATCTTCACTGCCTTCAGGTTACTGGGCATACCTACATACTCTACTTCCAAAGAAGAGGTGAAGGAAAACTGGATTGTATGTGTGTGTATGCCATAGCATGATGTGAAGTAAATATGAAGAAGAGAAAACCTTGTAGCTACTTTTTAGTTATATCTGCGTCATTGTGTTATGTTTGCATTTTTTTCAAACAGCATATTTAAATGATCATTGCATAAGTTTATTTTTAATACAGTATCCACTAGAATAGGAGCTGGATTGAAAATCTGGCTTGTTAAAATAAAAAATAAAATAAGCCCCACTGAGGGTCCTTCACTGTGATGGAGCTGATCCTATATCACTATATATGCTGTATGTACATATATATGTGTACAGTGTTGCACATATAGGGAGAATGTGTGTACATAGGGAAAATTATCTGTAAAAGAAATATAATAAAAGTTATCCTATGTACTTAACCGATGGATGCAGATGGAAAATAAAGGGTAAAAGTCTCCTTATGACTGGTATCTATGTTAATTATTCACATGCTTTGTCCAGAAGTGAGCCCATTTACACACTGTAGTAGGGATTTAAATACTAGTGGTAAGGAACTATTATGTGGGTAGAGTAGATGTATGATTGAGCATATTTGACTATGAATGGGAGCACAAATAAAATTGTATTGTATAACACTTAGAGCAGGACTGTATCGGAACATTAATGGGCATCTGAAAAATGTCTGATCATTAAAATTGTTTAAAAAATATGCAAAGAAAACCATAATATAATGATAATTAACTAAATACAGGGGAATATGAACTGAATGGTCATGTTGTAATGGATGTGTTTAAGTGGCATATGCATCATTCTGCTATCTAGGCCATTTGTAAGCATCAATGATGTCATCTCTGATGTCATCATGAGATATATGAAATAGCAAAAAACAGCCTTGACCTACAGACAGTAATATAAAGATATTGATAATGTAAAGAGTGTGAAAACATACTGATGCTCTCAAATCTACCTGGTATAATAAAAGTACCCTTTTTTTAATCTCTATTTTGTAAGCCTCCCAGACTCTACAATATCCAAGCCAGTGGCCACTCTGCCTTCGCCATGGACAGAAATGGGCCCATTTACAGTCTGCAGGAAGTGGCATTTTTGTAGACTGGGGCATAAATTCCCCCAGAGAAATCAAATGCAAATGCAATTAGACAAGCTGACAGTGGGTGATCTGATCAGCATGTATGTGTTTGGGTATAAAACAGTGTGAAACAGTGCAGTTGTGGCCAAAAAAACCCTTTTGTTCTTTCCACTGGTTTAAATGTTCACTTCTCTCATCAGGCTCTGCTTCTCTCATCACATTAAAATCAGCAGCCTAATGCGGCGCAGGGTGAAAGATAAAATCAGAGCAGCAGGGAAGCTAGTGTTGGTCATACAGTGGTTACATAGCTGATTTTACAGTCCAGTTACTCCTGGACTATGCTGTATGTGCAGTGTGGGGTGGGAGAAACTTTGGTTTTGGTGGGTCAGCTTAGGTGCTGGGTGGCCTGTCATCATAGATCGTGTCTCAGTAATAAACTGTTGGCTTACGGTCCAAACGTTTGTTTGCATGTGTGTGTGTGTGTTGGCAAAGCTGTGTATTCTGACAGCTGGCCTCACACATGAGCGAAATTACACACACTGGATGTGGGAGAACCACAAGCAGCCTAAACACAGCAAACCGTAAATCATTCAGCACCGGCGGGCTTCTGCTCTTTCATTACAGTTGTTCTTTTTTTTTATTGCTCTTATGTATTACTGAAGCAATTCAAGCCTTTCAAGAGATTGTCAAAGGTCAATTACTACAGGTCATTTTCAAAGTTAACAACAAGAGTAACTATGATTTACAGGGGTTGGATGATTTGATGTAGAGATGATTCCATCAATTTTACAAAATGTCTGCATAATTCAGCTGTTGAGATGCATTCTAACATTCAGAGTGATTTGATGTGAAGTCATTCATCTTAGAGAAACTGACTAAGATTTCTTTACAGTGGTGGTGATTGGAACCAGGGGTCACAATGTCTACTAAACAAAAACAGCCATTTTATTTAGTGTCTAAAATGACGAGTAAACCAACTACACGTTTTCTGAGTTTTTATATGTTATGGTGATAAATAAATCCAGACAAGTGGTAAATCTGCAAAAAAAAAAAAATAAAATAAATCTTTGGGGTCTGTTTTGCCCTGTAAAATGGTCCTTCATGTACTTTCACTGCATGTACTACTACACAATGAATTCATGCCAGTTTACTTGTACAGTGAATTTATGCAATAACTTTGTTTGAGGAAACATTCAAAGGTATTAAACTCTTTAGATGTCTGGTTCCATTCACCACCACTGTGAACACTTCTGACTCTGTACATTTCTCTAGAACTCAGCATTTCACACCAAACCACTCTGAATGACTTTGTAACAGTTAAACGTGTAAAAGTGGTGGAATTTCTCTTTAATTCAACAACTTAATGTTTAATAATTAGCAGCTAATTGATTACCAACTACAATATTGATAAGGCTTAATAAGGCCATTACAATGTCTCCCTGTTCTGAGGTGGGTTATCATTATGGATGGTTTAAATTTAGTTCATTAATGGTTATTAGTTAACACTTTAAAATCATAAGCAGTTATTATGCATTAATAAAAGGGAGAAAGTGAGCTGTGATGAAGCTGACAGGTTTAGTACTGCCTGATGAAGAAGACAAAGTCACATCAGTAAAGATCAAAATCTAAGGTTTAACAATATAAATTAATGTGGTTTCACTATTAGGCAAACAACAGGTCACTGTTGCCCTTTTTATTTATGTGTTGTAACTGCTTATTACTGTTTTTGAGGTCTTTATGACCTAATTAATAACCATTAATAAACTAATTTAAAACCATGGATGCTTTATACGAGTAGTCTTATTTTAAAGTGATACACTAAGGTGTTACCAGAATATCCTATTTCACTTAGAAATGCAAATATTGATTGAAAATTTGCAATTCACTGTTTTGACAGAACGTCTCTGCTCATTCATATAAGCTACAAGTGAGAAATAATTAAACTAAAGGCATCCGCTACATATACGCTGTAGGGCACCTAGAAGGGTTACAGGACTTGTCACTGTAGAAGATACTTATCAAACGTCTCAATATAATTTGCAGTCATGAGCTGATGGGGTGTCATCAATTAATTATAATTATAATCACAATCACAGCGACTTTCAAGGTCTCCAGCTCCGGAGACTGCAAATGCTCAGTTAACGCTGCTCTAACGTCAGAGGCGGGTAGGACGTCCTGTTCTGGAAAGGGCAGAGATTTTTTTAATCAAAGCCTCCTCTTAGTTTAATGTTATTTTCATGCCACACATTTTTAAATGAGGAGACAAATCCTTGTTATGGCGGTTATAATGTCAAAGTATATGTGTGTGTGATTCTAGCTTAAAGTGTACTTGTGAGAGAGGAGAGTGTGTGATGAAGAGTGTGATGAGGGAGAAAGCTTGAGGGAGGAGGTTGATGGCTTTCTTGAGGGTCGGAGAATGCAATAAGAACCTGTATAAAAGTCGGCCCATAAAACTGGCCGTAAGTGGAGATGCTCTGCCATGCATACTTAACACGTACTATGGAGGAGGAGGAGGGGTAAGAAGGATAGAGCCTTCACGGCCTCTGTAAAGAGTGGAAGGGGACTTTATTGCCCCATAGAACCCCCCTCGCCAGCCCTTTCAACCCACCAAAGCCAAGCTCAGGGAGAGGATGCCGGTTTAAAAGCATGGAAGAATGCACAAATGCACTGATTTGCTTCAAAAGCACTCAGATCTTTAATTTTGCTGTGTATATTTCATGGTATTAAAAAAAAGACCATGCATTTCAGAAGTGGTGGTGCAGTGATGGTAAACTGGAGTTTGAGAGAAGAAAATCGACAAAATAGCTGCTGGTTTGTTGCTGTATTTGACTGGAGAAGCAGCCCACTCTCTTTGCTTTCATACCGACAGATTCTGAAGCCAAATTACTACAGCAGTCAATTGCTAACCCCATTTTACTGTCTGTCACCCTCTCATTTTATTTCTCTCTCTTTCTCTAAGATGGGATATAATTTAAAGCTCATCTTATCTCCAAGGCATAACTGTGAAAATCTGTAGTCACTGTTGCAAAAACAAGCTTTTCAGAACATTGACAAAAATTCCATTCAACAACAGAAACTGGTGTGGCTACATAATGTTGAGTTTCCAGTTTAAAATGCTTTACTACCAATCTGGGATGTGTTGCTGTAGCTAATCAAAACTAGGAAGGTTGTAAACACTAAGAGTAATTTGCTGCCCTGCTAATGTTAGCTTAATTTACTTAATTACATAATAATAATAATAAAAAAAAACGTTTATATGTTTGTGTGTAAATTCTTAACTAAGTTCTTAGTTAATGCTTGTTAGTTTCAAACTAAATTTATTACTAAATTTGTTTGCACCAACAATCCATAAGGCTTGACTTAATTAATGAACTCTAAACACTTTCACACACTCTAACATGATGATGACAAGTCCAGAACCAAATATTAAAGACACTGTAATTAAAATATGGCACTGGCTTTTTACATTCCATGATAAAGCCAGTTCATTATAGATAAGAATGACGTGTACAAGTTTGTTTTACAATTTAATTGAATAAATCTGACTGCATTGCTGTTTTGTTTATTTGTTTGTTTTTTATATTTCCTCACAACACCTGAATGTGCCTTTTTTAAAACAGTGGTTTGCACCGAATCAACACAACACCAGCATCTGTTAAATCTGCCAAGTGTGTATCTAAGTTATGGACGCTATCTGTGGTCTCATCGAGCAGGAGCTATGGATGTTAGTATTAACGTCTGGAGCATCAAGTTTGGGGCTGAAAGTGAAACCACAGTATACAGCATTTAGGTTTGGCTACTCTGACAGGGATTAAACCTGGATTAAAGAATGGAAAATTTCCATGAAAAGGAACATATAGTCCGGGACAAAGCTTAATCCTACTCTGGGAATCCAAACTAGTGTTTATTAGCTGATTTATTATAACTAGCTACATCAACCTTATTGGCAAGTGATAAGCTAGTACTTCTTGCTGTCTGCTTTGTGGTAGCTATGTATTACTGGCTCATTTCATCAGCATTTACACTTGCTTAGGGGGTTGTGTAAATATTTAGTAGCTACTAAGCTCAATATAAAACTAATTTGTGAGGTGCAACCCATTTTGATTTAGTAATGTGTAAACCTGACTTAGTAAACACATACAGTAAACTAGCCTACCCCTGAGCTTGAATACAGCTAGTATAACCAGCCCCTCGTTTGTTCCACAGTGTGATCTTTTACACACATACTATATATATATATATATATATATATATATATATATATATATATATATATATATATATATATATATATATATCATTTGAAGTTAATGACAGACTAAATTGTTCATATTTTGTTTGGGTCCCTAATAAGGCTGAATGTTTCTAGCAACAGTGGCTATGAAAGACATCTGTAGATAGAGCATGGATCACTCAAATGAATTAGGTCCTTTTCTCATCCATGGCATTCTATTCTCTTGAGAAATGACCACAAATCTTCATTTCAGTGAGTAATCTACAATTTTTCTAAACTGTCTGACTTTTGTCTCACTTTGTCTTGCAGAACAGAAGAGTCAAAAAGAAACTCTTCGCCATGTTTCTTACTATGGGCCCTCTATCATCAATCAATCAGTCAATCAATCAACCTTTATTTAAGGTCAGAGTACACTGAGGGAGAGCCTCATTTATAATGTAGCTGAGCCAATACAGAAATCAAGGAATTGAGAAGTTAAATGGTAGAAACATTTCAAATGCTAAAGTAAGTAATAATAATCATAGTAGTAAATAATAAAAAAAAAATCTTTGCAACAGAAAATTGCAAATTAATATCACAAAATAAGCTTATGAATTACTGTGCTATTAAAAGAGACACCCAGCTTATACACAAATCATTGTGCTTTATTAAAAGCTGTAGTTGGTCACAGCCATGCCATACAAGAAGCAAGGCTTTAGGCTAACAGCTAGCTCTACATTCAGCTCATGTCTGCACTCTCTCGCCTCCAGATCTTAACAGACCAGTGCTTCCTGTTCTAACAGAACACAGCCAGAGAGCTATGATTAGATTCCCCATTGAATAGACTCAGAGAATAACTGCTGAAGATCAACAACCCAGAATAAACATGTACACATTTTTTAAACATGCTACAATATTTTCTTTGCACTACGATTTCAATCTCAGAAAATCTTTGCAACATAGAAGAAGCAATGCCTCCCCATCTATAGCCATAAGGACACAGGCTGTTAATGCAGCTTTAGAGACTGGAATGAGTCCAGCGATTAATGTCAATAATTAGCACTGTACACTTATTGACTGTCTCTCTATCACTTTCACCCCTTTCTCTCTCTCTCTCTCTCTCTCTCTCTCTCTCTCTCTCTGCATTCACATAGACCTTGTCATTGACAGACTTCTCAATGGCATGGAGAAGAGCAACATTAGAAGAAGAGAGATTTGTAGCTGAAGCATACTGAACTGGGCTTGTTCCATCATAGCAGTAAAAGATAAAGACTACATTGCTAAACCATAATCATACCCTGCATGCAAATGCTTACTTTGACACGTTTGGCGTGATGAGGCAATGACGTGCTTATGTGTTTATTGTAGGTGAGAAGAGCATTTAGTCTCCATCTCTCTTTTCTCACTCTGGGAATGAGTTAACAGGACATGGCTTGACTCTCAATGCTGAATTAGCTTGTTCTGGTGTTGATGCGTGTGCTGTAAAGCATGTAGTAGTGCAGCTTGAAAAAAACAGATTGAAATAGCTCATTCATGGTCCAGAGCAGTTAATGTGAGAAGAACCCACGCTCAGTGTTTCATTTAAATCGAATTCTATGTCAATCGGTCCCTAAGCTCCCCTATGATTTAACAAATCTGCACTGTTACACGGTGGTTCTGCAAAAAATCTGACAGTTATCTCCTGCCAAGTTTGCTTCTTAAGTGTTGCACTGGAGCTGTGAGGCTAATGTAGCTAAAAAGTAACGGAAGCTCGTAACCAGCAGTTAACATTGTGCAAACTGCATATCTAAATGATCATACTTGCTTCAAACCGCATTGCGTTTAAGTAATAATTTGAAATAAAATGAAACTTTTTCATGTGTATTCTGACACTGTGGTCCTGTTTATACCATTGATCATCATGATCCGACCGTGGTGATCAGATCGTCATTGTCATGTGTGGTGAGTAATGAGGCTGGATGTAAGCGTGATCAAGCTACAAACTACAAGGCTTTGAATCAAGAAACACATTGAGAAAACCAAATGCGGAACAGGCAAATAAATGCTACATGTAACAAAATAATGGGTAGACTGGACAACCATGGACTGAAACAAAGGGCTTGATATTGCTACAAACAATAGGGAATACCTGGGAGAGGGCAGAGACAGGGACTATAAACAGGTGAGAGTCCTAATAAAAAAGTGGGTTTTACAGAGAGTCCTTAACAGTAATCTTTAAAAAAAGTTATGCAGTACCATTACTCAAAGACTTTCCACCCTTGTGTTGGGAGTAAGGGAGGAATTGTGTAAATTTTAATAAAATCATTGCTTTATAAAGCTTTACAGGGCCCACTTTCCCAAAAGGTATTCGTGTTAAGATCATCTTAAGCCCTTACATGGCCAGGCCCTGCTGGTGGGCCCAAAGTTTTATTACACTATACACTTCTATAATCTAAGAATAGCTCAACCAGTTTCACTGAAGTCCCTGTAGCTTCTGAATAATAATAAGCTTTTGTATGTAACAACCCTGGGATTTTAAGGGGTTAACTGCTAGAGTGAGTGTTCACTGTGAAGCTTGCTCTACCATTAAAGAATCATCTTTGTGCTGAGATGCTTTTGGGAAACCCATCCCAGGCTATAATGAAAAGCTGCAGGACACTGTCCAGGTGGCTTTTGACACTCTGATCTTTTATCGCATTAAACTAAAGTATTGTAAACCTGTAGCTTCTGAGAGAGGTTAATTTTTCAGTTTTGTGACACTTATGTGTCTAGAAGAGGAGGGCAAAGAGCACAGCTGTTATTTCACAGAGAGAGAGAGAGAGAGAGAGAGAGAGAGAGAGAGAGAGAGAGAGACAAGAAAGACAGAGAAACTGATACATTATCTCATTTATCTATCATGGAAAGCTGGAAAGCTGGAAAGCTTCCGTTTCCTTCGTGCTTGCTCTCTCTGACTCTGACATGTCTGCCTAAGTAGGGGTAACTAAACGAGCCCAGATGTGTTACAGTGACCCGAACTGCTCCAGGCCCTGTCCATCATCAGCTGAGAGTCAGAGGTGTGAGGGTGTGTGTGTGTCTGTAAGAGAGACAGAGAATGTGTAAAAGGAGCCACACAGTCTGTTTCATACAGCCATACTGAGAGAGAAAAGATAGCGATGCAGCCTCTCTTTTTACCGATGAAAATTTCATGACACTAAATCTAGCCAGACTTTTAGTGTCGGTCAGGATTACAGCACAGGCTGCAGCACACGTGAATTATTCAGCTGCGAGGCGAACCCCCAGCCGTATGTACGAGCAACCGGACCGAACATACCGAGAGAAGAGTAGTGTGGGCAACGATAGCGGAGTAAAACAGATAAATAAACAAACAGATAAATAACAGATCCAAAATAACAATGAAGAGCTGAGCAAACAAATGATCCTCTGCAGTTCGGACCTAATCCCAGGTGAGGCAGAAAAGACGAGTAAGCGAGAGAGTGTACGCGTGACCTAGTCAGACAAGGTTATGAAACTCCAGACTGGGTGTGTGCTCTTACTACTTACAAGTGGAGCAGCATGTGATAAAGAAACAGTATAAAAGCCCAAAGCCATGTTATGTAAGATAGAATAAGAACCATATACACACACACGTAGACTCACTGCCCACTTTATTAGAAACACCCACCTTGTGTTTCCACTCACTGGCTGCTTTATGAATTTCTCCAAATAATATACACTATATGTCTAAATGTTGGTAGACAATCCTTCTAGTGGATTAAGCTACTTTAAGGTGAACCCATTACTGACACAGGCCTTCAGCTGCACCCAGCTTGTATGATCTCCATAGAAAAGCATTGGCAGTAGAATAAGTAACTCTAGAGCAGCCACACATGAGCCTAAAGGCCACTGCACACCAGAAATGCCACGTCACACAGCATCCAAAAATTGGTTTTAATGCTGCTTATGTTTAGCATTGACACATGCCATTGCTCATTGACTTCCAGCACTATTCACCACTGTTCACATTAATGCATTGAATTAAACTCATATTGAGTCCATATAAATCAACTGTAGGTGATACGTAGCTTGAAATTTACACAGATAAAGGCAGTCAATCTAAAGTCTTTAAGGTAAACAGATCAATGCTGTGTTACCTAGGCTTACATGACTAGCCTAGTCTTTTTTCACATCATATCTCTACTCTGTGAAGAGTTAGGCAGCTGATAGCAAATGTGATAAATTAACAAGTGAGTGTTAAGGTCATCATGCCCAATGCTAAACATCAGGTAGAGGGGTGATGTCATGCGTCCCTCCAGCAGGGACTCCAATTCCCAGAACCCCTTGAATGATCATGTGACTCTGACTCCACAACACACAACGTGTCTGAGCTCAGTCTCACCTGAGTATTGATTTTTCTCACCTGTTCTGTGTATCATGTGATATGTTTAGTTAGCTTTATAAGACCGGGGCTTTAGTTTCAACAAATTGTGAGCTAATGCTTTTGTCAAAAGAGCTGCTGAGCGCTTTTTGAATTCTGTTTTTTTCCTCTGTTTGTTGACCATTTGCCTGTTTATTTCAACTCTGCATTTTTGTCTGATGCCTTGGACTTTGTTTTGGATTTGACCTTGGCCTGTTTTGTGACAATGACTTCGGAACTCCCTTAAACTAGTAAAGCCACTTCAGTTTTTACAATCCGAATGCGTCTGACTCATTCTGCCCAGTTACAGGTAAAAAAGCCCCCCAGCATTTCACTGTGCAGCAGTAGAACTGTGTTTGGGATGAACTAATCATCCAGCATCAGTGTCTGACCTCACTAATACCCTTGTGGCTGAATACAGGCAAATCCAGGTAGTTTGTTAACAAGAACATTAACAAGAAATAGTGTGTTTCTTCTCCCTTGAAGTTACCATTTTGCAACAATATGAAAAGCTATTATATACAGGGCTAAATTTTGTCAAAAAGAAGGTAGTTCGTGAAAAGGGAAGTAGAGATAATACCTTTTAAGGCATGTGATTAAAAGGAGGAGGGGTTTCAGGCATACCCCCAAAAAAATGTCTCATTCTATAATACAGAGTTATTCTTTACTGATCCAGGAAAATGTCTTATTTGAAAGTGGCCAGTGAAAGCATTTTTTATATTAAATGTTTTAAATGTATCAGATCATTAAAAGTGGTTTTGGGGTTCCATTCTCTTGGTGTCTGGAGCAGAGTACTCACAGGTGGCGAAATTAAAGCACAACCAATGACTTTAACAGCTAAACAAACAGTTAACATGCCTCAGAACTCATCTTAAGCATCAGCCGTATACAGATGAGGTGAGTGTGCACGCACACATACTCTTGTTGTCTGTAACATGAGGGTGTGTTGACCCAGCCGTAGCCGTCATTTAGGGTTTAGAGTTCTGCTGGCTTTTCCCAGCTTGCCCAAACTCATTCTCAATACCACTGGCCTGATCTCCAGCAGTGTGTGAGAACAGGTGCAAAAATACACACACACACACACACACAAACACACACACGCTCTCCTGTTCCTTTTTTTCAAAGACATTCCTGCAGTGTCTCCACTCCCTCTGGCCTTGTAGATAACATTGCCTCCTCTCGCTATCAGAACCACGGGGACTGTTTTGAGAAAAGACAAAAAAAAATGAAAGAGAAGGATGACTTTGGTTTCCAAAACAAATCTCTCATATTTCTATATGTATTTATCTCTCTCTCCCTCTCTCTCTCTCTCTCTCTCTCTCTCTCTTTCTGTGCGTGTGTGTGTGTGTGTGTGTGTGTGTGTGTGTATTAATGTCAGGACCCATGACCTTGCAGGCGAAATTTAATAATTTCTGCATAATTAAATGGTTAAGGTATAAACGAGGTCTTCATTGATGTGAAATGTTCCATTCTAGAGAAACTGAGTCGATATTGTTTACAATAGTGGTGATAGGAACCAGACGTCTGAGGAGTTTAGTGCCTCTAAAAGCTCCCTCAGAGAAAGTTATTACTTGAAATGTTTACGAATACGCTGCCTGGTGCCTGAAACATTGTTTTACGATACTTCTGAGATAATTTTGGCTTTAAATGTATTTTTAAAATCTATTCATGGCAGAGTTACATGTAGGGCTTTGTAAGTACCCAAAGAAAACATATTTTACATACCACTTTCACCATAATGAATGTTGTATTAAAATCAGGACACATGTAGGCCCCGGGTCTTTTTGGATAGTAAATAAAATGACTATGTTTCTGTTGTAGACGTCACAAGCCCTCATTCCTATCAGCCGCACTGTAAAACTGAGCTTCTCTACAATGAATCATTCCACATCAAACCACTCTGAATGACTTTGTTTAGATCTTTATGACTGAATTATGCAGAAATTGTGAAAAATCAGTGGATGTTTCCTTTAAAGGCAGATGAATGGAAATGATATAGAATTTGTGAACCACTGCTTTTGGCTTGTTTTTATGATTATGCACGTGGTTCCATTTTTTCACAGGATGGGCCTGAAAGATGATACTCTGGCATATCCCAACCCAAAGCTGTAAGTAATACTGACTGCTGTATATAAACAGTCTTCACACTGCAAGAGATTTATGACGCAGGATACACATTTTTGACATTTACTGTATATCTATATCCACAGCACTGCCAGAATATGCATGAGGCATCTGTGATAGATTGGACAAAACACGGATAGAAATGCATGATTTTACACCAAATGCAGACGTTTTCAGAATGCAAACATCCCACAGGAGGGTAGCATTGCTTGAAGCTTCATATATATATATATACAAACAAATGTCAAGGACCACTATTAATTTTTAAAATGTCCAGTCATGGCCATTGAGTACAAGTTATTCATTTTTAGGAGACATTTCTGAAGACATGAGATATATGATAACCCACTTGTATGAGGAATGGGAAAGAAAAATAAAACAGAAGTGTCCAAAACTGGAGTTTAAAAATGATTAAAAGCTACAGAGAAAATGGGGCTCCTAACAGCTGTGCAAGACCAGGTAGACTACTTTTGCTTCAGATCTGAAAAAATCCACTGCTGTTTTGTTCATCTTTCCACTGTAACATCAACACATCCTCCTTTCAGACTCATAGTGTTGAGTTGTCTTCACACAGTTAAAGGATGGACAGGAACACCTGTGGATTTTTTCAGATCTGAAGCAAGAGTGGAGCTTGAAAGCTTTAAGTGCTGTTTATCTGATGGGGACAGTGTTGGTGGTCTTATCAGGTCTACTCAGACATTTCTCCTGAAAAATGAATAACTTATACTTAAAGGCCATTTTGAACTTCACCACTATAATGATGTTTATTTATATATATATATATATATATATATATATATATATATATATATTATATATATATATATATATATATATATATATATATAATTACTACATATGATAGATGATAGATATACAATGAACATCGATACATATTAAATGAAAGTCACTGTTGAAGGTCTTGAGGGTGGCTAACAAAAACTGTATATCAATAAATTGACATTAACAAACTACAGGTGGAGCTTAAAGGAAAGGGGTTTCTGATTAAAGTGACCAGTATGTATACACAGTGATCTGTTGGATAGAGTGATCTGAGAGTGGCTGACAAATGATGTGAAGCTACAGATGGGTGGATTTTGTCATTTTTCAGTTTTTGACCTAATTTGAAAATACCTGTTGCCTTTTACATTGTGTGTAAATTCCATAAAGAATGGGGCAAAAGAAACAGCCCAAAATGACTTGGAAAAATGTCTGGTTCCATTGACTTACATTAAAAGTAAAGTAGGTTTTTTCCTTCTCCTGTAAAGTTATCATTTTGGAGATATGAGGTTCTCTTCTGACAACAGCTATTATATATATATATATATATATATATATATATATATATATATATATATATATATATATATATATATATATATATAGTGTGTTCTGTGTCTTGCAGACTTGTCTGGGTGTACCACCATCTGCACATGGAACCCTCACTGATGGTGTCCATAACATTGGGACCTCCCTGCTCCATGACAGTAGTACAGGGACCTCCTCCGTGTCTCTTATCTCTCCTGATGTTGTTAATTTCACAGTCGGTATGAGATTCATTGGGGCTCTTTTGTTTTCCTGCCCTAAGGGGTGCCCCCCAAGATGGCAGAGGCGTTTTGACAGGCCTTGGGGGCCAGCGGAGGTCAGATGGTGCTCATTTGTGTGCATGCTCTTGCATGCATGTTTTTTTTCCCTTTTTCTTATTTGCATGTCATTGACTTCTTTTTCCATTTGTTGTCATATGCATGAAATGTGCCGCATGATTCCTGAGATCATTACATGTAACAGTCCAGCACTACGACAGGGGAGTCCCACCCTCTGACTCTGTAATGACCTGCCAGAGTGGAAATCAATTACACCACACATGTAAACAAATACTGTTTTTAATTTAGCTTTGTGAGCAATGCCCAGTATTGAGATGGCATCGTGTTAATGAAGGAATTAATCCATTCATTGCTTCATTTATTAAATTATTCATGCATGCAGCCCTAAACCTCAGTGCTTCTATGGCCTAGATTGCAATTTCACATTTCATTTTGAATTTTGGACCACACCTTCAACATATGGTTGTCGTAAGAGATGAGACTGTGTGACTGCAGGACGGGAGAGAATTCTGAGAACTGGAGTTCTGGGTGGCTTGAGCTTTTCATAACTCCATTATTTGGACAAAAGTACAAAAGTGTGTTACTGATTTGGAATAATGTAATTTTTGGTTAGTCTAATGGCTTTATAGCATGCCCAAAGTTTTATCACACACTTCTATAGCCTTGGAATAGCTCAACCCATTTGCACTGAAGTCCCTGTAGTTACTGAATAATGAGTCTTATAAGCCTGGGATTTTACGGGTTTAAGTACTAGGACAAGTTAACTTTAAGGAAGGATTAAAGGGCCCATATCCATATGTCTGGTTCCACTTTTGTGTGGTTTTATGTACTAAAATCCTTTGTAGTTCTTTTTTCTCAATTGTTTTCTAACCTTTCTTCATCATTTAGTGTTAGATATGCTGTTTTTGTTTGTCTCTTTAAGACTGATATATGTAAGTGATCTCTTCTGATTGGTTACCCTCTATTGTGTTTTATTCAAAAAGGCAGTGCAGGCTGACGTATTCTTACTTCAGTGTGAATAGGTGGGGCTAAACTGCTGTAGGCCGAATAAGCAGACATATGTAGACATATGACATCACAAAAACAGTCAGTAAGGAATAGGAGACTTCAGTGAGGGAAATTCAGTTTTCCAAGGCCTTTTAACATTTTTGTGTACATTTTCAAGTATATTCCTGGCATTCCTTGCAAGTCAGAAGTCCACAAGCCAGATTTCCATATTTATCTATATTTATCCATATTAATTTAATTCTGATTTGCACTCTGTATTAAATGTCTTAAAGCAAGACACTACAGCCAGAAATGATGCTTTTAGTCTCATCAATCATTTGTCAGGTTCTTGGGGAAAATTATATCTATAACCTCTCTTCTCTTAAACTGTCACCATGACAATGTCAAAATTCAACAGAATTATATAAATTGATTAATCAGCTTAATTGTCATTCATGTGTTAATTATTATTAATTCAATGTTTCCACCTACCTTACATTACAAAAATAAAGTTTGCAACACTTCATAATTTATTTATTATATAATATTTAAAGGGCATCATAATGGGTAGTGACGTGTGTTGCAACATGTTCATAAAATAATTAATTGTAGTACATTATTACAGCCTTATGAGAGTTTATAAGTATGCTTACCATGCATTGTTACCAAGATACAAAGAGTTAGTTAGACAAAAAGAGTTCACAGCAATAGTTGGTTGATTACTGTTAGTTAATATTGATTTATACATCAAGTTATCTAACCATCTCTGAACAAAAACACATCAAACAAAGACATGCACTCTACTGCACAACTGTCCACACAGTGGGTCAGGTTGAACAAACGTAATGGAGACGTCTCGGGGCCTGTAGACTCTGTCAACACACAGTCTCTCCTCCATGGTGTCGTCCCCTGCAGCATCCTGCTGAGTTTATTGGTGTTTACTAATCAATTCTCAACGAGAGCCCTGCTGTTTGGCAGACATGCTCCATCCCAACACCCCACCAAAATACCCCCACCCACAAACAGTGTCCTCACTCTGTGAATGCCCAATCAATGATTAGAGTGGCCTCCAAGACCTCATGGGAAACGGAACTCACGAAATGGGAGCAGCATCAGGCGCTGAACAGCTTGGAACAGCTTGCAAACAACCAATCACTGGATGATTCATCATTAGCATATGACTTGAAAACAATGCCAGAGGATGACACGTGCCTGGAGAGCGGCTGCATTTGCACAGTGACGCTTGAAGGAGCATAATGGAGTGCAAGAACACATACAAAGATTTCTAATTAGGTTTTAACTCTGGAAGTGGACAAACTGTTAGAAATACATTTAACTACTGGAAGTTGAGGGCCATTAGTTTTACTGCTTGGCCATATTATTCAAATGCAAATACATGTTACATTTGTAAGAAATACATTTACATTCAATTTCTATTCTGTACTGACAGGTTTGAATCTGTTCTTCTGATTTCTGACTCCTGAGTGGTGTAACCGTCTAAGTGTTGGCCCTATCAGGGGATTGCGAGTTTGATCCACCGTGATGCTACAGCCATCTGTGGCTGGGTTCCAAGAGAGCACAGTTGGCCTCAACAGGCCCTCCCTCTCCCACCAGTCACTCAGCTTGATGCCAGCCAGCAAAGGCATCTGTTAGCTGATGTAACAGAACTGACGGTTAGTGTTCTCCTCCAAGCGTGTTCAGCTGTCCAATGACGTTGCAATAGTGGCTAATGTGATGGCTTCACATGACTCGAAGGATGCTGATGTTTGCCTTTGCCCTTTGCTGGTGGTATCGTGTGATTGGAGGAGACATAGCTAGTGGGTGGAATTGGACATGACTAAATGGGAAAAAACAAATATCCTGCTGCTGTCGATACAAAACCTTTTTGTAAAAAACGAAAACTTTTGTCATTTTTGACATAATTTGAAAATGTCTGTTGCCATTTATGTTGTGTGTAAATTTAATGATGAAAGGACCAACAGAAATGGGAACAACACAAAACGTCTGGTTCCATTGACTTACATTAAAAGTAAAGTATGTTTTTTTTCCTTCTCCTGTAAGGTCGTCATTTTGGAGATTTGTTCTGACAGCAGCAATATATGTTATGGATCGTGATTCGGTCCATAAAACAAAACTGCACACAAATATATTTTCTTTACATTCATATCATGATAAAATATCTCCAGAACACAAATGTGGTGTCAATTGAAAGTTTAAAAACAAAAGAACACTTTTGACCAAACTTCTCTTGTTTAGATGTACTGCGAATAAGAAATTATATCTATATAATTACAACATGCTTTTGTTATTTTTACAATAACTGAAACTTCTAAGGGTTAAGCCCATAGATTTGAATGTGTAATCATTCTTTCAGAGATTGTTTTTGCTTGGCTGGCCAAACCCAGTCTGTGGTGTGGGTGAAAGATGCTCCAGATGATGCCCAACTGTGGACTGTTTCAGTGAACTTTTGGTGCACTCCAGTCAATAAATCATTCAGTAATGTCAACGGCCAGAACTTGAGTATTTAGACCTCCCTGACTTTGCCCTAAATCAATCAGCTTCCTTTAATGATGTCAAGTCAAGTGTTACATACCATATTTCTGTTATCTTCAATAACCTTAAATGTTTTGCTTGGAATTCTCCAATGATCTACATCAACTGTAAGCATAACATCAATCTAAAAGTAAAAGTCTATTCACCATCTGCATTGCACCTGATAACTGCTAGTTGGGAGTCTTTTTTGACAGATTATCAATGAAGATCTATGCAAATAAAACGTTAACAGGATCTCAACATCTGTCATGATGTCCTTCCCCACAAAGATGCTTTATCAATAGTCAATTTCAACCGTTACAAGTTCTGCAATAACATCTGGAAACGAATTGATTCCAAACTGGCACAGAACCGGTTTAAAACCACAACCAAAAGGCTTGATCCCATCAGCATCTTTACTCTATAAGAATAGTGTTTCTCATCTAGAATCACTTTGCAATGGCAGATCTGTTTGAAGCATATTCTGTAGAAATATCTTTCCAATGAATGCTGCTGAAGAACCACTATCAAGCTAATCTCTTTGTTCTATTGTTTCCCAACTGACCCTTTGCTTCTTTACTTCAGTGAACAGGATCCTTTTGTTCTCACAAGTGAGACAAAACAAGAAAAGAGGATTTGGAGTGAGTTTTCTGAAGTGGTTGCTTTCTGGTGGCACTCTGGAGATGGCGTAAGAGATGGAGAGGAGGTGCTCAGAGGAAGCTCTCTCGTCCGAAAACAGCACATGCTGTCGCTCTCCCCCACCTCGTCACTCCGCAGGCCTGTCAGAAGAGCCGGGACACCCAGGGAGCCGGCCCAACCCTCCGCCGAGACGCAGGAAGAGAAAGCTGCTATCACTCCACTAACACAGTGGGAGTGCTGCCTAATGGAGGGCGGAGAGGAGTGAGGGATGAGGACGACTGTGAACCGCTCTCTCAGGGACAGGAACGGAAGAAGAATTACAAGCCTGCTGGAAGTTTTTGGGCGGGTGTAAGTGTAGGAGAGTGAGCGAGGCAACTCATCAACTTGTTTTATTGTTCGATCCAAACTTAATTGCTTCTTTTGGTTGTGAGTTTTGTGGCATCACTTAAAGATTATTCTCAGTGGATTGGAAATGCATCACTGCATTCCTTCCAAAGGTGTTTCAAGCAACTGTATCCATTTCTACTAGCATTGTTGGAAATGCTTCAGCAATGTTCCAGCATGTAGAACTGACAAACCAAATAAACCAGTGTGAATGAGAGAGAACATTCTAGAACAGGGTGAATGAGAGAGAACATTCTAGAACAGGGTGAATGGAAGAGATCATTCTAGAACAGTGTGAATGAGGAGAACATTCCAGACTTCTGCAAATGGAGTGTACATTCTAGATCAGAGTGAATAGGGGAGAACATTCTAGAATTTTATAAATGGGGTGAAAACTTTCAAGAATAGTGTGAATAGGGAGAACATTCTAGAACATAGTGGCGGGGGGAACATTTTAGAACAAGATAAATGGTGAGAACATTCTCGGACAAGGTGAATGGAGGAGATCATTCTAGAACACTGCGAGTGCAGAGAATACTCTAGACCATTGCAAATGGGGTGAATGTTCTAGATCAGTGACGATGGGGCAAGAACATTCAAGAATAGTTTGAATGAGTAGAACCATCTAGAACAGTGCGAATGGAAATAAACATTCATTGAATGTGACGAGCAAAATCAGAACAATGTGAATGAGGAGACCATTTTAGAACATGCTAGAAAAGTGTGAACAGGAGAATTTTTTGATGGGGGAACACTGAGGAGAACATCATGATTGGTGGGAATGTTCTAGAAGAGAATGACTGGGGAGAATACTGTAGAACATTACATATGGGGTGAACATTCTAGTACAGTGTGAATGAGCAGAACATTCTAGAACTGTGTGAGTAGGGGAAATCATTACATGATGACATAAATAGGGAGAACATTGTAGAACAATGTAAATGGGCAGAGCACTCCAGAATATTGTGTTTGGTGGAAAACATTCTACAACAGTGTGAATAGGGGGAGAACATGACACTTCCCAGCCCAAAAGTGGGAATGGAGGGAAAATATTCTAATACAATGTAAATGGAAGGAAATATTAGAGAATAGTGTGAATGGGGAGAACAGTGTGAATGGGAGAGACCATTCTAGAACTGTGTAAATGGAGGGAGAACTTTCTAGAGATTCTCAGCAATCACAAACAATTATAGCACCCCAGGAGTCCAGCACCAACAAAATTATTTGTAAAAATCCAAATAAAAAAAACATTTTTCATTGCATTGTTTACTTGGTCAGCCAGGGCCTTATCTGGCATGCCAGTATACGGTAAGCCAGCAATTCAATATAAATCAAAATGTCCTTCTGTTGAGGGAATAATGGCATGTAGGGCGTGGGAGGGCCACGGCTTTGGGGCAAAAGGGGACAGATCCAGGCTAATTACTGCATGTGCTCCAGTGCTAGGGCTTAGGATGGACCACTGCAGGGTCATTACAGCATCAATCACCGTTTGGCCACATAAAGCCTGAAACTCCCCACAGAAAAAACACAAAGGATGCCTGAGCGAACCTAACACAACCCACCAGGAACAGCAGGGGGGTCGAAGGGTCACCCAAAACACATTGGTCATCAGAAAGAAGGGCATTGTGGGATGTATTTTTACAATGCTGTGAGTGAGGAAGATAACATGCAGTCAGTTCTTAACATGTCTACAGAGATGGTAAGCCTGATCATCAGAGACTGGTAGTAGTGCCCACAGGCCTAAAGTGTCGATAAGAAGAGGTCACTTGTAAGGTCATCCATAGAAGAACACTGTCACTTTGTATTGCATGATTCTTATTTGAATAAGAATGTATAAGAAGAAAAAGATTCAACTCCATAAACTCAGCATATTATTATTATTAATTTTAAAGAGGCCATACTGTGGGAAATTTAGTTTTCCTCACTTTGTTGAAATATCAGAATTTGATGTAATATGTAAACATTATTTTAAAACGTACAACGTACTGATCATTCTCCAGCACTAAACTCTGAGTCTGAGTCAATCCGAGCACTGCTTGAGACACGAGGGAAGGTTCTACACCAAACATGCTGCTGTGGGTGTTAAAATTGAGATTTAAATGGAGATAAACACAGGATCTGAACTGTGGTTTTCTGAACTGGATTACTGACTGGATTACTTGCTGGAATCTCCACAGAGTCACTCTGGACACAGGGTAAGTCCTGATGGTCAACATGATGTGTGAATTGCATCACTGTTTTTTGCAATTAGGGTTAGCAGTTAGGGAATTACACTGATTTTTCAAAATGTAAATCATGGAGAAATAATCAAAATAATTCAGAGTGGTTTGATGCAAAATTATATTGTAAAGAAATTTACCAGCTTAGATTATTTTTTTACATTGGTGGTCATAAAAACCAGGGGTCTGCAATGCAAATATGTACCTTCAACATACATGTGTCTTCTGTATTTTTATATTTAATGGTAAAATAGTGGTAAATCTGAAAAATGTTTTCTTAGTATTTGTCCTTAAAACACCCTTCATACATCTCCAGCATGAATGTTTTTTTTTTTTTTAATATGTTTTAGCCCAAAAGCTAATCTCAAAACTATGGTAAAACAACGTCTCAGACACCAGGCAATATATTTGTAACTATTCATGTAATACCTTTCTGTGAGGGAGCTTTTCGAGGCATTAAGCTCTTCAGACGTCTGGTTCCTATAACAACCACTGTGAACAATTCTGACTCAGAGAGTTTCTCTAGAATGAAGCATTTCACGCGAAACTACTCAGAATGACAGTTTAATTACACAGAAATGTGATTGAAACAGCTTGTGTAATTTTTCTTTAAATGTCAGCACAAAATCTACCTTCCTTTTACAAATATCTGTTACAGTCTTTTTGCTTTTAGCTCAGTCTGTGAGAACCACTCGGTCTCCTCATGTTCTCATCCAGCTGGTTCAGTTTTGCAGTAGCAGCGGTCAGAGCCCCAGAGAAGAAGCAGAGAAATTATTCTTTTTGCACAATTGCAAATGGAACATTCGAAGACGGTCCATCTTCTTCTTCTTCTTCCCCTCTGGACTAAATGAAATCTCCAACAGGCCACGCATTTCAAGAATCTAAAGAATTCCAGTATTGTTTTTATACTTTCAGTGCAAACTTGCATCTGTGCATGTGTGTGTATTGCTGTGCACCTGTACACATTTATCTTTCAGCATCTTCAGAGATTTATTTAGTGTGTGCTGGTGTATGTATGATGAGAAAACCAATCTATTTGTAGCATTAAACTTCAATTTAGGTCCATCTATCCATCTCTGCGTCTTTCAGCTGTGTAATGTCCAAAACAGCTGTGCTGCTCCTGTGTCTCCGGCTGCTTCTGGTTCAGGTTCAGTACAGCAGTACTGAGTGGTGTTCGTCTCTCTTGTGTATGTTTTACTCAGTTTTTCAGTGTCCTAGAATCATTTCCTGAACTGAAGGGACACACTGCCATCAGCATTCCTCATGTTTCACTGTAGTTCCTCAGCCATTCATCTGTTTATTCTCTTCTCTTCTTTCTGTTCTCTTCTCTTCTCTTCTTCTGTTATTATCCTTTTTATTTTGTTCATTTTTCCTCTCTCTCTGTTCTGTTCTCTATGTTTCCTATGCTTCAATGTGGAACTGCACTGATACTCATGAACCTACCAATGTGCCGTAACTCCAGTTTGGCCGGATCTTTCTTAGTGAAGGATGTATGGGCATCCTGTGCTAATAAATATCTCTAATGTGTATTTAAATGCAAGTAAAATACAAATACTTGAAATTTATGATCAAGAAGGGGAAAAAGAAGCTGTAAATGTTTATCTTACACATTTTCAATCTCAATTACACTACCCCTCTATGGGACATTTTCTCTTAAACTAATGCTTTATTCAGAAAAGGTCTTTAAAGCAGCACTGCAGGCCAGGTTGTTTAGTGAAGCTTAAAGTCTAGAGTTCTATAGAATTCAGTTATGGCAAGTTGCACTCACCGGCCACCCTCATTATGTAATGTTACTAAGCTGGGAGGCTGAAGGCTAGCATGTGCTTTCAACGAGACACAAAAAGTGCCACCGTCTCTTTTCAAACTGCAGCAAATGTGGCGTGATTGGAAAACACCAACTGCCAATTCTGCAATATTAGCTAACAGATGCCCACACTGAGACCTAATATTAGCTAACAGACACCCACAGAAAGAGTGAGGACAGTTATGATCTCTTGGGCTCCTGGACATGGATGGCTATGTTCTCACTGAGAATCAAACTCGCAATCTCCCAATGATGGGGTCAATTCTTAGATGGTTGCTCCACTCAGGAGCCCCTGTAAAGTTTTAACTCTTGTAAAGGTGTTGGGTTCAGTCATAATCTATTGTAAGAGATTAACAATAATCTAATAAAAGTCTTCGTTTAGAAGTGATAAAGCTGTTCTAACCTAAAGTCAAATGGAATGGGTTCAAGAATGAGTGAATGGTACCCTCTGCCAAATTCTGTCGTAGGTCATTTCCAGTAAATTATCCACATCACTTCCTATAATGTCTATCAAATGACCGTTTTATAAAACCCGTAATTTCAAATTGTCTCCATTGATGCCCACAAAAATGTACAATTTTACAATGCATAATTGCTTATTTTGCTTTTCGCTAATATGTTTGTGCTTCATCTGTTCAATTGGCCACAGCTTGGGGAGCTGTGGATTTTCTCTCATATTTTCCAGGGCACCCGGGGGTGCCAGAGATCGTAGCGTACCACAGTGAAATGGTATTAGTTAAGCTTTTTCCCACTGCGAACGTAAGCCCACTGGTGCTCCATTAACTGGCCAGTTTCATTCCACTGCTGAAGAGCCTAAAGTTGGTCAGTGCAAAGTCCCTCAGCATTTTCCATTCTGTTTTGTGGTCTATCAGCTCATTCAAAAGAGAAGGCTGCCTGTATGCTATGAATTAAAAGGATTTGGTTCTTCTTATGTCCATTCATCTTTGAGTGAAGAAAATCTTAATAACTTTATTCACTGAGAACTGTTGTTTTCATTTGGAAGCTGGCAACAGCGGTACTGGAAGTTATGCATGTGCATGATGTTCCATTTTTCTCTCTATCCATCTCTTTCTGTTTTCTGTCATATACACACATACTAAAGAAGAACATATGTTCTCTGTATTTGACTCAACTGAAGCTCACACCAAGTCTGAGGACTATCTTGTCTTCCCACCAAACCTTCCATAGGTATGAATGCTGCACACTGCTGGAAAAGCAGTTTCGCCCAGCTAATGCAAAACACTAGCACTGTTGCCCTGTCTGCCCCAGGCTCGTTCAAACAAAGCATTACAGGCCTTCACATATGGCCCCTAATCCTCTGGATTTAAAGAGCCGTTAAGATGTTTCTCTTAACATGTCTCCATTTCCGCCTTGATAAAGCTGTAATAGGCAAACAGGGAGCTTATTAGCTCGAGATAAGTCTGTACAGCCTGTAGTGTGTCTAATGTCTTTGGATGTCAAAGTACAGCGAACAGTTAAACACATCTGCAGTAGATTTGCATAGGCACTGTATACTGTAATGATACAAGAGCAAACATCCCACGAAAAGTGTAAACTCTCTCTCTCTAACTCATTCACTCTCACACAAACACAAGTTCACTCACATTTGTATGGAGCAGGTGGCTGCCAGGTTGCCATGTCCTTGCTCTCTACTTCACTTTGTAGCCCTTTAGCTGTTTCAATCACAGGCAGGGCAGGGACAAAAGCCTTGTTGTTCTAGCTCCTCCACTGTAGAGTTTTGATCAAGCCTGCAATTTGGATTCAAATCCAAATATATTCTGAAAATATTCTGCGTGAACTCAATCCAACCCGATGTTGGTCAAACCTGACTGTTGACTGAAAAACGATACTGTCAGAATCTGACTATACCCTGATAAAATTCTGTTCGACCTGACTCTGAAGAGAGAAAAAAAATTTAGTCCTAATCCAGCAGTAGCCTTACAAAATCTCTTCCAAACCCAAAGTAAACTGAAAGGAATTCTGTTTGTGATTAAAACCCAACAAAATTGTCTGAACTCAACTGCAGCCTGAAAATATTCTGTCATCCAAACTGTAACCTGACAAAATTCTTTCTGAACTTGAGTGAAGCCTGACAAAATTCTGTCCAAACCTAACTGTAGCCCAGGAAAAATCTGAATCAGCCCAAAAACATTGTGTCTGAATGCTATTGTAGGCCAAAAGCATTCTGTCTGAACCCGATAGACTGATGAAACTCTATCTATATTGAGTTAGCCCATGAAAAGTCTGTCTGAGCCTAACTGAAGCTGTTAAAAATTTCTGTCTCAACCTGACTGCAGCCTGACAAAGTTTTGTCCAAGCCATAGTGTAAACTGAAAAAACTAACTATAACGAACTATACCTCTATAAAATTCTCCTCGGGTATAACCTAACAAAATTCAGTTTGAACCTCAATGTAGCCTGAAAACATTTTGTCTGAACCTGACTGTGGCTCAAAAGCATTCTGTCTGAACTTGGTTTTAGACTGATAAAACTATCTAAACCCATTTGTAGCTCATGGAAATTCTGTCTGAATCTGACTGTGGCTCAAAAGCATTCTGTCTGAACCTGACTATATAGCCCTACAAAGTCCTGTATAAATTTGACTGTAGCTTGACAAAATTCTGTTTGAATCTGAATATACCCTAACAAAAATTAATTAAATCCCTATAAAACTAACACAGGGCTAAATGCAGGCCAAACCTGGTGCTATGACCCAAATAGAATCTGACAAATAATTGAAGAATTACATCTGAACCTGACAAATCTCAAACATGATTAGTCCTGAATATCAATAAAGATTTCAAGTTCTTACTCCTGTCCTCAGCCATCTCTTCTCATCCTCACAGCTCTCCAGTTGGCCCTGAGTCTCCACCACCAGCTCTCCAGCTCATTACCTCATTGACTCTGCACTGTAGCCTCCAGCCTGTGCCATTAGTGCCTCCTGTACCATTAGTGCCTCATGGAAAAATGATCCAGTTTGTCTTTTTGATCTTGTTTGGGATGCTCCAGGTCACCTATGTCTATTTTCTATGTCCTGCACTTAGTGGGTGCCAAGAAGGGACTATACATTTATTGATTTTAATTCTATTACATTCAATTAAATTTTATTTACATGACCTCATCTACTTTTATACAAATAGCACTGGATTTTACTCATTTTACTCATTGCTTGTCATTTTTTTCAACCTTTCCCCATATTTTTAACTTCCCACAAGGCAGGCTGATGCACAGTAAGAGGTTTCTCATTAAGAACAAATGACGATGACACATGTAGCCGTTGTGGAGTGGCTGCAGATCTGCACGCGAGTGCGGCTTTCCAGGACATGTGGGTGTATGATGACAGAGAGCACTTCCTGGCTACAGGCAACCACTTCCTCTTTCTGACCGCTGTGGAGGACAGAGGGAGCCATCTGTGGAGGCCTCTGGGCATGGGAGGACAAATCTGCCTATAAATGAGACACACAGAAATAGTCATCTATGCAAACCCCTCCACTTTTCGCCAACAAATCCCATTGATTGTTGAACTGTGAGCAACATTTTGAATTACAGTGAATTAACAGCCTTCCAGGAAGCATAAATGCCTGCACACTGAATGACTGTACAGACACTGATGGACAGATGGACAAAACAGATGGATTCCTACTTCCTCATGTCAGTCCCTACACACGCATAGACATGCACAGCATCCCACCAACACATGGTTGTGTTTTCACATGTGTGTACCCAACAGCACTGGTTTCTAGGGAAGGAAATGAACCATCCTCTCTGCCTCCTTTTGCTTGTGGCGTTTCTTTGATAGTTCCCACATCCCACCACTGGTCAGCTTGAAACAGAACGAGCCTGAACACACCCCTTCATCTACCTTGTCTGGATAAAATATGGAAAATTTTACTTCTGCTACTTCTGTTGTCGCAGCTTTAGTACATTTTGAAAGTCCTTGAGTTGATTCTTATCAGATGTTTGAGGTTTTTTTTAATTGGTCTATTTTCCGCTGGCAAAATGAATCAAGCCAGTGTCTGGATTATGCAAACTCAGATTGTGTCCTCTTTACAGAAAATCTTTAATCCTTCAATCACACTAAGTGTTGGATTAAGATTAGGCTAAAACTCTTCTACTGTCTCCACTTATGCATTATTGCTGCATACTGTAACTTAGAGCTTTGTAAAAGTTAGAAATTACACAATTTTCCTCCTTTCTGACAAATGTAGTTAATCAGACATGTTTGGTGTACGAGGTTTGCTGCTTCAGTTTTGCACCGGAGCAATGAAGCTAATGTAGAGTTGTGCAATTGTAATTAGCAAACTACATCAATCATCACACACTCAAAACAAACTGTTTGAAGTTGTTAAGTAATCAGGAACAAACGTGCTTATATTGTTTCTGACTCTGTATAACTTACTATCAAGGTACAAGATACTGAGGGTCCTGGAGAGCCTGGAAACCTCTAATTAATCTCTTGGATCCCCTGAATGTCTCAAAATCAATGTTCTGGGGGGGTCGCTGAAAATAAACTTATTGTGACATTATGCTGTCCATTAGGAGAAAAATAGATGCTCAAATACAAATTCAAAAGGCCATCATTTAGCTGCTTCACTCACAATCAGCAAGCTTCTATCTTTTGTATTCTTAACTACCTACAGATGCAGCACTGGTCTACCTCAGGGTGGCACTATAGCAAATTGGTTCACTCAGTTGGTGCTTCATAGCGCAGCAACTGTAATTATGACATACCTCTGAAGAACTTCACAATACACAGCAGTGTATTTGTAAATCTGAAAACTAGCCCAGTTACCCATGAGACTGGTGTAAAGAGTGAATTATTACTCATTTCTCAAACTGAAGACAAAAGAAGAGATGTTTAAGATCTCAGTTAATGTGTGGAAGTCCACATTACCAGACTAGAAAAGAGTATTTTCAGAAGAAAAATGGTTAAACCAATCAGCGCCTCTATGGTGAGCAAGTTAGCAGGCAGCCAATGGTGGAGAAGCCAGCCAACATGCGACCCTCTGAATACCAGGGTGTATTTCAAACACTGCCTACTGTTATTTATGAAAAATAGACAAAGGTACACAGCATTGCTAAAAACAGTAGGAGAGTCATCTTTAAATTTGAAATCAGCCTATAATTTTGTCCACCTTTTTTATATGCCTTGGCTAATCAGTGACATTTGGAGTAATGAAAAATGTTTTGCTGAACCATTGGAAGAACGTTCTTGTCTGTCTGTCCTCTAAAAGCTTTTACTCCTAAGTAACTTTCTGAAGAGCTCATCATCTGCACTCACTGTTGTCTAATCTCTGTCTTTGGACCACCACCCAACAGATTACAGTCAGTCCAGTCTGTCGTCTGGCTGTCGCCCAATTCCCCAGCCCACAGCCCCCCTCTGCCCACCTCAGGCTCCCTCCATAGCGGTGGGGCAGATTCCGTTCCCTGCCAGGCCGAGTCATGAGGACGATCGAAGATGAAGTCCTTTCGCTCCCCTGTCCTGTCTGAGACGTGCTGGCTCTTGGCTGGCTATATTTACCCTCTCTGCCCCATTAACGGTTTTAAGAGTGGGGCGGCTGCCCATTCCTTGGCTTCTTATGAAAGGCCTCTGCACGATGTGAGTGTCTTGGTGTTACAAGGTGCTACGGAGCTCGGTGCATGCACTGTCACTCTGCTCAACCAAAGGGCTGTTAACACTTTATAAATTCACACAAACATCAGTCTGTGGCAGTTTGTCTGTAGGCTCCATAGTTGTAATTATATAGTAATTACATAGTAATAACTGAGCTAGGTCTAGTTCATAAAATATTAAAGAACTAAAGAGTCCTATTCTCTCTTTGATGTAAACTGCCCATCAGATGTTTAAAAGTTTGGATAGACCTTGCCTTTCTTTTGAAATTTTTAGACTAATGTTTGATTTTCACTCCTACTTTTCTATTTCAATACAATCCATTATAACAGCTTTTGCAAATTCTTTTCATATATTTATATGTTCATGAAACTATCTTTTTTAATATGAACAGTGCCTAAATAATGTAATCTTTTTCGTTTTTTACTGTTAAAAGTATATATTAAAACTTTTTTAACCCAAAGGTGGTTTAAACAGTTTAAAGTCTGACATCAAAACAAAGGAATACAATATGTAGGCCTTTGCATTATTCCCAAGAAAAGATTACTGCTTATTTGGCTTAGAAGTCTTTCTAAAGAAAAAATGGAAATATTTAAACAGCTTGTGGAAATCTGACAAAGAAAATATGATCATTGAAGAGGCTGGTTTCCCCACACTTTTGACAGCAAATGCATGAAAGACTGCTATGAATACATACACTATTGACTGCTTGCTCACTTCTTATGCACCTGAATTTACTTAAACAAAGGTTCCTCACATGCTCAATCCATTCAGACCTTTTTTATGGGTTTGAGATTGGAGTTTCTGAATTAAGCTAAAACATGGAAACATCAGAGTTCTGCCTGAAGAAAGAGGGTGGCTCTATCAATCATCAGTCAAGAAAAGGAAGGGGCGGATCTAGGAATGTGGGGAATTCCACACTTCTAAATGGAAGTTATTGATGTCTTTATATCAAAGACCAAAAAGGAAAAGTAAACTTCCTAAATGGCAACTTGGGCTCATGAAAAAGGTATTATTAACACACACACACACACACATACACACACATACATACATACATATATATATATATATATATATATATATATAGAGAGAGAGAGAGAGAGAGAGAGAGAGAGAGAGAGAGAGAGAGTCATGCACATGAACTCCAAATCATTCACTCCACTTATGACCTCCACTTATGACCTCCATAGGCATCTGTATAATATCATGGGACAATGAAGGATGATGAATGAGCATAGACATTTAACAGTTCTGCTCTTACTTCTTCTGTAAATCCAACATAAGTGAAATGTAAAACATGACTCTTTGAGCCTGCCTGTATACAATTTAGCCTCATTTAATCAGACCTAAAGTTCTTGAGCCTGAAACGGCCAAATCTGGTGGCGTGGAAAGGTGCTGAACAAGACGGATGTCTCCGTAATGAAACATCTGTTAAATTTTCAGCAATCAATGAATCACGGTGATCGTGCATCACTAGCATGCTATTGGCTCACCCACTGGGAAATTCCTACCTTTCATGGGAAACGGCACGGTGAATTAGATGAATTGAAAGCCGTTCATCTGTACCTCCTTTTCTCTTCTTCCCAACATGTCTGTTTTTCATGTGAAGAAGCCAAAAAAGCTGAGCTCAGTGATCAGAGGAAATCTACTGCTGATTATGCCTTGATTAAAGTCTCCACCATCAGAACGTATGGAATTAATGGCACTACTAACCACTTAGAGTGTGCAAAAAATACATAGCATTAAGAGAAAGATATAGCAACAAATGAAAAGAAAAAGGAACTTAAAAGAAAGGGGTCAAAATCATTACTTTTATTGCTGTATCACTCTGTTTATTACATATATATATGTTTTTACAGGCAGAATAAAGATCCTAAAGGTGTGGTTCTGATAGGTTTATTGTTATAGAACCCAAAAAGTTTTTGCATTACTTCAAATGAACAAACACTCATCATGAACATGGCGACATTACATTTCGATTTGTGATTGAAGCCGACTACAAACAGAATACTGTGGAGAAAGAGAAAGCAGGTCATTGACTGAAATCAGCATGTTTCGCTTTGTAGTTGGTTTTAATTGTACATTCCTTCTGGGCTATTAACCGACTCCTAATTAAGACCTGCTTAATAATGCACTCAATTGATTGATTAACTAATTTATGAGCCGTCAATAGAGCTAACGGGCCAGCGGTGCACACGTGCACTTCAAACGATAGAGAGTGAATGAGAATGAGAATGAATGCCCTTTAGCCAGCTGTGTTTCATCACTGTCAGTCTGATGGTCCAGTACACAATCTGCTGTGATTCTCTAAAAGTGTTGCGTCTTTCCCTGGCTAACCCATGCATTCCTCTCCAGTGTTCGCTGACAGTCCCTGTCCATCGGGCAGAGCTGCAGATTGAAAGTCAGACTTAAGTGGTCACGTTCATGCAATGCATGCAGGGTTGTGTTCAAACGGAGGCCCGGGCCAGCGGGATTCAGTGAGGAGATCAATCACGGCTGTCGTTGCCTCCTGTGCCCTCTTTCCTTCACTTACTGCACACACATCTGCACAAAATGCACCGTGAAATTGTGTGGCTCCTTCCCCACCAGGGCCATCTGCCACCCTGCTCACCCCAGACACCTCGACCCCTTTCAGCCTGCCCAGCTCACTGTCCCCCCTGACTCTAGAGTTACTCCATGACCCTCCTAAATACAGCAGCACTCACAGCTAAATTACCACTGTTGTTTTGACCTTCGTAGCTCCCCCACGGTGCATACATCATGAAATGTTACATTTTGTTTAATTATTTGTTGCTCCAAGCTCAATGAAACAAATAGAGAAACTGTGACAAAGTGCAGATTCTAAACTTTCAATTGATGCCACCATTTGTGTTTGTAAGTAGGAGAGGAGAGGAGAAATTTTATGACTTGAATTTGATGAAAAATGTTTGTTATATGTGTCTTTTTGCGCTGTGTAAAAAAGGCACTTCTTATATTTTTTTTGGCATGTTTGAGTACAACCATAAAAAAAGAAAGGAAAAAAAAAGAAAAAGCTGGAACTGCTTTCTTGAATCTGTCAATGCAGAATGTAAGTCAAAATATCAGACTGTGCAGAGCTATTTTTTCACACATGCATAGTTAAGTCTTAGAAGTCTGTTGCATTTTCTGGTTCTCACAATTTAAGTGATCCATAATTCATTCAGTGATGTTGAGGTCTGAACTCTGGGGTCTGGGGTGGTCAGTCCATTGTTCTCAGAACCCCAGAAGCTTCTTTGTTTGTCTTGCAGACAAAAATATTTGTCCTTTGCTCAATAATGGCCTCTTGAGAGCTATAAATCCTTTCAGACCCATACCTTTCAGTTGTCTACTCACAATGGAAGGACGGTCAGAAAAAAACTGGACATTTTTAAGTCAGAAGCAAACGTGGAGTAGGGTTCCCATTTGTTTTTCTCTTTTAAATCTTCTATTTTTTACTCCAGTTTTGGAAACACTTGTTTTTTTCACTAATTTTCCTTTAGCTTTGCCCCTTCTTATGCAAGTGGTTTGTACTTAATGTCCATTTTGACTGGAAATAAAATAAAGATTGGTCACTGACTTGTGCACAGGACTGTGCAATTGTGCAATGTGAAACAGGAGATCAAAACTCTAGAGGTCTAAAGTTAATACAGTCCAACCCAGATAGTTTTGGTACCGTTAAAACTCTACAGACATAATTCAATACAGACAAATTTACTGTGACGTTTTTCAGCCAAAACTATGTCACAAACAAGGCTTGTATTGTTTGGCTAGCTGAAGCAGGCTTTGTGCTTAAACCCTGCAAAAACAACACTGGTTTGGTTTGAATTCTGGCACCACTTCTCTCTTTTCCATCTCTTTGTTTCCAAGACTGTTGATGTTAATAGTTAAAGGCTTAACAGTATCCATAGTGGTGATTAAATAGTGTTTTGACTGATCCTTTGCCTTTTAGTGACTTATATATATATTTTGTCCAATATGTCATTCAAACATAATGCACATCTGCTACTTTCCCTCTACTGGATTAAACAGCTTTATTTTCTCAGCATTCCAAGTCGTAATGTCCCTTCTATGACCACCACCTGTGAAAATGTGGCCATAGCTGGAGGCCACTTTGCTTTAAATCGATAAAGCTGGACTTGCTTAATCTATGGAGTGTAAGAGGTGGCAGGGTGGACAGCAGCACACTAGTCAGAGTACAGCCATGGACTAATGCACTCTGCTGTTCTTACTGCCTTCAGCTCCCCAAGACAGAGACGTCAATTACATGCCACACAAGGCTACAAGCTAATAAGAGAGGAAATAAAAAAGGACTTTTAAAAAGACGTTTTAAAAACATAGAAAAAGCCTAAAGGACACAGAGAGGTAAAGAGGCCGATATGGAAAGGCTGTGGAGAACAGGGGGACTTGGTGAGAAGGGGGGAGCGCATAAAATGAAACAATTCTGTGTTCATGTCAAATCAGATTGAAACATTCTTGCCATTTCACACCACCTACATTACACACTCAGGTGCGGAGAGCTAATCTTCGCTTCGCTAGCACACCCTACAGCTATGCAGCTATCAAATTCTCCACATTGCACTTAAAAAAGGGCTTTGAGCAACACTGCTCAGCCTTTTTAAGAGCCGTAGGCACTGTTATTATTCAGGTCTTAAATAGTCTGTGTTTGAGCAGGAACTGGAGAATCTCAGGAGGCTTCAGCTTTCCTCGGTTTGCTTTCCTCGGTTAGCGCGGTACTGAAGGACCAGGTTCCTCTGGCCTCCTGAGCCTCAGGCCAGCGCTCTCCACATATTTGAGGTTCTGCTGTTGGATCAACCTTCAACTCACTGTTCACACTGCGGAGGTGTGTGAATTGATGACTTTGACCATTGTGTTTTGCAGTTTAATGCAAAGCAGATTTTGGAAACCTAAACTCATGAAGACATAAAATTTATTTATTTATTTTTTTTTTTTTTTGTGCAGGAATCTCACAACCCAATCTCTCAAAAAATGTGTAGTAATAATAATGAGCGAGCATGATTTTGTTGAATTTATCACTACCATCTAAAGCTAATATCAAGTGTTGGTAACTTTTACTATGATTTTGCATTGATATAGAAAAAGGACCAGACAGAGATTAAGCCTAGGCCTAAACTACATTGAGCATAGCATTATTTCAGGCAGGCCATGATGTTAAGCTCAGGCCCCCAGTCTCAAATCACCAGCTGTTATCAGCTGATCTCAATCAGCTGACGGCTCACTTTATCTCCTGCTATGCATACGATTGGCTAATTTTGTCAGGCCACTTATTTAAGCTGCTTTAGCGTGCCCATTCTCGCCACTCCTCTGCAAGCCACATTGCAACCTGCCACCAGCCCAGCTCCTCCTTCATGCTGTGTCTGACTTACTCAATAACATGCTTTTTGTCATTGATACCTGCTCTGTTCTGTAGGCGGGGATTTCTGCTGCTCTCCCAGAACAGAGCCATACCCCAGATATTACTTCCAAATGGAAATGAATTATTTTTTGACAAAGTGGTCCTGACTGAAATAGGATTTTTAATGGTGAAACACCAGTGGGACTACAGTTTAGACCAAGACTAGGCTTAATCCATGTCCATGACGCTGGGCCCTAAATGCTTAAATAAATCTACAACTTTTAAAAGGAGGCTGTTTGAAGGTTATTTAATAAAGGCAATGGTTAAGTAGAAAAGCATGACAACTCAAAGAAGCTTTGGATGCTTAAATGGTTCTCCATATACTTAATGATAGAGAATCTATGGCTGTTGCAGATGGTACTATATGGTAGCAAAGAGAGATATGCAATTGTTATGCAAGTTGTAGAACCATTATTGGTCCTATATAGAACTCTCTTGGGTATATAAATGACAAATAAACACATACAGCATGACCAACTTCAAATTGTAGATTATATACAAAAATTCTCTATAGATGAAAAAGTTTTTTCCCCCATGTGTCACCTTCAGTAATAAAACCTTGTATTTCCATCTTTGTTGTTTTTATGTATTTTTTTTAGACAATTTGAAAATGCCAGCTCTCCTTTACATAATATTTGTGATAAAACTTGATAACTTAAAATTTGCTACAATTTCATTGTGCATGGACCAATAAAAAATACCCCAAAATTACAGACAGAAAATGTTTTGTTTCATTAATTTCCATTCAAATATATGAACATTTTTCCTTCTTATGTAGGTTCTGTTGAGATATCGACCATATACTTGTTATATCCTCAGGCATGCATACACATACATCCAAATAGAAGAACACTCTCATATACCTAAAGCATTTTCTATTTTGAGACCTTTCCTTTGATCAGCCATATACAACAGGCACATAATTCTTCATAGCATGTGTTTTGTCTCATTTAGAGCAGGAGTCCTCAAACAGATTTGACCTGGGGCCAAATTCTCACACAGCTACTCTTTGGGCCAGACCCCTGCATAATCTACAATTAAACAGTTGCTGTTAGAAAAGAACACAGTGTTTTAATAGGTGCTAATGCTAAGGATGTGCATGGGTGCTTGAGTATTCTGTCAACTGTTGGAGGTGTCAGTACTCACATCCTGAAATCACTACTTGGGTATTTGTTACATTTTATTATGGGAAGATGAAGAGAAGATACTGGCCAGCAAAACAAAGAGGGGAGAGTTTTTCTCATACATTATATTACACTTTTCCACCACAAGACAAGAGTGACTTAATCTAAGCATGTTGCCAAGAACTAGAGGAGTGTAGCTTTATCAGTAACTAGGCTAAATACTCTAGTTGATGTTAGCTAGGTTAAGAAACAATAAAAAGACAAATGAAGATGTTGGTGCATTGTCCACTGAGAAACAAACAACGCGGAGAGGACAACAAGAATGCATGTCCCTATTTGATGCTAGAAAAATGTGGGTTGGTGTTGGAGAAATCAAATCAAATCAAATTTATTTGTATAGCGCTTTTTACAACTGATGTTGTCACAAAGCAGCTTCACAGAAATCCGTTTAGAACAAAGTTTCAACATGAAATGTAAATCCTCCAGGTGAGCAAGCCAGGGGCGACAGTGGCAAGGAAAAACTCCCTCAGAGCTGGGGAAGAAACCTTGGGAGGAACCAAGGCTCACATGGGGGGACCCATCCTCCTCTGGTCAAACTACGTACAAAATTATTATTCTACTAATATTAATAGTAATAGTAGTAATAGTTAGGAGACTTCAGTGTAGAGTGGGCAGCCAGTCCAAGGCAGGTGGCGGTGACTGGGTTGTGGGTAACTGGTCTGAAGCGGGTAGCCGGAGAGCTCTACAAACAATCATCCAGCAGTGTCCGGCCGGACAGGTGAGCAGTCGTTTTCTCGGAAGAAAGGTAGGGAAATGGAGTTAGTTTAGTTCTGTAAGGGTGTATGTATAGTAGTATGTAAAACATTTCCAGAGTGTGGCTAACGACTCCGGCAGATCTGACTATAACAGCTTAACTAAAAGGAGAGAACCAAAAGGGCACACAGACACGGGAGCACCCTGAGACAATCTGGCATTCCTCCGCTCCACCGTCCACAAACCTGAGTGATCGCGTGTGAGCGGCGGGACGACAGCACCAGCGTCTCAGTTTACTATAATTCCCTGTGTCCATGGACCCCTGGATCTGCTGCCTTTATCCAAGGGGAAACATTAGCTACCAAAAGCTAAACTAAACAAATGAGTTTTCAGCCTAGATTTGAATATTGAATATTTGAATATTGAGAAAGCTTGCTTCCATGCCGCATTTGGCCCGTGGGCCACTATTTGATCTTGGATTTAGAAGAAAACGGTCCATTCATTTTGCAGTCTCTAGTCTTCCTCAACTTCTTGTCAATCACCTTCAGATCCCTCATCTCTGCCCCTGCCTCCTCCCCCCAGCTTGTACATGTTTTGCCACCATTTTTTGTAGTCTTGTAACCTCTGTCTACCACTCAGGCAGATGCTAACCGCACTTTATGGTTCCCAGGAGAGCATGAGGGTCTCTTAAAGACACTTTGATTCCCTCCAGATGAGATGGTTGATTATAATGGAACATAAAACAGGATTCCAGTAGCCTTTGAGTGTCACTGGATGGATTCATTTTTAGTAAAACCCTATAGCCCTGCACCACAAATGTAATGAAAAATGAAGTGGTCTGCTGCAACCCACTAAACATCAACTTCCCAAATCATGCAGCGCAGTGCAGAGAACCTCCCTGAGCTTTTTTTCCAGTGGCTACTCTGAGAGAATTTGTGCCACTTGGCAAGCACATCATAAAAATGCCAAGCGATGCCAGTGAAAGAGCTTGGGTTTCCCTCCAGTCTTTACAGCTCGAAAAACGCCAAACCATAAAAAATGTCTGTTTACCTCCGGAGCTTTGTAAACTGATATGGCTATTCCAGTTTAGAGTCTGGCAGGCTCTGACCTCTCACAAACAAACAATAACAAAAACAACATTGTGATCAGGCTAGGAGACGCACTTTAGTTTCCTGGCTTCACTGTTTCAGCTTGAGCTGGCTGCACATGTGGATTGTTTCTCAGAGTTTTCTTTGTACAAACTCATTCAATGCCAACATGCACCACAATATAGAGGACATACTGTTGAGAAAGTATTAAAGCAATGGGTCGAGGAAATATCTAAGCTACACAGTTTTCCACTTACCCCAGATGTCAATCAGTCGAGACATGTTTGACATCCAATTTTTACTTCTTCAGTTTAACGTTGAGGCTATGTTGCTAATAAACAGTGGAAGTCAATTGTCACCCAAATCTTTTCCAAAGAAATACATGCAAGACTTATCTCAACCTGCTTAAACCACATCCAGGTATTCAATAAGATTGCACAGACTTGTTGATCTTATAATATTCATGCAACATTCTCACAGTGAGAAATATTAGATGCAATGACTAGATTTAAGATAAATTCTCTTGATATATTTGCAGCAGAGGATGGATTGCATATCTTTGTCTTCAGAAGCTGGTCCTCTGTGGCTTCTTTTTATTCAGGTGAGTGGAGTCAGAGAGGTTTTGTCATGGTTCCTCTGTCCAGGTGCCATTCATTCCTGTCTTCTCGCAGTCTTTGCTGAGCTCCACCCCTTTGTCATGTGTTGCACCTGTGTTTAGTTTGTAGCTTCTCCCATTCATTTATTGTTACCAGGTGTTTCTGCTCAGTTTGCTCCTGTTGCATTCAGTTCTGCTTTTGCTTTTGTTTTTCCTGCCCTGTTTGTCTTTTTTCATATTTATGGATTACCCTACTGTTTTGTTCTTATTTCTGATTACATTGTGAGTTCAACATATTGTAAAAAAAGAAAGATAAAATGTGCCATAACTTTTGGACCAATCATATTTCATATCCTTTTTCCCAATATGGTATGTTCATCAATTAAACAGTAACTGCATTAAAATGTGCAAAAGTGTGTTCTCTGTAGAGGATTGTTTACACTTGAATCAACAAAATGTAATTTAACCAGGAGTGCCTAAAATATTGCATACAAATTTGGTGAAAGATATTACAGAGACATCAGACAATTACATAATTATTGTAAACATTTACCATTCGATTAGATACACATGATCATTGTTATAAACATTTACGATTTTTATATATAGCAGATGCATTTGTAATGCATTTAGCCACTTATAATGGTTGGTGGTTGACGTGTTTTGCTTAAACAATCTTAATGGTATACATTACATTTTATGGCTTTTGGCAGGCACTATTATCGTATTATGATAGAGCTATGCAGCAGTAGGGTTAGGAGTCCTGCCCAAGAGCTCTTATTGGTAGATCATGGTGTGCTGTAAATTTTGTACCCAGATAGGAATTGATATTCCATCTGTGCTGTTCATTTGAGTGAGTAATTTGTTTGTTAAAGAATCCTTGAAAAGAACAGAAAGCCAATGCTGTTGACTATGAATCAGTGAGTGGGCAAGCAAAAGCGAGCTAACCAAGTTATCAGTTGTAACTACCAGTTGTAATTTCTCTATTAGGCTAGTAAAATTTATTAAAATTACCAATAAATAATGCATTTATTTCTGATATACTGTACGCATTGGGATACACATATGGCCTAAATGTGGGAAACTTCTAGTTTTTGTCACAGCTCAAATGACCTTGGCTTTTCCTGGACAGGCAGAGTACAGCACAGGGAGAGAGAGAGAGAGAGGATCCACCTGGCCAGCCTTGAGTCAGCTTGATAGCAGGCAGCATGGAGCGATAACTCTCTCTTTTTGTCTTTCTTTCTCTCTCCATTCCTCCCTGCCTCCTGCTAGGGTTTATCAGACAGATAAAGGAAACAGGAAACAGTGCCCCAGGCCTAACACAACTGAAATGTTTGTTCTAAGAGAAAAAATAAAAAATAAAAAGATTTGGTGCAGAGAGAAGAACCAGTAGAGCTTCATGGTGCCTCTGAAAGTTTTGTGGGTATGTGTGTTTAGTAGACAAGGACGTATTACCTTTCATGTCCAAACAATAATTTTGTTGGGTCATCTGTACTGCAGGAACTGGAGTTATTAATAGTTGGCCCTGTACTGTGCCTCATTCTGAGTTTGGAACAAGTGATTATCTTGTTGTCAGACAGAATTGTAAACTGTGCTGAGTAATGGTGTCTGCTCAGAGACCGTCATTAATAACAAGCTGTCCAAAGTGTCTCCGTCTTTCCTTTAGGCTTTCTTCTGTGTTTATGGATTCAGGCATGATATTAGACTGGAGTGTGCCTGAGAAGATGTTTGTGTTTGTTTGGTATATGATAACATTGTGTACAGTCAGCAGGTTTGGGGAGATGGAAGAAGGACTGGCAATGATGACAATGTGCTATTTTCTTAGAAAACACTTCTGGGAGTGAATGGGCCATTTATGTCCAGTGGCTACCTTTTTGATTGAGCTATATCAGTAAGCAGTTCTGTGACTGATAAGGGTTAACCAAGTTACTGTGGTAACAGTCCCCAGTGATGGTGAAACCAATAACATTTAAAAACCTATCATCTGTTTATTGATTAATTTCATGCAAACCATAGAAAGACACTAGTATTCTTATATGTGAATATAACTGAACTTTTAAACATGTTGGGTGGATTGATGTCCTATATTAATACCACATTTACCACTGTAACAAAAGGTAAAGCAAAGGGGGAAAAAAATACCCTAGCTGTTTAGTACAGTTATTTTCCACACGGTAACCTGAATAAGAGGACTGTGTTACTGGCAATTTGTCGATTTTGGTGAGGATTGTTTATTTTCTTTAATTGCACAAATCCAATGCATCACTTAGCTCACCAGAGGCTAAATAATCGAATCAGGTGTGTTACAGCAGGAAAAACACAAAAATGTGCAGAACATTCCAATCCACAGGGCTTGTGTTGGAAACCACAATCATAACTTGTGGATTTTTTTGCTCAATTCAAAAGTGAGTTGGCTGAAGGAAGGTCTGGCCAACTTGCCAGAAACACAAATTGAGGAATACCAGTTTCAAAAACACTTTGCCAGTTATTAGGTGCACCTATTGGCTATTTAATTATTTTGTGGGGTGCCATATAGCTGCACATTTGTAGGTTTACAGTTCCTGAATTTATCTCATTTATTGGGCTCCTGACTGTAGCACAGTTTATCTATCCTGCCTATCAACAAAAAGGCACCAGTATAGAAACACCACTGGCCAGATACCATTTGGGTGGTGGACCATTATCAGCAGAGTACGGTAGTATGTGTGCCATGAGAATGAGGCACAGTGATGTTGCGTTGGCATTTTCACACATGTCAATTCTAAAACACATGCATTGCCAATTAAATGGTGACATCTTGTGAAATCACTCCCCCTTGAACATGTGGAACAGATCACAATTCACAGCAACATAATCCGCTTTTTTAACAGCTACAACATGGAACAGCACTACAAATATACTATATGGTCATAAGTATGTGGACTCACTCCTAATTATTGAGTTCAGGTGTTTTAGCCACATCCAGTGCTAACAGTTATCATCTTTATTTAACTGTAGGACATTCTGAGATATCCACCTGTTAATGTTGTCTTTGCAGTCAGACATAGAGCCTCAGGTGAAGCACCAAGGAGATGTATGTAGAGTGACTGACAGTTGGGGGACCAGGGCCAGACCTACACACTATGTTTTCAAAAGTTTATAGACAGCTGCTCATCCAATTTTTCCTCTGAAATCAAAGGTGTTAATAGGGAGTTTGTTCCCATTTGCTGCAGCAACAGCCTCTAACCATCTGGGAAGGCTTTACTCTAGATATTGGAACATTTCTGTGATATTGGAACATTCTGGATTTGATTGCAGTCAGCCACAAGAGCATTAGTGAGGTCAGGTACTGATGTTGGTTGATCAGTTCTGGATCCCAAATGTCACTCCAACTCAACCCAAAGGTATTGGATGGAGCACCACCACTCCAGAGAACACATTCCACTACTGCACAGCCCAATGCTGGGGCTCTCTACAGCCCTGATCCATGGCATTGGACATGGTGATCTTAGGTGTGGCTGCTCCAAATCATTATGTTCTCTTGGTAATACCTTTCTATAGAGATTACACTAGCTGTGTGCACAATTTAACAACAGTGTCAGCAATGTGTGCACCTTGAAGTAGCTGAATTAAGAAAGATGCCTGGATACTTTGGACACAGTTTGGATTAGGATCAGCTCCCAGGTGATGCTGAGTAAATATAGAGAATGTGTGAGTGATGGAGAGTGCCTAAAATAGAAGGCCTGAGGGACAACAGTGATGCAGCGAGAGTAAAACACAGAAAAGCAAGTGTCAGTGGAAAGAGAGGGACACTTGCGCAAGGCTGAACGAGCAGAGAGGAGAAAGTGATGATGCCAGCAGTGCTGGATTCAGGAGCAAGGGGAAAAAAAAGAGGTGTTCAGGACAGAGTGCTTTCTAATGTTCAGCTCCACTGAAAACTCTCTCTCTCTCTCATCTCTCTTGTTCACTCATTCACATCTCATCTCCTTCTTTCTCTTTCTCTCGCTTGCTGGTTCAGACCCTCACACAGGAACAATTATGTAATTACCATAAACATGTATCTCTATCTCTTCATTTCTCTTTCTCTTATTGTACTCAATATCTTCCTTCTCTGAACTCCTGCTGTTTTTCCTCATGTTTAAATATCTTTAAGTATCTTCTCTTTGAATCTGTCTGTCTTACCATGTTTCTATGTTCTGTAATTGTTTGTCTAATTTTGCATTGTTTTGGTGCAACAGTCATTTAATCAAGAGTAACAACAAGAAAACATGCCCACATTAAGAAACGTAATGCTGCTGGAAAAACATGGTATCTGTGAACTGCTGTAAGTTGCTCTTTAAAGATATATATACACCTTTACATCTGTGTTAATGTGGTGTGACAATAAACATGATTTGATTTGATTTCATATTTCATGCAATTATACGTTTCCACCAGAGAGGTCTCCAAATCCCCAAAGATTACATAGTGTAGCTTTAACTAAATTTGGTTCTACCACTAATACATAAGTAAAGCCATGGCTAGTAAAAACTAACTAATGTGTTCACTATGAGTATGAATGACAAATTTATAACTGAGATGGATGCAAGAAGATCCACTTGCACTGTGAAAGCATTTTTCCATACCATGAACAAATAAAACAATATTTAACAAGAGCAATGTGTACATGCACTGTGCTTAACTGAAGTGGAGTTTTGGGTGTTGCAGCAGCTTGATATTGTCAAAATGCAGCTGGACGTTCAACAAGAGCACACACTTTTCCAAAGTGAACCTACTGAATTGAAAATGTAACATTATAACCTTTTTAAAATGGGCTGTAGTTTTATCTGTGCTAGCTATTTAATTTAATAATGAGTGAATTTAACTTACACTTCCCCAGCCTATGTTGAACCTGTCCACCTGGCTACTGGGTTGCTTGTGTACCCACAATCATGAAGTGGTTAACTTCTGAAACGAGTCTTTGCTAGAAGCCCTGATGTTGAAGAACTATAGAGTCAAAAAGGAGAAAGTTTTCCTCCATTCATCTTTTCTACTAACTCTGGTGTTGTCAGTCCTTAAGGACAGCACACAGTCTCTGTTTCCAAATCCCTCCACCACACTGTCTACACTTTTCTGCACTATATGAAGCACAGAGGTTATAATAGATGTTCCTTCAACACATTACTACACACACACGTAAGGAAGACAAACAGAGTTATCTGTTACACAGTACAGCCACGAGACACATAAACAGCCCTTATCTGATCCACGCTGGCCTCCAGCGACTTCAGCCCCAGACCTGTGTTTAATCTATAGATCTCTGTGAAATGATGTAATCTCCACAGGCCGGTCCGTTTCCTTTTTCTCTCTGTGTTCTTGGTGCTCTGAACGGGGTCTTGTTTGGATTATGGAGCACTGAAGCGGCTCCTCTTTTTGTATTCTCTTTGTCAGGCTTGAGCAGGCATTACCTCAAAATGATATAGATTAAAGACATAAAGCGAGTGAAGACGTTTGCCTTTGTAACTCTAAATCTGGGACATCTCTGAAGATATTGTCTTCTGTATTTGTTTGGAGGACAGTATGAGTTGAAGCATCGGAGCATTTGAATAGAAATCAGACCTGAAGTGTTTGGTTTGAAGGGAACCATGTATTACTAAAGGAGATGTAAATGGAATGTGATTGTCTTTCATTCTTTGTTACTTTCTTTCTTTCTTTGAATGGTCATATCTTCCCAAATTCCTTGTCTAAATCTATCTTAAGCTATGAAGAACCACTGTGTTCTCACTACTCAAAGCTACACAACAGATCCCACAGAACCCAGCCTTTGTTCAATCTAGTCCCAGGGCTGTTTCCTGCTATAAGTTGTCTGAAGAAGCTGAAGTTGTGTCACTCTGAAGTCGGCGTCATAACCACATTAGGAAGTCTGGGTCTAAACAGATTTCTCTATTGGAAAAATGAATGCTGTTTTTTGAAACTTGCTACTGTTGCACTCTGTAGTAAACATAAAGGTTCCAAACCCAATATGTATGCACATATTTTCTCTGAATGTCACTGGATCATCTGAATAATGAGGTTTTGTGGTCCTATCATGCCCCCCTTACACTTTCAGAAATAAAGGTAGTAAACTGTCACTGGGGCAGTACCCCTCTTGTCACTGGGGTGTTACCCTCAAGGGTATACTGTATCTCAGTACCTTTAGTCAGGGAACATAATTTTACCATAATCCACTGAAATGATATTTTCTAAGTTGTATTAACTCCACACACCCCGTCTCGCCTCCAGGCTTTTTATTTTATTGCTCTGTTTTAAAACATTCGGTTATGAAAAGTAACAATATGTACTTTTCCACTGGAAAAAACTTATTTAAGATACACGATTGGGCCTTAAAACCACTGTTGTACCTTTGAGGGAACATTTACGTTGTTTGTACCTTGATGCACGAAAAATGCACCTGCACAGAACCTTTATTTCTAACGATTCGATTTAAATGATAGCAGAACAGGGTTGCCAACTTTGATGAGGTGGCTACAGTGAGATGTTCAGGTGTCTGGAGTGAAATTATCGAGTTTGCATGCACAGGTTCATATCCACTGTTTTTCATTGTTATCCTTAAAACTGTAAATTGAACCACAGCTCATAATCCTTAATTAGCATGTGGACCCATTAAACTTAAACCTGCTTGTTCAGTACTAATGCATAAGAGAAAACTCATTCAGTCTCTGGACTGCATAGCATTAGAGAAGAGCATTCCAGGTTTCTTTATTCATTTAAAATTTAATCAGTCAAAAATGTGTGTTTTTGGCATTTGTTTGGATTCCTCTGGAAGGTGATTTGTCACATTGAGCACTGGAGTGGTTCTATCTTGCCACAGCTCGGTTTAAGTGTGAGATTTGGCAACGCTGCATAATGAAAAATAAAGCCTAACATTAAAGAAACTTGATATTTCATAGGGTGGCTGGTCCCATTTCTCCTCTGCCACTCTTTTTGCGAGATGACATGAATATGGGTGAAGTAATTGGAGAAAAAAGTTAGCACATTACAGATTCTGACTCTTTTTTACTTTCTAAAAAAATGCTGTCAAATGTGGTCGTTAAGTTGTTTTGGCAGTTTTAGGCTGCAGTTTGAGTAGCTGGTGTTGGTAGTGCTGAAGTTTAAAAATAGGACATACTTTTGTGCATCATTTCAGCATTTCAGTGTGCAGGAGTGTCAGCTCGCTTGTAGCATGTATGTAACATTATTTGTATGCACTGCTATACTTCATAATTCAGAGACTTCAGTGACATTCTGGGGGAATATGTACACCGTATGTTTACCACAGAATGCAAAAGCAGAGATTTTTGAAAACAGCATTAATGTTTCCCATCTTGGACTGGAGTTCCCAATATGTGGATGATGCCGACAGCAGATTGACATGCTTTATATGACTTCAGAGGTCTACAAGCAGTCGCTTAGGGCTCCTAAGTCACAAAGGCCTCACAGGTCAATCTTACAAGTATAGAAATTTCAAAATGCACACATTTTATTTCATAGTTTAACGTTGTATTATTGTAATTGTGTGGGGTTTTTTTTAAATGCTTCTTTCCTGATTAAAATTAATAATTACTAAGATGTTCAGAAATGGCCTTGATCATTCCTATTGTTCTTATTTTATTTTTTGCAAACCATTGATGGCAGAATTATTTTGCAAAGACTAGACATAGTATATGGACCAATAAATATAATGTCTGTTCTACCTGTTGAAGAAAGGAGAAAAAGTAAAGCAGCACAATGATTACCAAAAATACATTGATGTCTATTTTTAATTTGGATCTTCATTAGCCTCCACAAAGTGGTCGCTAGTCCTATCGGGGTCCACACAAAAGCAACTGCAATCAAAATAAAACAAACAATCTTTAAACTCGTCCTGTATCATAAACAAAGTCAAATACTCAACAAATGAAACAGTAAACAATAAGAACCTTCTCTGAAAACCTAAATTTAAATGACCCAAAAACCAATAAAAAAATAAAAACAATTACAATTTTAATACGGTTTAATATTGCGCTGTAGAAAATGATTACGTTCTTCCCAAATCAGTACTTCCCTGAAATCAGAATGTGTAGTGATTACTTTAACAACACTAGTTATTGTTCATTTATATATCCTTTGTGATTTAGCATTAAATATATATGTGGTCATCAGAATATAATTACCAATTTATAGCCAAATTTATTGGGAGATCAGATTCTTTTATGCTGTTGTCATCACTGTCTCTTCTCTAGCCTGAATGTGAATAGAGGAACTACAGAGAGACACAATGTCTGTCTTTGACATTAGGGAGCCAGTATGAATGGCTGATTGTGCGGGAAGTTGATGATTAATGTAAGGAGACATAACTAAAGCAGTGGATGAGCAGACAGTGACTCGAGGCCCTGCTAACTTTCGCAAACATACACACAGTGGTTCATTTCATATCAACATCGCCTTTACAGTAATGCTGAATTCCTGCCATTCCAGGTTTTTCCCAAGGGAGGCATAAATCTGAGCGCTCCACTGATATAACTGACAACTGCTGCTTTAGCATGATCTGTGCAACATCGCCGCAGACCAACAAAAATCCAGCTATGCTCTGGGGGGGATACAGTGTTGATTTGACATCATATTAAACGTCCACTGAGCACCCGATAGCTCTTGCTGTGAACTTTGCTCGGATCTCCTCTGTGAGTGATTGATGCAGTGGCGGGGCACGGTGAGGCCAAGAAGAAATGTTGACTTAAATTTAAAACATCCCCAATGCAGCACAGCAGAGTGTATGACTCATATGTTTTGACTGGTCAAACTAGGCTTAGCCGCTCAGAGATCCTTAGAGAATCTGGATCCTGTGCAGTAACAGTTTGAAACTGTATATTGACCAGTGTTTAGCAGGATAAGCAGTAAAAAACAGAATCCAGTTGTTTCTTAAGCTCGCTTTCAATGGTGAAACTTTCTGGAAGTAGTTACAGAGGAGACTTCACTTACATGAAGCAACTCCAAAATAATTACTATTTTTATTAAAATTGCTGTGTTTCATATTTCATATCTGGCTGTAAAAAAATGATCCATATGTGTATTTTAGGCTACATTTATACGTTTATATCAATTATATGTCAAGAGAAGAAAAAGAATGACTTAGCTACCAGCTGTGAACCATGATTATTAGAGACTGAACCTTCAATTTGGGCCATAAACACCTATTCCATCATGCTAATGCTTATTTCTGCTACATCCCATATTGAGCTTCTAGTAGTATGTTATCCCTAAGCTAATGGTGGTGCATAATTGTTTTTTCTAGATTAAATATGGGCATTTGAAACTTGTCAAATTCATTTCAGAAGGTCTGGAGTGACGATGTTTCTCACAACGTTTGTCACACCAATTTGAAGTCAAAACATGATTAGATTCCTATATCAATTTCTAAATATATTGGTGGTTAACCTATTGTGCAAGGCCTTGGGTCCAGCTCCTGAAGCCTAACCAAAGGGGGCACTCGCCTAACTGTATCTATCTACATCTGATTGGACTATTTTATGCTGGGCATTCCAAAGTTTTGCTCTTTTAGTTTCCCATCAAAACCTAACAATGGAATAAGAGCAGTACTGCAATATTTTAAAAGCTATATGCTTGATGATTCTAAGAAATAGACTTCACTTTTTTTTAGCTCCTACAAATCATAAGGCCTTCTCTGGGGGCCCTGGGCATTTCCTTCTGCTAGCTATGTATATTGTGTCCAAATGTTTGTAGACATCCCTTTTAATTCGGGAATTCACACATTGCTAACACAGGTATTCAATTGTGCACACACAGCTTGTATAATTTCCATAGAAAAGCATTGCCAACAGAATGGAGCAATCTGGAACAGCCACACATGAGCCACGGTCAATTCCAACTCTCAGCTAGAGTAACGTAAAGCCTACCAACATTAGGCTGTGGAGCAGCGGAACAGTGCTCTCTGGAGTGATGAAGCTCCATTCAGTATCTTTGAGATGTGTTGGAGTGGTGTTTATTATCCAGAACTAATTATCCAACATTAGTACCTCACTAACACTCTTGTGGATGAAAGTCATCAAATCCCCACAACAGTTTTCCAGCATCTGGTGTAAAACACTCCCAAGTTGCATAATCATGAAATGCTGTGCCTTTAAATAAGTTGGTGGGATGACTAAGAGTGATTGTTGTTGTGAATGTTATGCACAAGAATAGGCTAGTTTTCGGGAAACAGTAAAAGTGTGTACATTCTTTACAACTTTTCCAAATCTTGTGTCATTATACCTAAAAAGGCTATTTTGACTTTAGTGAAACAATGAGAAAGCTAGACTTGCAAAGCTAGACCTCTGGAAGGAATAATAAAAAGTTATGACTTATTAGACAATATATGTATACACTCCCCAGAAATGACCAGCTTCACGTGTGCAGAAAAGCTTTATGTATGATTATAATGACTACAGTGTTGGATAAAAGGTTAGCTTTGATCAAACATAGGTGGACAAGGTCAAATACATTAATTAGCACCAGACAATGTTTCCGTATTAAACTGAGGTCATGAAAGAGATTGCAGTATTGAAGCCTAAACACAACACACACAAACAGTTCACAGCAGAAGTTCAAAGCCCATGCTAATATAACATAGCAGAGACCGACTACACTGAATCAACACCAATAGCCATTTGCAGCACTGATGATACACAGGCCCATTATGAAAGCAGTTCTGCTAATAATGAACACCAAACACTATTAGGACAAACTGGCACATGTTTACAGTTTCTACCTTCATATTCATCCCTGAGGAATCATGATCTTTAAAAAATCGAGAAAAAATGAGTGAAACCTTGCAAAGCCTTGATGTCATCTCTGTTCATGGTGAAATAGGCAGGCCTGAATGCTCAGTCATTCTGTGTCCATCATTATCCCACAATGCAGGTACTGCGTACAGCTGATGTAAGAGTTTATCACTGGGTACATTAGGTTATAATTCTAAAACTTTATGGAAATACACACCTCAGTATGCTCACCTGTCAATTTTGGTGGGTAGAATGAAACGGCCCTCCCTCTCCCCCCATCTCCCAGCATGATGCAGCCAATGCAACTATCTGTTAATAACAGAATTGCCAGTTAGCACTCTCTTCTAAGCTATTCTGTATTCATGTCAAGACTTGCTATTCAGTAACTACAGCCGATTCGGAAGCCTCAGACTCCATTTCCCAGAACCCCTCGCTCCCTCACATGACTCAGGACTCAACTCAGGACCTATCAACGTTCAGCCGCTACATTGCCACCTGTTCATCTGTGTATTTAACCTGTCTGTTTGTATCTCATTGTGAAGTACTGTCATTGTTTTGCTGTGCGTACCGAGCCTTTCTTTATGACTGCTATCCAGTTTCTGTGTGTGACCCATTTTCCGTTTTTGACCTTATTTTGTGCCTTGTCCTTTTGCCCTGTTGTTGATCTCTGGTTTTCGACCACCACCTGGTTAATAAAACTCCTAAAACTAGCCTCGTCTGCGAGCATCTGGTTCTGTCTGCCACTGTTACACTACCATTAATTCTTTGGTATCTGCTAAGAAACTATGTTTAAGTTTGCGTATTCATATGAAAACAACAACCAAAAAATAACACCCCTGGTGAAATTTATTTGTTGGGTTTCACATTTTCAAAAAAGTAAATAATAGATAAATAAATTAATTAATTAATAATATAAAATGTGCCACTACTTTTGCACAGGCCATGAATACACAACAGTAATAACAGTAATTGTGCATTAACGTGCATAAGTGTGTGCCCCACAGAGACTGTGTACTTTTTACCCACTTAGAATATCAGGATAAGTTCAGGCCAAAAAAAAATATATATATATTGCTAACAATGGTTTAAAGCAAATGGTCACCAATTAACATTATGCAAGTGGCCTCATGCTCAGTGATGCTCTTTATCTTTCAGTCATTGCTAGACATGGTCTAAGGTTTGGGTGATCTATTCCTTTAAGAGGTTAAGGAAGGAGGTTTATGATGGATGTAGTGCCACCGTGAGTTTACACACGACCTCTAAACAGCAGATTTACTGTGGTATTCATCATTATCTTGGCTGAGTGAAGGGAGACACTTGAGACACAATGTGGGATGTTTATTGTCCAAAAGTTCTGAAGATGTTAATTAGCGACAGTGCTAAAAGTCTTTTCTGTGCTAGATTTATACTCATAACATGGTGTTTGTGAGTTTTCAGGATTTAAATGATGGCATTATAGCTGTAATTCACTTCATTTTTTTTCTACAGGAAAAAAAATCTCCTAAAAAAAAGTCAAGGCCATAAAAACGAACCATTGACTATTCTTCTCGTTTCAGTTTTCAAATTCCATCCCCAGAACTCTGGAATCTGTTTCCGTCCTTGCATTTAATGGCAAGAGAGTAGAAAGATGGAAATAGAATATGGTGAATTCCAAACGTGGAATGTACTTCCTCCTTTGGGTGGAATCGTGAAGCTGGTGTGGCCGTAACTAAAGCTTTATTTGTCCTCACTATTGGATTCCATACAATGCGACCTATAGCTCCGTTGGAAGGAGTTTAAAGAGCATCAAGAAATATTTCTTTTTGAACATAAAAAAACAACATTTTGATCGTTTACAGCTATTGATTGTAAATTATTTTATATGAAACCTCTATGTACAATATCGCCTAAAGCCTCATGTGTAATGTTTATTCCGCTCAGTTTCCTGTCCCGTTATGTGAGTAATTTGCCGTAAGTCCACACCCTGGTTGGAGTGTGTGAGGGAAGCTGGTTTGAGTAATGGCACTGTGGTTAAATGGACTGTGAAACATACGCTCTCAGGGCACACACACACTGCCCAGCTCATGGAGTGTGACTCCTTCAGCTGCTGACGGACTCATCTAACCTCCTCCCATCCCTCCTCCACTCTGCTTCCCTCTATCTCTCTATACTCACAGTACTGTGCAAAAGTCAGACATCACCCCTCCATTATTTAATTTCCAGTCAAAATGGCTAATAAGTGCAAGTTATTGCCTTTTACCAGATTTCAGAGGAGATTAGATATAGGGTAATCAACTTCCATAAGGAAGGAGAAAGTCAAAGGAATAAAAGTGGAAAAAAGATCTGGTAGGCCACCAAAAGTGTATATACACCAATCAGGCATAACATTCTGACCACCTCCTTGTTTCTACGCTCATTGTCCATTTTATCAGCTCCACTTACTATATAGGTGCACTTTGTAGATCTACAGTTACAGACTGTAGTCCATCTGTTTCTCTGATACTTTGTTAGCCCCCTTTTACCCTGCTCTTCAGTTGTCAGGACCCCCATGGACCCTCACAGAACAGGTACTATTTGGGTGGTGGATCATTTTCAGCACTGCAGTAACACTGACGTGGTGGTGGTGTGTTAGTGTGTGTTGTGCTGGTCTGAGTGGATCTGACACAGCAGTGCTGCTGGAGTTTTTAAACTCACTCACTGTCCCACTCTATTAGACACTCCTACCTTGTCAGTCCACCTTGTAGATGTAAAGTCAGAGACGACAGCTCATCTGCTGCTGCACAGTTTGTGTTGGTCATCCTCTAGTCCTTCATCAGTGGTCACAGGACACTGCCCACAGGACGCTGTTGGCATATATATATATATATATATATATATATATATATATATATATATATATATATATATATATATATAATAAAACCAAATTGTAACATTTACATTAAAAAGCAAGTTGAGCCAATATGTTTTGAGTCACTATACCGGTAATAAGTACCAAATGAGTGGAACTGGGCAACACTGGCAGAACATGTGATCTTCAAGACAGAGATGGATGGAGAACCACAGCATTAATCAGTCAAAAAAAATCAGATATATTTACATATGAAAGATGAAAGCTCATCCAGCAGACTGTATAACCGAGACAAAATCATACACTTGCCAAAAACATTCTCCTATTGTTAATGGTGTATGGCCAAGTGTTCTATATGTGTTGTGGTCCACATCTGCCCGAATAAATATTAAATCTCCAGAACACAGTGATTGATGTGTCACATTATCCATCACTTGTGAAGAAAGCCAGACTTATCCATTCTTTATGTGTCAACAATCCCTACCACACATCCAAAGAGCCACACCATTCATCACCCTTTCAATCTAACTCTATTTTTGGATCCATTCTTCAAAATTTCTGAATTGAAATAAATCTTCTCTTGTTATACGTCCCAAAAGTCCATTGTTTTCCTATGATAGGTTTTGTCTGGTAGATGACTCAGACCTTTTTTGGATAAAGAATTTATGAAAAGGAAATGTTTGTGTGTGTGTGTACATAAATATACTACGACATAATTAATGAGATAATGATTTGAAAAATAATCAATTAATAATGACAAATTTTAGACACCATGGTGTAGGGGTGCCTTATCACCATGATATGCAACAGCACCACCAGATTCTGATCTACAATGACCTTCATATACCTCTGCTCTCATGGTAAAAAATTATATTGATGCGGCTTCCTTGAGATGAACTTGCCCCCATCTTGTGACACCCACGGTTAGAAAACCACCACTCTATCATATTCTGAGATCTTCAATTTATTTCATTGACTGGTTTACATTTTCACATATACCTAATGTAGCACACCTGACCCAATTCTTTAAGTGTTCAAGAGCATCTGAATGTGAGTATCAGGTGAATCTGATTAGAGCTGCAGGACAAACAGTCAGTTACGTGGACATTATCACTGTAGACTGTATGACTGTATGTCATACAGTCAGTTACATGGACATTATCACTGTAGACTGTATGACTGTATGTCATTTTTCCATTAGGCGGTGTGGTACAATGCAGTTATAAATCTGTGATCATCATTTTGTTATCCTTTCCACTGCGAAGTGACTCGTACTGTACCTGAGCACCTGTGTTAAATTTGGTTATCCTATCCAAATGATCTGAGTGAGAATATATGGATAGAACTAGTAATGATGCAAACCATTGATTGGTCAAGTGCAATCATCACAGAACTGACAATGAAGTCAGATGACCCAATTTTTAAATGTCCAGTGTTGCTACAGCTGTCAGTGGCTATGTAGCCTACTACATACTGCTCATATGCAAAACTGGCAGTATGCAGTATGTGACCAACATGAATTTCCCCAGTGCACCAAAGTCACCTGGAAGATGTACTACATTGTCAAATTATTACAGTATATGGGCAGAGATATATGATATTGAATATGCAACTTAATTTGTAATTAAAAATAAATTGATGATTGTTTATATTTACTCATAATAACCAATACAATGAATGACCATCAAAATTCTTGCACGTTCAGCTCACAGACACTCCAGACTAACAATTTCTGAAAAGGTATCTGAGGTGCCATTTGACTGCAAGACCTCCATAAGCAAAAAATGACAAAATTTTGCAGGCGCTGGGTAAATTTTGGATCAAAAACTACCCAAATTCATAAAGATATCAAATTTCTGTAAGCATTTACATGTCAAACAATGGCATATCTGAGTAGTCCAGGGTCTCCTGAAAACAACAACCATATGGCATGTGTGACTGCCTCATGTAAATACTTTATAATTGCAATTGTAATTGTAATTGACCCAAAATACCAAACAATTACCCATAATTTACCATGGGGGTCTAAGGGTTAAAACAGTAACTTAATGAAGTTTCACACAGCATCAGTTTTTTTGGCTCATATGTGGAGTTATTTATATATATATATATATATATATATATATATATATATATATATATATATATATATATATATGAAGTTTTGGGGTTTGGAGATGAGAAGAAAACAAAATGCTCTGTCATGATATCTTTCAAAACTCAGCAGGCACAACTCTTAACCACAATATATCTACACATGTCGCTAGAGTTCTGACCTGAACACAGCTAAAAGCAGCTAGCATCAGTTACTAAGTAGTGATTGGAAGGCTAAGGAAAATGGGACAGGTCCTGAAATGGTTCTGATTGCCTCAGTCCCGGATGTGAACAGGCTGGTCCTGCGTCTGTCCTGTAGAACAGCATACAGATTTTGTTATATACTGGATACTGAATTCTATACGGCCATGAAGAGTAGCATGCAGTATACAGTACATACTAGTGGAGTATGCAGTATGTAGTACAGTAGTATGCAAATTTTGAATGAACCCTGTGTTAATGTTAAACACTAGATTTGAATGAGAATCAAATGGCCGCACAAACTAAAGAGGACTTTGCTGACTTCCACGGTTCTGTTATGCGAAGGGAAACAGACACAGGTAATCAACCAAGCTATGAAGAGTTCTGAGTTCAGACTTAAAATCATACTGGGCTATACTGGAAAAAAAGCCAGTAGTCAAAGCCTTTTGTTCTATATTAGCAAGCATATTACAGTATGTTATCTTAGAATGAAATGATCATGTTTATTTTTCACAAAGTTTGAGCTGCTTCCAAACTTTTGGTCCGTAGTATGTTTGTCAGTTTGTGCCAGTGAGGCGCAGACCCTCTTGAGCATCAGGAGGCCACTCACAGCCCCGTGTCCACTCTTTCTCCTCAGGAGTGATTTGATTAATGAGCTTTCAGGCTCTAATGAAAGCATGTGAAGAGGGGGAAGGATTTCGGTGACGCAAAGTTGGCAGGAAGCGGACCAGCAGGCAAACTTCCTCCAAACGAACACACATGCTTTCTCTCCCTCTTTCTCTCTCTCTCTCTATCTCTCTCTCTCTATCTCTCTCTGTCTCTCTCTCCCTCCCCATTTCTCCATGTTTGACCTGCTGTTACTCATTGCCTCATTTTTAAGTGCCTCGTCATGATTGGCATTGTCCTCAGAGTCTGTCATGCCTCTCATCATGTCTGGCTTCATGCAAATACCACTTGTATGTTGCTACATGCTAAAAAAGCAAACAGCACTGAGGCCTAAGTGGAAAAATATAGCTAATGTAAAGAGGAGGCTAGCTAAAGACCTTCAACTAAATTCAGTGGTTTGTGAAGATGCATGTTCCAACAGCTACAGTGAATACAGTCTCCAGTAGCTTTGAAAGAAACAGAGACATGATGGTACGAAAAGCAACAAGATACACTCAGTAAAGGTGCCATAAAAGGTTCTTCGGAGTGATGGAGGAATCACTTTTCGGTCCTCAAAGCAACACTTCTGTAAATCAGATGTGCAACTGTGAAGAGCATTTTTAAAATTTCAAACCATCACATAATGTAAAAGGTAAATAACATTGCAATATAGTTCCAGATATATTGAACTGTGTTATTCTAGAACCTATAAAGCACAATTCCTACATCTCCCAGAGTTCATTTGTGCCATTTCAACTTATTAGAAGTGTAGCTATATAAAGATTGCATGGCTACTACAAATAAACCAATCTTTGATGAAAACACACCATTAGATGGATCATTAGATGTCTGTTCAAAACACTTCAAGCCAGACGATTTCGAGAAAGAATTAAAGCTTGAACTTTTTAAACTGCCATTAAATCTAGACTTGACCTCATTCCTTTCTGGACACTACTGACAAACATTACCTAAGGGTATTATGCTTTAACTACAAGAAAGCTTGGGTAACAATTTCTATGAATGTCACCTTTGTAAGCATCTATAAACACATTCATAACATGGTATAATGCATTCATAAGGCATTATAAACATGGCTATAAATATTTATAAAAATGCATTACATGTTATAGCCATGCTTATTATGCATTATGAATTGTTAACATAATACATTATAAGTACTGTTCATAACAAATTATAAGAGCTCATAAGTCGTATTTGTCCGCTCTAAGTAAAGTGAAGCGTACTGTACTAAAGCCTCCTCCAGTGTTAAGAGTGAGGCTTCACGTTGAATGATTTACTGAAGGATTTACTGAAACACTAAAACATACTCAATAAAGCACATTACAGGCTTCAAATGTCAGAGTTTAAACTAGTGCTGCCATCAGTGTTTTATCCAATGTGGGACAGTCAATGTACACCACCGTTAGCTTGGCACTACCTTAACACTGTATATCCAATAGAATGCTAACAGAAATTAGCATTACTGTACTGTAGTGTAGTGTTACAGAGTGAAGGGTTCCAGTGCTTGACATTAGAACCAGTGGGGGAACAAATTACAATGACAGCACTCGACTATCTCGCTTCTCCCTCTCCAGGCCTTCACTCCACAGTGACTTCATGCTCAGGGTGATGTCAGAGGGGGCTCAGGGGAGGGGCTGATGGGTACTTGGTTTGCTGTGATGTAATGTAACAGTGAGTGTGCTGGGTAAGAAAAGCACATTGTAGTAGTAATTCTACGCTGGACAGCCTGTTTGGAGCAACTGAATATTCAGGACTGAAGTCCCGAAGATGCAGCTCTAACAGCACCAGCACTGAGAAATAAAATACTGGAAATCTCAGGGTGTAAATAAACTTTGTATTTCTCTTTATGTTACGCTCTCCAAGCTGGGACTGACTTCTTTGGCACTGACAGTATAACATGTTATTAACACTGTTTATAATGCATTATATTAACATAATGTATAATAAACATGGCTATAAAGTGTAATTGAGTGTAATATATTTTTATAAATATTTATAACCATGTTTATAATGCTGTTTGAATGCATTATAGCATGTTATAAATGTGTTTATAGATGCTTACAAAGGTGACATTCATAGAAAGTGTTACCAAAGCTTGATTCTCAACTCAGCAAAGTTACCTGAAATATACTGATGTAAACTTGTTATGCAATCATAAGATGACCTTATAGACTACAGCAACTCAGCAAATGTAAACGTATATAATCTTCCCCATCAAATACTATGACTGGTTTAAGGTTCCAGGCTGCAGTTTCTGTTGTGTGTGAGTTTGAATGGGAAAGGCTGGTGGATGGCAGTAGATAGACTACAGTGTTCATTGGGTTGAGTTCTGTCACTGTTTGATACAGGATCAAAGACGTCATTGGTCCATTTTTTCCTGCTTTTTTTTCTCTGAACTGTCTTCATTCTTAATTTTTGATGTTATACAGCATACATTTCTATATGTGCACCCACCATATTTACATGTGTATATGTGTTCATCTGTTATGTGAGCAGTTTTGTATTTTCTTCTACAGATGTTTAAGATTTAAGTAAGTCCAGGGTTCCAGCACCTCAACTCTTCCAAAAAGCTTTTGTCTCCCTTTCACTCAGAGATGCCGTCTCAGTCATTCCAACCGCTCCCTCTCCCCTTTTCTTTTTATTCTCCTAAAAATGGCCTCCCACTATATTACAACCTCAAGACATTCTGCATTGTAACTCATGCAACTCTGTTTGAATAACGTGACCTTTGAGAGTAAAGCACTAAACGTATCTCTTTGAATGTATTACTTGGTAAATAGCAGGACTCGGTCCAGTGAAAGCCAAAGCACTGCTCTCTTGAGAGAGGAACAGATTGCATGGACAAGAGAAAGGGGCTGAACTGGAAGTGTGGTTTGTGGGCCTTTGTAGATGTATTAGAGAGAGAGAGGTTTTGATGGGCACAGAATCAAAGATGAGGTGGGTGGTGTAATTGGTACAGATTGTGAGTGTTGGCACAGTGCAGTCATCGTTGGGCATAAGAGGGGCAGCATATGGGCCTCTTAGCGAGAGTTTTTGGCCTTCCTTTACTCAGCAGACTCCCCCTGGCGCTTCCCTAAAGATATGCAAGCGTGAAGGTTACGCCAAGAACCACAGGCCTGGTATCTTTGCCAAGGCCTTTACCGCGACCCAGACAAATGCTTGGGGTTAAAAGCAGCCCAAGATTAAGAGCTACATGTCTTCAAAGATACCCATCAGGGTCTGAAGGATGGCCATAAAACATTTCAGAACAGCCATTGTTCAGAAGAGCGTAATGGTCAAAATGAGTTGACAATGGGAGATGAAGCTTGATGAACGCTCTTTTGGGATAGAGCATTTTCAACAGTGCCTACATAAACATTTTCTCAGTTGCTATCATTTTGTGCACATTAGTTACTACAGAACACTACAGTTTTATGTACAGAAGCATTCGATTAAAAACCAACAGCAAACAAGGCTTTCTTTGAAATGAATAATCTCCAGGGTAAATTTCCCATGAATTTGCTGGCAGCGGTGTAGTGGCTTCTCTGACATCATGACCATGTGATGGATCTTTTTTTTCTGCATCAACTGAAAGAACGGCACTTTTCCTGCCTGTAGAGCGTAGAACTCATTCGGCAGAACCGGAGGCTGGAGGCAGGGCCTGTTCTGGATCACTTGGAGCAGTTCTAGCAAGCAGCCCCCGCCCAAGCGGAAAGGGATGGTTCACACAGGCCAGGCTGTATATCATCTCTGTCAAAACAAAACCTTGTATCTTCTGTATGGTAACTTTTAGTAGAAAGAAAAATAAAGATTCTTAACTTTGATGTATGTTAATGGCAAAGCAATATCTATGCTGTCCGAAGAAAAACTTGTATATGCAAAATAGTAAATTTACAGAAGATAACATTCTTAACTTCTATTGAAAGTTAATGTAAAGACATCTTATTCCAAGTGATTTTGGAGTCTTTTTTGGTCCAGGTATCATTAAATTTTCACAAAATGTCAAGGACAGCTGCCAGGCTTAAGTGATTCAGAAAAATAAAAATGAGCAAAAATGGAGATGTTTCCTGTTTGAAAATGTATTGATTGGAATGGTTGGTAGTCTAAGAATGCAGTAGGAGAAATTGTCTTAGGAATGAGTTGCCATGACAAAGAGCAACAGGGAGTGCCAGATAACTGGTGTGTCAAGATTATATCTTCAGGAGTAATGGATGTGAATTCCATCAGGATTTTAGGCTTTATTTTTTTAGGACTCCAGTTGAGATAATGTCACCATAACATTGCATGCCCTCATATAAACAATCTTGAAAATAAAAGTTCATACATGGTTCCTGGCTTGGACATAATGTTCTAGGGGAAAAAAAAATCTTCACAATCACATAGACTATATGGCTAAAAGTATGTGAACACTTGGACATCCCATTCCAAAATCATAGGCATTAATATGGAGTTGGCCCCTGTTCGCAGCTATAACAGCCCCTACTCTTCTCGGAAGGCTTTCCACAAGATTTTGGAGTGTGTTTGCCAGAATTTGTGCCCATTCAGTCAAGATTTGTGAGGTAAGGCACTGACACAGTTGACGTTCCAGTAATTCCCAGAAGTGTTCGGTGAGGTTGAGGTCAATACTCTGTGCAGGGTGCTGAAGTTACTCTGCACCAAACTTGCCAAATCATGTCTTTCCAGACCTTGGTTTGTGCACAGTTGCACAGCCATGATGGAACAGGAAAGGGGCTTCCCAAACTTTTGCCACAAAGCTGGAAGTATTCAATTGTCTAAAATGTATTTGTATGCTGTAGCATTAACATTACCCTTCACTAAGGGGCCCAAACCCTGAAAAACAGCCCCAGATTATTATCCCTCCTCCACCAAACTTTACTGTTGGCACTATGCATTCCGGTAGGTAGCGTTCTCTTTGCATGTGCTAAATCCAGATTCTGTCAGATAGTGAAATGTGATCCATCACTCCAGAGACCAGTGACGACATGCTTTACACTACTCCAGCCAATGCTTGGCATTGCGCATAGTGATCTAAGGCTTGTGTGCAGCTGCTTGTTCATGGAAACCACTGTCCTGAAACTCTTGATGCACAGTTTTTGTGCTAAAGTTGCTTCCAGAGGCAGTTGGGTTTCATAGAGACGCAAAGAGGATAGGTAACTTTTACATACTACACACTTCAGCACTCCATTCTTATTTGTGTGGTTTAGCACTTCGTGGCTGAGGTGTTGTTGCTAGTAGATGTTTCCATTTCACAATAATAACACTAACAGTTGCTCTAGTAGGGCAAATTTAGTGAACTATCTTGTGGTAAAGGTGGCATCCTATGACAGTGCCACATTTAAAGCCACTGAGCTCTTCAATATGATCCATTCTACTGCTAATATTTGTCTATAGAGACTGCATGGCTATGTGCTTGTGCAATGGATGTGGCTGAAACACCAGAAATCAATATTTAGGAAGGGTGTCCACATATTTTCAGTCAAATCTCATTTATGAAAATGATTCTTTACAGGATTACAATTGAAACGTTCTTCAGGGAATCCAAAATTGGTTCTTCTGTGTCATCACTCCAAAGAAAGCTTTTTGGCACCAGTGTATATCCACTGGAAGTCCATCTCAATGAGGCTTTTTTCATTAAAAGTCTGCCATGATGGTGAGTCTGAAGAGAATTTCCTGAATGTTTTATGCAGGCTCGGCCGAGTGAGTGGTAAAAAGGGACTATATGACTCATACATGAGGGCGAAATTAAGGGCATTTGTAACATTTTAGTGTAGGGATGAGCCTTTGAAGACTGAATGGTATGTCAGGCAGTTGAGCTGTATACTGCACAATACATTATCTTAAACCATTTTCTAATGAGTTGACATATAAAGGATATACAGTGAGTACAGAGTGGTAGGAAAATGGGAGGCAGGTGTTTTTAATTGCTCAAGTCGTCCATGTTCTTTTAATTACAGACACATGAAAGAGTTGTTATTGTGTTTGATTGGTTGTAGCCACTGGTTTTTGCCTTCTTTAGTCTGGTTTTGAAGAAAAAGGCATAAATCTAGATGAAAACTAAAGAGTTACTATAATAAAAAAAACAGTCAATTTGGAAGACACCAGATCAATTAGGCACTGCAGAACCAACAGTAAGAAATGTTTTGAAAAATGAAGTTGTTCAAGGAAAACAACAGCAACTAACAATCATAAGAGCTTTGAATTGAAGAAAATCCCCAAAATAACAAAGAACTTGTACAGAATATGCAGAGTGTAGAGTCATCCTGGTTCACTGGTTGGGCTCTGAAGAGGTGCAAAAGTGCAAGATACAAACCTTTCATCAGCAAAGAGAACAGGAATCTGCAAAGAAATACAAACATGAGCCAGAATCGTTCTGGGACAAAGTTTTATGGACGGATGAAGTGAAGATAAACCTTCACCAAAAATATAGAAAGAAAGCATTATGTGAATGCATTTTCTTTTCCCATATCCAAAGGAACAAAAAAAAAAACAACCTCTGAACTCATTGAGTGGAAGTTCATAAACAGCAACAGCTAAAAGTTGCTGTCACTAAGGTTTAGCAGAGCATCTCACAGGAAGATGAACAGTCTGGTGATGTCAGTGGATCGCAGGCAGTTTTTTTAATGTAAAAAGTGTATGAGTAAGTATTGACTCTAAGGCTTAAAGGCCCAAAATGTAAGGAAAGTAAACCCATTATAATCAGGCAATTGACTATCGAAGTTTAAAGTAAATGTCATATTTAGCATTACACAAATTCCAAGAAGAAAGCCCTCACTAAAATTTGGAAATAAAAGTTATGTGGTTATTTTTATATATGTACGTATGTGTTTTTTTTTTTGTGTGTTTATTAGTAATATATTATATATATATATATATATAAGATATATAATATATATATATATATATATATATATATATATGATATAATATATATATACACAATGGAGTAAGCATTTCAAATAGTGGAATACCCAGCTTCTGCTAGACACTCACAGTGGGTTCTGAAGTTCATGTCTGCTGCTTAAACACGTACGGACATGTAGTCCATAAAAATGAAATAATCATTTAAAAGTCAGAGGGTCGGGTCAGATTTTGCTGAGGTGTTTTGGGCCACGTTATATATCTTCACATATTAGCATCACACACTGGCTCAAAAAGAAGATCCAGCTCGATGTTTGGGTCTCAAATGCAAAATCAACATTACGCTGATGAAGATATGATGACAATATTAAATAATTCACTTACATCCTCAGAAGACACACCCCTCATCAGGTTTTGATCACTCTTTCAATGCGCTCACAGTCAACAGTCAACAGATTCTTCCCCTCAGGAAAAATATTGTAAACTGTTTCCACACATTGCGTGCAATCCCGCATTTTCACCAGAGAGGTCTCCAAATCCCCAGAACTTACATAGTGTAGACTTAACCTGAAGATGCGATGTCATTTATTTGTCTTTATACTTGCTTCTCCTGTGGTTTGTTTAGTTGTTTTTGCTTGTTTGCTTTAAATTCCATTTTGCCTTGCTTTCTCTTCGACATGAGTACCTCCCCCACACTGTCTGAGACAGCATGGCTGTAATCACTGTGAATAGAGCTGTTGAGAGCTCCATGTGAGGAGAAGCTGTGGTTTCATTACATATTCACTAAAGCCTTCTCCAACCGCTGCTGTTTCTCCTTTGCACCAAGGCTATAGCCCAGAGATCCACCACTGCCTGGGCTTCTGGTCCACTTCTCGCTAGAACAGAACCACAACAAGGAGCTCCACTGATGCTTGAAATGGGCGCCTTCTAATCTAACATCAGTGAAGCGTGCAGGCTTATCGCATATCAAAGAGCACACAGGATTAGGCTTAAACGCGCATTAGAATACAGGGCCATCGCAGCTGAGCCCAAGCCAGGGATTGGGCTCTTTAGGGGCCAATTTAGGCACTACATTACCAAAAAGAATTCAGCTTGGATTGGGAGTAGAAATGAACACAAAGCTGACAGGCATGCATGCATCTGTCCTGCACACATACACATGCAGTGGGCTAATACGCAAATGCATACTGTACAATTTATAGTACATACTCCACTTCCAGATGCATTTGAAAGCACTTTGGGAGATACTAAATGGTCCACATGCAGACACAAATAGAACATGCTCCTCTATTCAAACACATGTGTTTCAGGTTAGGGTTTAGGCTCGTCTCTTCCCGTCAGCTTGTGTGTTTTACCAGAGGCAGGGGGCTACTGCATGCTGACCCTAACAAGACTGATTAGAAAGGGGAGGGGGGGGTTATGAGGTTCCCCAGCACATACACAGACACTAGCACTGCACATCTGGTTTGCCTGCCCAGCAGTAAGCGCGGTAACCTGGGGCTGATCTGTCATTAGTGCCAAAGATGCAGCCTATAAACACTCACAGATGAGTTTCATACCCCCCACACATTTGTGTGTGTGTGTGTGTGTGGCATGAACTTTTTTTGGGGTAGTTGTTATACAAGTTTCAGCCAGAGTTGTGGTGTATGTTTTGGTTATTGCATGTTCCCGTTAATAAACGGGGAATGTGATTGTCAACAGAGATTTTTATTTTGTTTTTTGAGAACAAAACGCACGCTGAAGAAAAGTTCCAGTAACTTATTCAGTTTGAAAGGTAATTTCGCTGTTACAAATGCAGCTGATTCTGAACATTATCATGAAAAGTGCAAAATACACTATGTATGTGATATATACTACATAAACAATATATATATATATATATATATATATATTGTTTCTACGCTCATTGTCCATTTTGTTCAGCTCCACTTACTATATAGGTGCACTTTGTAGTTCTACAGTTACAGACTGTAGTCCATCTGTTTCTCTGCATACTTTGTTAGCCCCCTTTTACCCTGTTCTTCAGTGGTCAGGACCCTCATGGACCTCACAGAGCAGGTACTATTTGGATGGTGGATCATTCTCAGCACTGCAGTAACACTGATGTGGTGGTGGTGTGTTAATGTGTGTTGCGCTGGTATGAGTGGATCAGACACAGCAGTGCTGCTGGAGTTTTTAAACACTGTGTCCACTTACTGTCCACTCTATTAGACACTCCTACCTTATCAGTCCACCGTGTAGAGGTAAAGTCAGAGACGACAGCTCATCTGCTGCTGCACAGTTTGTGTTGGTCATCCTCTAGTCCTTCATCAGTGGTCACAGAACGCTGTTGGCTGGACATTTTTGGTTGGTGGACTATTCTCGGTCCAGCAGTGACACTGAGGTGTTTAAAAACTCCAGCAGCACTGCTGTGTCTGATCCACTCAGACCACAGAGAAACAGATGGACTACAGTCTGTAATTGTAGAACTACAAAGTACATCTACATAGTAAGTGGAGCTGATAAAATGGACAATGAGCATAGAAACAAGGAGGTGGTTATAATGTTATGCCTAATCAGTGCCTATATGTATATATATATATATACACGATGGTCAGTGAATATATCTAGATCCATGACCTATCCCCTTGCTCCACCTAATCTACCTCCTCCCTCTCTTTACTCCACATCTCCAGACTCTGCCAAACAAGCTGGACGTTCCTCTGGATGAGCTCCATCTCCTATACCTTCATCTCAGGGAGCTTAGCTGGGCTTTCTGGCTGCAGGGGTTCTGTTCATGCACCCAGCTGTCAGTGGGCCTCCCCATGACTCAGCCGGGGCTAGCAACATCTGATGAATAGCTTTTAAATGGTCACATTTCTTCAGCTTTCCTCCCAGGCAGGCCTGTGTGGAGTCCAGCTCCTGAGTCGCTTAGCGCTGATTGATGGGCTAGCGTGAGGCGCAGGAGCAAACGTTTGGACGGGCGTTTACTCAGGAAAGACAAACAGTGCACTGTATCAAGGGACTTAGTGCACTTTGTCCACTCAGGCATCAGCGTGAGTTAGCACCAAGAGAGTGGTGGAGTGGTCGAGCGAGCAAGAGAGAGAAAACTGCATAGACACGCACTGGAGATGGAGATACAGCAGTTATCTATCAACACTCCAACATCTTACGGTGATCCCTGTAAGGAATACAGTGGAGGTAATGGAGACTGGAGCCATCAAGTATTTGGGTCATTGAGTAATTTACTGTGGATTTTGAGTGCACAGCTAGTGACTCTATTTGAACCAACTGCCTTCAGTGTTTTTATTAATTAATTTATTTATTTATCCCCTTGAATCCTACTGCTTTGGACTCTGACCTCGCATCATCACTCCAGAGAATGCAGTTCTGCTCCTAATTCCAACGTCGGGGGTCTTCATACCCCTCTAGCCAGCATTTGGCATTGGGCATGGTTACCTTAGGCTCATGTGTGGCTGCTCCAGAGCAACTCATTCTGTTGGCAATGCTTTTTATTGGAGATTATACAAGCTGTGCACCAGTTGGAAATGAAGTGTGAGCTCACATACAGACGTGTACACCCTTTAAAAATCTGATTCCCCAAGAGTTCTGTAGGAAAGACAATGGTTTAATGTAGATTTGTTCTGTCAAACATTTTTATATCAATATTTTCATCATTAACTCAGGGTTCAGGAACTGAACATAAAAATCACATTAACATGAAAGCAAGATGAACACAGTTTGCCAGTGAGAGCAACAGTGGCTGCACTGGTTCCAGTTCCCCCACGGTTGTTTTCTCCTTGTTGCTATAACACTGTGTTATGTTTTGTGGGAAGATAAGGAGGTATCTTTCCACTACTGGTTGCTTTTGTTAGTTTCTCCCTTTTCAAAATAATTCACCTTATTAATAACGTTGCTGCATCAGTGCTGTTTTACTAGTACATGATACTTCAGACTCTATGTACTTCAGTGATGAACAAATTCATGGCATAGCAGGTGCTGGAAATAACTGGCTTTATCAAGACATTCTTCAGTGGAACTTGCCATTTAAAGCTGTATTTGAATGAGAGGCCACAATGATGTCTGTCATAGCAGCTTGCAGCCTAAGAGCAGCTGAGCCACAATGGGTAGAAATATGGAGGGTTAGAAGGTTAGAAGAGACAAACTAAGAAAAAATGAATGGTATCAATCATTGATCACATTAGCATGTTATTAAAGCATTTACCACTATTATAAAACAGATAGTTCTGGTCCTAAAATCTGATTGGCTGAGCAGCGTTTGAAGCTGTTGTAAAATCCACAATATACACGCACATATGACCGCTACACAACAACTGAATTGTGTATTTCTGCATCACGACACACACACACACACACACACACACAAAAAATGCTGTTAATGGAATAATCTTTGACTCTCATGCTGCTCGCATAGACCACCGAGTATATTGATGAAGTAAGAACCTGTTTTTTGTTTGAACTGAGGGGTTGACAACTTATGTTCTTAACTAGAATGTCTGGTCAGCTAACTTAGCTAAAAAGCTTAAAGATTGCCAACAGCCTAAACAACTTCATCATTAATATCACAGGCTTGAATCAAAGTACATACAACATAATTAACTGTAAAATGGCAGTATAAAAACCTAAAAAATGTCACTTGAAGTTCTTGAAATGACTGCAATATACAGCGATGGGTGACCGAACATTCTTCTCCTAATTCAGCGATTCATGGTTGCTTGGCAACGATATCGTACTCTAAATGAACTATATTTCTTGGCAGAATACTTGTTTATGTTGATTATTATTATTCATAACTTAATATTTTCTGAAAATTTGTGTATTTTATCATATTTTATGTTGGCCACCATTTTATACAAGCAGTAAGCCACTTGAGGCCATGCGTCACTGTGATTTTATCATGGAGAAGGGAGTTTTACTTCACTGTGTGTCGTGCCTAAGAACACCCTTCCCCGTGATAAAATCGCAGCAACGCACCGGCTCTCTTGGCTTATTGCTTTAATGTAGAACCGTGACAACTCAATGAAACATTTTGAATGCTTAAATGTTTCTTTGCATTTTTGAAAGGTTCTTTTCTAAGATGGTTTTTTAGAGTCATTTTTAAAATGGTTCTATTTAGCATCAACAAGTTTCTGCTATTGTTACAAATCACACAAGCCTCATTTGCTACTATATAACACATTTTTTGCTGTGTTGGGTTTAAAGGGTTAACATCTAGATAGCTTTTGTGCAAAATCAAATTCTTCTGAGGCTTATCACATTCTAATTTCTGCAAGATGCCTTCCTAGCATACTTCTTTCCCATACTGAGAGAGACAGAGAGAGAGAGAGAGAGAGAGAGAGAGAGAGAGAGACAGAGAGAGAGAGAGAGAGTGAGAGAGAGAGAAAGGCAGAGAGACAGACAGAGAGAGAGAGAGAGAGAGGGAGATGCTCTGGTCTGGATGCTCCTTCTCCTTTCTGATGAAATATATGATTGTGGTTTGGGTTAGAGCTGTATTTGAGGGCCCAGAACAAGCGGTGGGGGGAATCCACATGAAGGCCGTGCCTAAAATTGCATGTTAAAAGAAACAAATAAGACAAAACCTCAACATCCAGGCCACGTTGCCTCTTTTTCATACAGCATGCGGCACTGTAAATGAAAGCGGAATCAATAATGAGCGTAAAAAGCCTTTGAAATCGACAGCTGTCTGCTATGAATCTGTAACTACAAGCCACAGAAGAAAGAAACTTTTGCTCTTTCGCTCCCTTTCTTTCTCTTCCTCCACTGGCTGTCTCTCTCTCTCTCTCTGCATTTAATGAACACCCTAAAATAAACTGACTGTGCTGACCTACATTAAGAACATTCAGTCTGCAACAATTAATCTTTCATAAAGCTCCTTAAAGCAGCGAGATGAATGTGTGCTCTTCACTCATTTAACTCGGTCTGATGTGGTGGCGTTGGATTTCCATGACGCAGTCTCTCCCCACTGCTAGAACACGGCCTGCCTGTCTGCTGCTGCCAAAAGGCCTCCGGTCCTTCCCCCTCTGCAATTAACCAATTACCACAAATTAACCTTCTCCCACTTTAAAGGACAGCTCTTCGGAGTGAAGGGCTCTTTTCCCTGCAATTCTCTCTCTCTCTCTCTCTCTCTCTCTCTCTCTCTCTCTCTCTCTCTCTCTCTCTCAAGCCTCAGAGAGAGAGAGAGAGAGAGAGAGAGAGAGAGAGTCTACAATCTAATTTTCCTACACGTGCCATAACATGAACTCATAGCCAGCAGTGTGAGGCAGGGGGGATTTTAAACTAATCGTTGCGCTTCGTTTCCTCTCAGATGGATCGTCAGAATTGGGCCCGTATGTGTGTGTTGGGCCGGTGCGTATTGGACCGGTGCGTTCTTGGCCAGTGTGTGTGGCAGAGCTCAGCGATGGCGTGGTCCCCTTGATTGGAATATATGGCTGAGACTGCAAGCTCTGGCCAGTAGAAAGGCTCATCAGGCTAGTGTAAATGTTTACTCAACGTGCAGTTTCCATTTCGTGGGACGGCCAGGCTTCACCTTACCTCTCCACAGCTCACCAAGCCTGAATTGTCAACACGGGCCTGGGCAGCCTAGTCGTACGTGACGACTGCTGGTGTGAGCTTTCACACCTGAGGTTGTTATGACACGTTTTTTGAGGGGTGACCTCACAATGATTGGGTTTGATTATGATTCTTTAGGGAACAATTCAATGCGTGATAGACTCCTGAGTTTCACAACTGAGTTGATTTTTTTTTTTCGTATTATTTTATAAAAACACATTGAATAAACAAATATGACTGGAGGAACTACTTAGACTAAGGGTAACTCCAGTCCTTGGCCAGCATCCAGCATAGTGTGATGATTTTTGTACTCCAGCTCGGCAGCTAATTGCCAGTTTTAATAGGTGCGTTTGAAATGGAAAAATGGACACTGGCCTTCCAGAACAGCATTTTACCACCCCTGATTTACACAGTAAAGCGAAGTAGAAAATTTGAAATGAAGAAAAAATTTTATAATAATTTCTAACATTCCAAAATTGATTACTACGACCTTCAGATCAATGCGTCTGATGCATTGATGCATTTTTACACCCATGAATGTTTCCCTTGACAGGTTTATTCTGTACATCTAACAGTGGCAGCACAAAGATTCAGCCCAGCAAGCTTAGGCCCACTCACTTTTGTCACTGGTCCACCCAAAATGATGGCTGTAATTAACTCTTAAAGTTAATCAATAAGCCAAAACTCACAAAAGTATGTTGACTGTTTCCTTGGCATTTGTATAATAATTGTGTATCCATTTCAGTATGGACCAGCTCAGCTCAGGTTCCATGAGCTTCATCGCTCTTGATCGCCTGCTCTAGTGCAGTTCTGACCACGTGCTGAGATTTTCCCCTGAGTAATTTTAACTCACATGTATCACCACAGCCCTGAAGATTATACAGAGAAAGCAAAGATAACTTCTGTGTCACATATTGTGGTTATTTTGAACAACAACTAAATATAATGCTGGCTATTGGCAGGAAGAGGTGTTAATAACTTGCTGAATTAAGTCTTATTACTGTAAAAAAAAACAAACAAACAAACAAAAAAAAAAGACATTTGTGTTAGGCTCTGTTAAACTATTAAATACAGTTATAACTCACCAATTCCTAACAATTACATAGCATATTTGGGAATGCTGCAGCTTTGTATGCTGGAGGTTGGGGTCCAATTTCTATTAGAGCCGTAAAGACTGTATTTTTGGCTGTCTTGGAAAACATTTAACACCAAATTTAGTTTACTCTGAAAATAATTACACTGTCTTTCATGCCAAGAGTGTTTGCAAATGGCTGTAAATTAAATTAGGTTTTAGCCATGTTCTGGTTGCCCTTTTATCCCACTCCGCCCCCCCACTCCAAAATGGTTGTGCATAGACCTGTTTAAGACCATGCACAATCTTAGCAGTTGTGTTCACATGAAATTTCTCATTACACTTCCTATATATTCGAGATGAGATCAGCTTACAGGCTTCAACCAGATAAATGCATGCACACAGATGTAGATAAATGGAAGTCATTAGTGGTTCCTCAGTTTCGGCTCTGATAAATACAGATGAATGCATGTCTGACTGTGCTCACTCGGGCTGTGTTTGTTAGCTAGCACTCTTAAGTTGAACCATATTTCAGTCTATTTGAGGATGTGAAGACGAGCTCCATTTACCATGCTTCAGATGTGGAGCACTCGTGCATGCTCAAACCTCAAAGCCTCTGCAGAACAGATGGACAGTTTGATCATTTGTTTGTGTGAGTGTGTGTGCATGTGTCCATCCTGTCTTGTGGGTTTGGATTTGTTGATCTCCATTTTCTAGGACTGCAGCGGTGAGTGGGTGCTAATGTACAGCATTTATGAACCCTATACAACTGTATGTGAGTCACCGCAATAGAGAGACAACGAACAAACAGTTAATGCAATAGAAATACATAGGGCAGCTGACTATAGCGCTTGCTGATATTTCATTCATCAAAACCATTTTCTTTTTAAATCAGCAATGTTTGAATCTCTTTTTTTAAACCCTCAGAAGTTGCAGTTTTCACCAACGATGGCAGAAGCATTAAATGTGGAGAAGTTCTGGCAAAAGTGGTGATTCTAAACTTTCAATCAATTCCATAATTGTAAATATAAGAAATTATTATTTGAATTTGATGAAAACTTATTGTTTTGCATGAAGTCTTGTCCAGTTCTAGATATATAAACAAACCGAAAAAGTTTGAAGAATCTATTGATACAGAATGTAAATGGAATGTTAATGTAATTCATCACCTAACTGACTATAGTATTGTGAAAAAAGTCAGAGAGAATCTCATTTATTTAATTGCCAGTCAAAATGGCCATTACGTATTCTTATTCTTTTACCAGAAGATATATCTGAGGAGATTAGATCTAAAATAATCCACTTGCATAAGAAAGGGGAAACTCAAAGGAAAATAAAATGAAAAAATGGGACTTTTCACAACTGGAGAGAGGGAATAAACTGAGAGAGAGGGGAAACACAAACTCCACTCTTGCTTCAGATCTGAAGACACTGTTTCTGTCCATCCTTCCACTTGAAAACAACTCAGCACTATGGGTCTGAAAGGATGTGTAGCTGCCAAATAGCTGTAACCAAGAAAAAGAAATAGACAAAAAAGAAGGCAATTTGCCCTAAAAAAAAACAAAAAAAAAACAAATGTGGACATTTGAGATCTAGAGTAAGGTTTTATCTTTGGAATGATCAGAAGACAGTATGAATGCCATTGAAGCAATAAAGGATTCTCTGCAACCATAAGTCAAGCATGGTGAAGGGTCAGTGCACGTTTGGGGGTGTATAATATCATCAAGTGTTGGTCATTAGTTTCTGATTGAAGGCTTAATAAATGCTGATAAGTATAAATAAATTTTAAGACATTGTGCAATTCTCTCTGGAAAATATCTTATTGGGATAAAATTCATTCTACAGTAGGATAGTAATAGAAGGCACACTGCTGAGAAGATCAAGATGTACTTATCACACGAAGAAGCTGGTGTTCTCAGAACAATGGACTGACCATCCCAGAGTCCAGGCCACTACATCGCTGAACGAAGGTGTGGAAAAATATCTTTGCATATTTCTTTGAAAAACTGAAATCAAGTTGTTGGGATAATGTGGGAGCTGTAATAAAGGCAAAGGATGCGCACACAAAATGCTGATAATGTTTTTTTGTTTAGTAGTTAAGGCTTTTGTGTCATTTCCTGTTTTCTGCTTTTTTGCTGACCATATAAAATGAAAAATTTGTACTTAATGGCCATTACTTAATGGAAATCAAATAATTGAAGTCAGCATCAAAGGGTTAAACACACTTGACTGAACTATGACCAAATACAACTATACAACCGTTTCTGTTAGATGGTTTTCTGTTTGAGTGAATGGACCATATATGTGTTGAAAGCTGAGTGCCTTTCTTTAAATGAGTGCAATAAAGTTCTGCCAATTAATCTGTGTTAGAGAGAGAGCGAGAGAGAGAGAGGGGCATGTGTGTGTGTGTGTGTGTGTGTGTGTGTGTGTGTGTGTGTGTGGGTGTGTGTGTGTGTGTGTGTGTGTGTCTGTCTGTCTTGATTGCTCACACACAGTTTAACTTCCCGCTGCTTGAGCGCTCCTGTTTCTCTGCAGGTTGAATTCCAGAGGTTGGAATTTTGGCAGAGCTTTCACCATCTTCTCCGGGTGACCATCAGTGCCTGACGAAAAATGCCCATAAAACTGTTTCCACACACATACAGGGAGGAGAGATGCCCTCTGTTGCCCTGAGACATTCGGTAGGCAAGGCTCAAAATCTGTGTGGGCCAAAAGAACCTCGGTGAAAACACCCTTTCCCCATCTCTCTCAGCAGGCATCGTTGTTTTAACTGCCTCTTCCCCTAAACCATTACCCCAAAGTGCTGATTATGCACTGGTTAAGCAGTTACTCTGGTGATAACTAATGGAAGTCCGAACATGCTGGAACCATATCATGGAAGCTCCAGTCAAAATTGCTTATTATTTTTATTTTCCCTCAACAGAATAATCAACAGAGGCATTACAGTTAATCAGACCTCATTAGCAGAAGTGGATGGAGTAGCTTAAACTCATACTGAAGTAAAAGTGTTCCTCCTTCAGTGAAATGATGACTCAAGCAGAAGTAATGTACTTTTCTGAAAAAACATAACATGCAAAAGTAGCAGCTCAAAAAAGTATTTCAGTACAGAGTAACTTAAAACTGCAGCAGAACTTCTGTACTTTGAACATTTGTCAGCAGAGGAGCCAAAGTAGGCTTTTATTCATATTTGTTCTAAAAAGTTAAATTACATATCTATCTCTCTCTCTCTCTCTCTCTCTCTCTCTCTCTCTCTCTCTCTCTCTATATATATATATATATAAAAATTCACATGGGTTTGATAAAAAAGGTTTCACATTAAACCTTTGTTTATATTTTCATGATGTAAATGGTGGAAGTCCCCGTTAAGAAGTAATCGGACAGTCGGATTCTTGAGTCTGGGTTTGCCAAACGCCAGGAGAATGTTACCTGCCTGACTGGATTGTGCCATGTATAAAGTTGACTACATGCGTGACTGAGCCCCAGTGCACAAAGCAAGGTCCCTAAAGCCATGGTGTGGTGAGTTTGGTGTGGAAGCACTTGACTGGCCCATACAAAGATGAACTATAATGGAGATTGCGAGCCAGGCCCTCTCGTCCAAAATCAGTGTCTGACCTCTTCTGGATGAAAGGACAAAAATTCTCACACACTCCAAAATCTTGTAGAAAGCTTTCCAGAAGAGTGGAAGCTGTTATAGCTGCAAAGGGGGACCAACTCCATATAAATGCCTATGGATTTTGAATGGGGTGTCATAAAAGCTCCTGTAGGTGTAATGTCTAAGTGTCCCAATACTTTTGTCCATATAGTGTACATGTAACTGGGTTAATGCAACTAGCTACTACTCACCTTCTGAACATCTGAAATATGAATTATCAAAGTGCCCCATAATTTAAGTGTTATACTTGGTTCTGATCAATGCTGAGCCTTGTCATTTCACCATTTTGCTTAAGACAAATGAACAAGTATAAACTAGGCACCAAACTTTTTGGTTGAGCACTGCTGACTGTAAAATATGCAGTGTGGAACCAAAATAAGCATACTGAATTCAGACTACACTGTGTCTTTCCACATGGTGTCATGCACTGCGATGCGTGTCCATTTAATTAACAGAAAAGTATGTGGTAGAATCATACTCAACAAAATCCAGAAACGACTGGCTCACGGTGTGATTTGAACTATGTCTTTTTTACATTTTGTTTACATATGGTAACGGTTATGCGGTATTCAGTAAGAAGCAAGCCTGCTTTTTCTGGCTTTTCTTGGCTGCTGAACTCGGACTGTACAGGTGTTCCAAACTACATATGACAACTTGGGTGGAGCATTTACATATACAGACATTCTGTGGCATTGCACTGGCTTAGAATTGAAGCAGCAAAGACACTAAACAGTCGCTTACTAACACATTTTGTCCAACCTTTTAAAAACTTCATCCTGTGCATTATGGTCCTGTTTTAGATGTAGGCTGAGCTCAGGCTGTCATGGCTCCTTGATAGCTCATGCTATAGTATTAATTTCTCAGCTGGAACTGCATAACACCTCAGTGATACTAGACCCATGAGCCTGAGGAACAAGTCAGAAAACCACTCACTAAAATCATGAATACATTTAGTTCCTAAAATGTCTGTGATACCTGAAGTCTTCAACATTACATGAGAAACTATGAACTGAATCCTGGAACTGCCTGTAACTGAGGTTGCTTCTCGGAAAAAAAAAAACAAAAAAACTTTGTATGCCCACTTTTTACTTTTGAGTCCTAACCTAAAAAGATTTGTCTGGACTGTCTGGACTAGACCCCTTTCCAAAACAAAAGGGCCTCTTTGTGCAGGACTTGGTGGTTAATTATGTAACAAGGGTAGGCAAAAGCTGCACTTGTCTTGCCCAGGGACTCTTATTGGTATACTGCTTGCTTGAATAGGGAATGAGACTCCAGGATGACTCACAGAGGGAAGCAGTGTTACCCCTACACTATACCAACAACTTTACATAGGTACATTATATGGCCAAAAGTATGTAGACATCCTTCCTAATTACTGAGTTCAGTTGTTTCAGCCACACCCGTTGCTGTCAGGTATATAAAATGAAGAACACAGCCTTTATACGTCACAGACTTTATACGTCAATGTCATAGGATGCCACAAGTCAGTTCATGAAATTTCTGCCATGCTAGATTTGCTCTGGTCAACTGTATGTGCTATTATCGTGAAAAGGAAGCATCTAGGAACAACAGCTCAGCCACAAAGCAGTAGACAATGCAAACTCACAGAACAGGTCCAGTAAGTGCTGAAGCTAGTAGCATATCCTCTGTTCCATCACTCACTACAGAGTTCTAAACTGCTTTGGAAGCAACATCAGCACAAGAACTGTGCATCAGGAGCATCATGAAATGGGTCTCAATGGCTGAGCAGCTGCACACGAGCCTAAGATCACTATGCGCAATGCCAAGTGTCCACTGGCATGGTATAAAGCATCCCACCACTGGACTCTGCATCAGTGGAAATGTGTTCTCTGGAGTGGTGAATCATGCTTCACTTTCTAGCAGTCTGATGGACCCATCTGGATTTGGCAGATGCCAGAATAATGCTACCTACTGGAATGCATAGTGCCAACAATAAAGTTTGGTGGAGTAGGGATAATAGTTTGGGGCTGTTCTTAAGAGTTTTTGACTGAAACCCTGTAACATTAACAGTATCCAGTGAAGGGTAATGTTAATGCTACAGCATACAAAGTCATTTTAGACAATGATATGATTCCAATGTTGTGACAGAAGTTTGAGGAAGACCCTTTCCTGGTCCAGCATGAGTGAGCTCAAAAAAGACATGGATTGAGGAGTTTGATGTGGAGGAACTCCAGTGACCTGACCTCAACACCTTTGGGATGAATTGGAACAGTGACTGTGAGCCAGGCCCTCTCATCTAGCATCAGTGTCTGACCTCACATATGCTCTGAATGGGCACATATTCCCACTGACACAGTCCAAAATCGCAGAGAAAGCATTCAGAGAATAGTCAAGGCTGTTGTAATAACAAAGAAAGAACCAAGTCCATATTAACGCCTATGATTTTGGAATGCAAGCTCATATAGGTGTGATGGTCACAGACAACTCAGAAAGTCAGAATAGCCAGACTCCTACTAGAAAAAATCTAATGGAACCCTACTTGATGTTGAATGGTGTGACACAAATATGGTAGCATGAAGAAAGATGCGTTCAGCTAATTGCAAACACAATTTCAAGTTTGCAGAGAAAAATGTGTAACCATATGGGATTATCAAGAGACAAACACCAGCTTCTCAAGTTCAAACATTTTCTTTGTTTATATGTCATCTTATTCATCTATGGACATTGAAATGTTTCGTGGTCAGAAGTCGGAAATATCAAGTTTGACTTGTGTTTGGAACACAAGAATAACACTTGTCTCATTGCCATGTGGTTACTGGCTCAAACCTGGCCTTGTCTCTGCATGAAGTTCTACTCAGTTGGAGACTGGTGTCTGCTCAGTTGATGGTGTGTAGTCCTTGGAACGTTGATAGGGGAACTTCAGGGCTGAGTGAGAAAGTGAGACAGACAAGAGTCTAGCAGTGGTTGTGGGTCACAGGCTTGGCTATAAGGTAGTAGCCATAGATTTTTTTCAATATACTGTATGTTTTGCACCGTAACCACTCCTGACCATCTTTCTGGAGGACCCAGGGGAGGACCCAGTTCATTTCTGGAGCATTTGACTTTCAAATTCTTAGCTCCACAAAAAGTGTGGCTTTGAATTGGAAACTTCCTATTTAGACACCATATAATTTACCACTACACCACAGTAGGATAGCACTAGCAGTGGATTTTGGAACTGTGATCTTGAAATAGAGGTACTGCCTTAATGATGCATTTAGACAAAGAACAAAGCCTTATAGTGCTTTAGCCTGCTATATTTCAGCTTGGTTCATGACTGCCTCCTCTGCACATTTCTACATCACCAAAGCCAAATGCACACTACACAATTTTAGCCCAGATTTTCCTGTCATACACAATTTCTTGGAATTTGTGACAAACCACTCAGTTTAATGACAAATTGTTGTGGACACCCATGATGACCACTCATGCAAGGTGAACAGTTTCCCAGTCTGTAAGCTGTTGCAGATGTCCTAATATTTTCAAGCACGCTTGAATGTCTCTGCAGTTGACAACTTTTGGATACATGGAAAATCAAAATTAACATACCACATTTAGCCAGCGTCAGTTTTAACTACTTGTAGTTATAAGATTTAATTGTAATACGATTACAAAAGTCTAAAAGTTCATAAACACTACCTGTTAATTCCCAAAGGTCACCTCAACAATGTTAAACCCCCCACAAACTCCTTAAAGGCTTGACTGGTGTTTTAACAAAGAGCCTCTCTATTGCTAGGCATGGCTCATGTAACTAAGCCACAGGACCTCACAGAAGCAGTTTGTGGTTTTTGGTTCTAAAATACAGAAAAGTTTTTTTTTTTGTTTTGGAAATGTTGACCTTTATCTTGGCCTAACAATGGACTTACTGGTGTGAATCGAATAACTGAAGGTAATTCCTCCAAACAATAAAATGAACTGAAATGAAATCCTTATAGCCTAAACACTGAAGTCCTGTATGAAATTATAAGGAAGGAATATATTTAACAATTCATGTTGGTATACAAAAAAGTGCTAACAACTAAATTTTCTTGCACCATGTGGAACTTGAATCTCTTCAAGTCCTCTTCAAGGACTCAGTGCCCTCTGTTTTAGAGATCTGATTTCTACAGCAATGATTCCCACATAACATATGAACCAAACATCACAATATGCTAGGATGTAGGCCATGCAATATTTAGAATACAAGAAATGTCAAAGCTTGTATGGTTATACGAATGGAATTAAGCATGTTACGTGTACACAACCAATGATATCTTTAGTTTGCTAGTAATATTGAAGCCCAAGATCATATCATAGATGCTGTGTAGTTGTGTCTATATGACTACCATTCAGTCTGTCCTTCTCTCTCTGTATCTCTCTCTTTCTTACCTCTGGCAGACAATACACTTTGGAAACATTTTCCCTCCTCTCTATTTCTCCTCTTGCACTTCCTTCTTTTATCCCCTCTGATTAGATTCTCACTTGAGTTGCATGACTGTCGATTCAACTTGGACTTACTTACTTACTTGACCGCACTTTACTGTATTGCCTGCAGCTAATAATAAGACTACACTAAAGCTGTTAACTAAAAGCTCAAGGATTAACTCAGACTTGTACAATCAGAGTCTCAGGGCTTGACTCAGACTCACCAAAAGCTCCAGACTCAACTTGGACTCACACGCCAGGGACTCAAGGCTCAACTCAGAATCGCACTCCAGAGATTCAAGGTTTGATTCTTACTTACAATCCAGATGCTTGATGCTTGACTCAGAACTTATACCTCAAAGGCTTGAAGCTCGACTCCCAGAGGCTCGATGCTTTTGGACCGGCACCCCAGAGACTCGATGCTCAACTTGCACCCCAAAGAGTCAGGTTTGGACCAGACCTCAAAGATGTGAGGTTCCACTGACTCTCACCTCAGAGATTCAAGACTCGAGGCTCAACTCATACCCCATAGACTCAGTGTGGACTCGCACCCCAGAGACTTGAAACTCAACTCGAACTCGCATGAAGTGACAAATGACCATCTTTGCTCTCTTGTTCTGCCCCTTTTTCATATCAAATATTCAAGACTTAATGCCAAATAAAATCCTGAGTAAAACCAGGACAATAGTGCCCATGCTCATTCTCTCTCTCTCATTCTCTCAGTATGTGTAGAAGGTAAACCTCTATCTCTCTCTTCTGTCATTTCTGTGATAAAAGCAAACCAACTGTCTATCTGGGAGCCTAAAATGGACAAGATAGACCCCCATGCAGTAAAACATCTATTACCACTTCTCTTATTGGAACACTTGAACAAACTCTCTTAGTACACACACACACACGCACACACACACACACAGTCCTCTTCCCTTGCTCTTTTATTAGCTGAAATGAAATGAAATTTCAGGGAACAATATGAAGTGGAAAAAAAGAGGTAATAATAGAATATATTCCGTGGAGACGCTCTGGGACCTGCACAATTTGTACTTAAACAATGCTCTGTAAAGAGACAGGCCATGCTTGGCAGAGTGCACTGCAGGCTCTCTCCTTGATTACTTTTGTTCTTCTCTGAGTCCTGGTCAGCATTTTGTTCTGAAAGCTGCTCTGTCCTTGTTGGAGAATAATCAGAGTTTGAAAGCAAGCTGTAGAGGTCGTCATGACAGCAGTGGTTTAGTAAGCTTACATTATATATTAGCCTATGTTACTATGCTACATACACCTCATTGTGTTTTTGTACCTTCCGAAAGGAAAAGTAAGTGTATAAGTATGTATACCTGTGTTTTTTCTGAGATTTTTATGTGTTTAAATACACAATTAAAGCCTGAAAAGGTCAAGTCGGTGGAGTATGCGTGTGGACAGAAGCCAGGAGCCACAACTGCAGATAAGAAGAGTCGCGTCCGCTGAGCCAGAAAAGGGCTGATGGCCCACAGTTCATGCATTTGGCTGGTTGAACCACGGCTAGATTATCCAGAGCATGGAGCTGTGATTTGACCTGGTTTTAATGAATGGCAAACAGGGAATGATTCACTAATGACAGTGAGCTTGGGTCCAGCCTCCGTTTATCTCCAGACATCGTGTCCTGAGCGGACATGTCTTGTCTAAGCACACTGTGATAGGGATCTGTCCGCTGGCTGGACAAACCGCTGGTCAAAGACTTGCACTGGCCTAAATTAAGACTACCAGCTGGTGCCAGTACTGAAATATCCTTGAAAAATAATAACACTAAAAACTCTACACATCTAAAATTCTAAAGGTTGTGGAAAATATTGTTGAGAGTTCCTGTAATTAAATGTTGTAAAACACTGCATAGCAGCGTAATATATTTTTTCACATGACCCATGACCTCGACTTTGAGTTCCCTTATCTATAGGAACAAGTAGCATGTGAATCACATCGTTAAAAATATGTTAACTTTAGCTTGATTAGTCATTAAGCTGGCTTTAATCTTTAATATCAGTCAGGCTCAAAGTCAAAGTGCTTGCAATTAAAATGCCTCGAAAGTGCACATTTTTTCCTACTCTGGCTGGAAAATGATTACCACAAAGATTGACTTCAACAAGACAAAACAAATAAACAATGGCTTCTCTACTGGAAGAGTCACTGTGAAATAGCGACAAGATAGAACATGCTAATACGTCTGCCACAAGCTTCAAAACATGGAATGTCTTTTAGAGGCTTCAAATATCTGTGTTTAATCTAAAATGGCCATTAAATGTTCATACGAATTCATCCGAAATCTTAGCTTATTATCGTAGAGATGGGATTTTTCTCATGTTTTGACCGAGTTTTGACATTCACGGCTTGAAAAGAAGGCCTAGCTCTAATAGTAACAGTTCACCACAGTTGTTAGCAATGTTTTCAGACCATCTGTGGGAGCATCACAGCAGACAGCTGCACTAGCAAGCCATTGAAGAGCCAGTGGATTAGCCATCAGTAATGTTAGCACTAGGGGCTGGAAAGATAGCTCAGTGGTACTGCTAACATGACAACGATGCTGTCTTCACACAAGACCAAATGAGACTGATTGAAATTCAGGCACTTTGCAGGCAAAATGCGCAGTTGACTTCTAGGCTCATAACTTCAGAGCGGTTTAAGCTACAGACATGATGCATATATCAGACCATTCAGCAGACCCAGCCCATTTGATTTATGTGATGATCAAATCTGTGACATCAGCATCAGTGAGTGATCTGGCTCAAAAAACACCAAAAACCCTAATATTTTTGCTCTGCTTTTAGCCTTCATATTCCAATAAAGGGTTAAAACTGCAAGATGATTTACACATCAGATCACTTATCAGACTCTGCCCTCACAACCCAGAGTGATTTCATCCACCTGTGACTGAACATCAGCCAGCAATCCAGCTCCAAAATCACCCAAAACCCACTCCCTACCGTTATGTCATATCTCTGCTTATAGCCTTCATATTATAAACAAAGGGTTACAAATAGCGAAATGATTCACACATCAGAATTTGTAGATGTCAAAACATTATGTTTTATATAGTGTGTATTATGTTTAATGTAGTGTGCCGGTGTTTGAATTTAACAAATACATATGATGGCTGGGGGCAACCAGGAGACATCTGGAACCAAACGTTGTTCTTCAAATTGGCTCATATCAACTACTTTTTTTCAAAATAAAAACTTTTGTTACCTTTTGCTGCATCTATATTTATTTGCATCTATTCCAATGATAAATGGTGTTACAAGTGAAAGCACCTTTACTGCCAAGATAAATGGCTTTAAACAATGTGCTTAGGTGCTTTTTGCATGGTACTATAGGTCATGCAAGGGCTTGGGCAAACTACTGGATATGCCATAAAAAGTCTTAGAATTTTATAATAGTTAAAACATTCAAATGGTTAAAGTATTAAGTGTCAGCAAGTCTGTGCACCCCTGCTTCACAGCGCAGATGAACAAGACACTTAAACTCACATAACCCTATGATACTGAGAAGTGCTGCAAATCTACATAAAAGCACACAAGTTTCTGGGCACAGCCATAACGAAGGACCTGAAGTGGTCCATATAGCCAAGAGACCACTACAGAGAATGTCCTTCCTGAGAAATTCAACCTGCTGCAGAGCCTGATGGTCCAGTTTCAACACAGTGAACACTGAGCCTATCCTCACATCATCCATAACCATATGGTTTGGCTCCTGTACCTCGCAAGACCAGCCAGACCCCAGCACAAAATCATGATGGTGGAAAGGATCAATGAATGTAATCTGTCAATGCTTCAGGACGTCTACAACAGCAGAATGATGAAGCATGCTGGCAAAATTGCGTCTGACCCATCTCATCCTGGACATCACCTCTTCTAGCTACTTTTCTCTGGTAGAAGATTCAGGGCCACCAAAATGAGCACAACCAGAAACCAGCTCTTTTTCCCAAGAGCTGTAGCGCTCATTACCCACAGTGGACACCTACACTTTAAGCTTCAACAGAAACCAACAAACCACCTCACTGTATTACAGTATAACTCTATAATGTTTATTTGCACAGCAAACAAGACAAATTCCTTGTATGTGTAACATACTTGGCAAGTGATTCTGGTTCTTATAATACTCTTAAGTAGCTGATAGTAAGAGTGTAGTCATCACCGGCTGTGTTAAAGTTATATAGAACCTTTTCATTGTGACTGAGACTGAAAAACAGGAATGATGATGCATGCCAAGCTTTAATTGAATGCATTGTTGGAGTAGAAATAAGCCCAAACATTGGATCAGTCAGCTGGTACACTTTACCTTTTACATCCTGAAACAATTTCCCTAAAATATAACATTCCTCGTTATATTTTAGGGCCGTATAAACCTTTCTGAAAATACCCCAGGAATGATAATTGACCTTGTGCTGTTTGGGTGGTGGCAGTAAAAGTGTCGCAGAAAGTTGAAGGAACCCATTTGATGTAAGGCTGATCACAAAGAGTTTAAGGTCACTGGCTCTGTCTCATCTTCAGAATGAAGGGAACATATGGAAGCAATACCACTAAGTGTGCTTTGTGAAATACGGCCCGGTGGACAGCAGTCCAAGGACATCCTTAGGAAAGGTCAGAATTTAGGAATCTCATTGAAATTTGCAGTATGAAAAACAAGGAAAGACCAACAAAGGCAAAGGAAAAAAGCTTATGTCAAAACCACCTCAAAGACAACATTTTTTAAAATCATTTTCCAGGGCATATTGCTGACAACCCTGAAGTATTAAAGCGTGGCCTAAATCCACACTGCTAATAAAGCGAATAAAGCGTCCCCTGTGAACATTTTTCTTCTAAATAGTTTGTGCGTGCACATATGTCTGTCTATACCTAAAATGAGGCTGAAAATTCCAGGAGCTAAATTTGGCAAGTGGTCTTCCAAGATGTACACCTGTCACTGGAAAATGATTTCATTACTTTCTGGATTAGACCTACTTCGTGATCAGAGCAGATTCATCATCTACTTAACAAACTCCAGAGGCGGAATTTGTGTTATTATTAGCGTTCACTGGCAATCACTCTGGGAAAATGTGCAAGAAAAAAAAGTGAGCTGGTCAAGGCCTCGAACATAAAAGTAATTAGGCCTAAACACAGCATGCTAGTGAGTGGAAGACTGTAAATCTTCAACGTGGCCAAGTTTCTGACAGTGGAGGATAAAAGTGGAGATGGGGGGATTAATCTGGACATTCCTCTTGCCTGCGGGGTTTGAGGGGAAGGCGGCGCTTCCCCGGCTCGTGCTCAGACTGCATCTTGATTTTAGCTGGACTTGAAGCAAGCTGGATGGAGCTGCAGGGTGACTCATCACCGGGAGTGTGTTTATGAAGTCGATGGTACATCACCACAGTGTGTATGTGGTGGGACGGGAGGCCTTAAAACCATCAGTGAGTGTAAATCAAAAAGAAAAAGAAACACAATTAAAATATATGGAAAATATAACCCATTCTCTTTCCGCATTGTGGCATTTTTTGCAAGTAAACCGCAGTCTTAGGGAGGGTCTCTGAGCAAGCTGAGCATTTTCTCTCAATGATACGTAGGTAGTGGTGGGAATATTACGGGTTATATTATTTTATCTTATATTATTTTTTCCCTCCCACTGGTCTATGTGAATAACAAAAGACATTTTAGATCCAAATGAAAATAAACAATGACTACTGCCATTACAGCTAAACGCTACATGAGATTAGAAAACCCTGAGAAATGGTTTTATCTTTTTAGTCGATAAGCAGTAGACTTAACTATGTAGAGCTGGTATCTTCCGGTTCAGATGAGTAAAGAATATTGAAGCCCATAACAAAATAAACAAATTACTAAATAAATAAAAAATAATAAGTAAAATAAAACAGTACCATAATGGTTTCTTTGAGGGATGCCACATGCCATAGCAGAGCAACTTTTGGTTCCATAAAGTCTCAAAAATGACATATTGCAGTGTGAAAATCTTTCAAAGGTTTAATAAACCATCACAAAATGTAAATTTTTGCGATAACGCAAAGAAATTTAACGTTTAATGTTTAACATTTTCTAAGTCTGTTGAGCTGCCCTTTCCTTTGCATCTTATCATGAGATTGTATGTGACTCCCAAGTTATGAGGCTATGAAGAGGTGCTGAGAAACACATCATCTGCCTTTTACTGTGTGTCATTGGTAGGTTTGTTTGTCGACATTTCGAGTGAAACCGACAAATGGACACTCAGGAAATCACTAAGGACTGACCCATCATATCGGAAACGCTTCGTTCTTCACTCAGTCGACACAAGACACAGGTGAACAGCCGAGTTGCTGCAGTGATTTTGGATATGAAACATATGGGTATTATGTTATATACAAATGCCTTTAAAGGCGAATTTAAGAACACATGCGAAAATTGAGAAAATGCCTTCAGACCCCAGAGGGTTTAAACTTTAATTAAACTTCTTTACACTCACAAAACTCATTTACAAGAATGATCCAATGAAAGTTTCTGCTGTACAATGCTGCTTAGGCCACCTATTGACATATGCCTCCTATTTCCTTCATCTAAATTTGTACAAGTACTCAAGTAAGCAATCGTAACAGCAAACATTAAGACATCTATAATGACTATTAACAGTAATGGGAACAAGACAATGGATATATATTACTGGACATAATCTGTAATGGTGGCTTATAACAGTATATGAAATCTGCCATGACATTTTTATTGCAGATTTATGGCATAACATGTTTATGTCAATGTTATTCTAAATAAACACTAATGATTTCTTGTATATTTATGTTTTATCACCTGTCTGTAAAGCACTTTGAGCTGCTACCGGCATGAAAAGTGCTATATAAATATTATTATTATTATTATTATTATTATTATTATTATTATGTAGCAGGTAAAAAAAGTGTTACCCCAATCCTTGAAGTCGACTTGCACAGCAATTTTAATTTAAATTCCATGGAAAAGTATTAAACAATATTTAACCAAACAGTGTTTGCATGTTCAGGTTTCTAAAACTGAACCAAAAAAATGAATACAGCCTCATTTATTGTTTTGTTTATTTGAAATTACTTCAATACAAACAGAAATGAAAATAAATAAAGACTTAATAAAGACCTTACGTTATGATTACCTTATAACGTAACATACCATATAATGTAAAATTGGTTTCTGGCCGTCTCAGACAGCTTAAACTTTCAAACACTTTATACCTTTCTTATTATGCAACTTCCATACATCTGATACAGGCACTAATAGGAGCTGTTCCCATCACAGTGACCTGGTTTGTTTGCATATTATGGTAAACATAGAATGATGAAATGAAACTTCTTGCTGAGAAATGCAATAAATAAATAAAGAGTCATGAGGAAGGTAAACGAAATGACAATCCACCTCCTCTCCGTCTCTGTTTTTACCGCTCCAATCGAAATGACCTCCCCCATCTCCCACTGCCCGCAGGTGATTAGAAACCTTAACCTAATGCTTCACTGTCGCTAAGCATCCGGATTCATTCGGCCTCCACATCCAAACGACCTGTTTGTGCTACTAGAAACCAATCAAGTCACTGAAAGCCTCCAATAAGAACTGACGGTTGTTCTGCAATCACCCACATACACTGATTTGAGGGGCCCCATGTGCTTTCAGGGTAATCAGGGCTTGGGTGGTGGGCCGGAGGACGGGATGGTGGTGGGCTGTGGGTCTGCTGCTTTGAAGGACCTCTCAGATCTGGTCATGGGGCCTTACTGATGTGGGCTTTGATCCAGGCGGCACAGATCTTTCATCTGAAAGCACTTGCCTGTGTTTTTAGCAAAGTACCCCCAGCATCATCCTGTTTGAGTGCGACTCAAACAGTTCTCTCAGCATTCCTTCATCAGTTTATGTGATGTTGATTTCTTAAAAAAAGTAACAAATGATGGTTCGCTCTAGGGATATTAACCTTAAACGTCCCTCCATCATTTTCCTTTTTTTCGACCAGGAATGGCCTGGAGTTTGAATGGAGTTTCTGGACAAATTGTACTTTATCTAACGACTTGGCAGTGGCCTAAATGAGTCATTGATTTTCGTAGAATTGCGGTACTTTAGAATAAATGAGAAAAAGGATCTGAGGATTGTTAGATGAATTCCCACCCTGTTTCCAGGCCTGCATAGCTTCAGATGTGTTCTCAGCCTGGATGGGACACTCATAAATAAAACTATTACCACATTCTGAAGGAAATATTAAAAGGTGGACTTTCATCTGTGAGACGTTAGGGCAGGAAAACTTTCATTAAGCGGCAGAATGAATCTCTAGCGAGAGGGTCTTTCGCAAGCCCAGCGATCCCACATGGACTGTAGATCAATCTGAATATCCGCTAGTGTCATTGCCAAGCTAATGGTTATGGAGGAGCGGCGGGAGTGGGGAATGGGAAAGTTTTCTCTGCTCTTTCTGTGAGTTCATCTATCTCTTTCTGCACCTTCTCTCTGCTTCTGTAAGGCCAAACAGGTCAGTCCAGTGTCTCAAAGTAATAGTATTCACCATCAATCTGCTTTTGGAAATACGTTTATTGCAGAGTTCTGTTAAACAACACGAGCCTGACGGGATCTGACAAAATAGGGGGCTTTGGGCCAGGTTCGGGCTCGATTTTTGACATGTAACATCAGGCTCTGGTTGGTTTTTTCATTTTTTACATGTAACATCAGGCTCTGGTTGTTTTTTTCTAAAGAGTGTCTTAAGATCACAAAATGGGGACTGGTTACAATCCCAAGTGAGTCACTTTTATGGATAAACACTGGGAATTTTTTTGGTATATAAACAACAATGCCTGGTTAAATAATTTTAAATAAACTTCAATTCTAAAATTGATTTTAAATTTGCTTTGAATATCACTTTTCCCAGTTTAAGTGACCTAATTCTCATTATCACCATATGATACTCATGTAAGACTGGAAGACAAACCCCCCAAACTGAAAATATAATCTTTATACTGTTATTGGACTAAGCAATTTTAAGGTCATTATTAAAGCACATATATACAAAATATAGTATTTTGCAATTGTATCTCTTTACCACAACACATTGGCGGCCACTGAGCTTTTTCTTTTTACTTGGTCAACATAATGTTTTGTATTTTTGTTTCACTTTCTGAGAGTTTATAAAAAATAATAATAATAATAATAAATAATAAAGTAATGTACAGCTAAACATAACACATTTTTTTGTCTGATCCAAAATAACTAAATAAATATATATATATATATATATATATATATATATATATATATATATATATATATATATATATATGGCATATATTTTCAGGTAAGTGTGTTTAGTTCATGTTCTGTTGATCAGTTCAAGAACTTAGTAACATTGTAAAGTACTGTGTCTGTGATAATCCATCCCTGTTAGTGAACAAGTTTGGGTTGGGCTCAAACTTAATTTAGCGATTTACCAGTTCGGGTCTTCTCGTCGTGGGTACTGGTCGAGTTCAGGCTTCAATTTCAGCATGTAAAGACCCCTAATTTTTATCCTTTCTATGACTTTGTAATATACTAGATTTTGCATGAACCTCTTTCTGCAGGCCTTCTTGTGGCCATTCCACTGGTAGAATGGAAATCAATCAGATAATATATCTTCCCCCATTATTATCAGATTGACTAGGACACTTTTGGCTCTCTGTGTGGGTGAAATGAGAGTGTTGAGACTCCTCTGTTGTGAAAACAATTCACACTTCTCTACAAAAGTCATGCCGAGATGAAACAGACATCACAACTGCAGCTTTTTTCATATTAAACAATAATGTACAACTAGCATAATAACAGAAAAAGGCATTTAAACATGTTAAAAAATTATAGATGTTAACTTGTTAGCTTACATAAAAAGATGAAAATCCAGTTCACTTTTTATTTGTTAAAATATCAATATTACTAAAACAATGAAGAGTTAAAATAAATAAATAAATAAATAAATAAATAAATAAATAAATAAATAATAAATGAAGGACCTCCAGAACAAGTCGAAATTACATGGCTACTGTTAAAAGAGGTTAAAAGAGATTTTTTTCTCTTTTATTTTTATAATTATAACTTGTAGTTTTTTTAAATTATTTTTCCAGTAGTTGAGGAGTGATGTTAATATAGTTTAAATTCCATTCATTATTTAATAACAATATCAAAAGGTAAAGCATCAGTTGGTTTTACCACGGTTATACATAAGAAAATACATTTTAACAGAAACCATATTGTTAATCTAAAACGGCCCTGTGGATTAGAGATTTATCGGCCTCTCTGGAGTGAATGGAGTGTGAAGACACATTAAACAAGGTCGATTCTGCTTACACTCAACAGTGCTCCATTGATCCATTCTCTTATCGTGCCACCTGCAGACAATATGGACTCACAAATTGAAGTGAAACCCTTTACATCAGAGAGCTTAGAGGACTTAGGCTAATTCAGAGTGGAGAAGAACGTGAAGTTGCGGTCAGAACATGTTTTGTTTTTTTTTGTTTTTTTTTTTTTTTTTTTCAGAGAGATTTATAGAAAACCTTTGTTGTATTTTCACTAGTTTCAACCTTTTCTTGACACTATGTTTAGTGTGCTTGGCCTTGAAGGCAAGAATGCTTGTCTTTGATGCTGAACTTTCATTAAAATGCACTTTTCAAAGAAACCATCATTTTATTTGAGTCCACATATTAATGATAGCAAAAGAAACACAGAGAGCAAAAGAGGGAAAGAGAGGATCTTACATTCATTGCTTTAAAGCAAAGGCTTTTAAATGTACTCACACTGAATTTCAAAGGTCTAGCAAAACACTAAAACATTCATATTGCTCCCTCTGCAGTCTCCCTCACCTCTTGCCCTCTTTCCTACCTTTTTTTGGAAAAAAAAATATAATTACACAGAAGTAGGCTATTACACAGAGATCCACTTATACGCAAGAGTCCACTTCTGGCTTTGCCTTCGTTTTTGCTGGTATTGATTTTCAGGAAATGGCTCTCAGGGCAGATTAGCTCAGTTTGCCAGCAGAGTAACTCATGGTCAGGATAATGTGAACTCAGACAGAATATCTGCTCAAGCGTTCGTCCAAACAATGAGGATGAGCCTGCAGTAAATCATCAGCTCCTTGGCCCCAGTTCTCTGACCACCAGTGGCATCCACCAGACGCATTTGCAAATGTGGAGACACCTAAATTGTAGCTTAATCCGCCCTTGGCCTGGCTATAAGTCTATAAATCAGAAAACGTCTGCTTCCCAGCTGCTGTCTATCGGCACCTCTGCTGCATTATGGCATGCAGTTTCACTGGAATATCAAAAAGTTTAATGCTTCATGATGTTTAGGGCTTTTCTCATCACAGAACAATCTTCTGCAGTTGCACACTACATGACCTTTAGAAGCAAGTTCAACTACAGACCAGAGTGCACCATGGTTACTCACACTCACCAAAGTCTTCACTTTCTTCACTTCACTTTCTGACAAAATAATCAGATATTTTCCAATGATGTCAAAATGTGAGTAGTTGAGTTTAGATAGACGATTTAAGGAAAATAATGGAGTTGAGTGATTTTAGTTCCAACTAGTGTTTACTCAGGGACAGGAGACATAACAAATTAGTCCATTTTTTATGAACTAAGTACACAATTAATTATTAAGGAGATATTTTGGGGGAGATTAGATTTAAAATAATCCACTTGCATATACAAGGTAAAAATAAAGGAAAAATAAAGGGAAATAAAAGGACAAAACAGGAGTTTCCAAAACTGAAATTCAAATTATATGAAGATATGGAGAAAATGAGGCTCATAACAAGAGTGCAAGACCTGGTAGACCATGAAAACTGTCGCCATCCTATAAACAGCACTTAAAGCTTTCCTCTTTCAGAGAAAGGAGAAAATCAAGCTGCTTCAGATCAGAAAAAATCCACAGGTTTTTCTGTCCATCCTTCCACTGTGAGAAGACAACTCAACATGATAGGTCAAAAGAAGAAGCTACTGTGTTCTCAAATTGATGGACAGGCCACCAGACCAAGTCCAGACCAAACATAAGTGAAAGTGTTTGGGGTAATGTGGATCACGAGAAGCAGAAAATGCAACCAAATTCTAAGACTGAACTGTGGAGGTGTGGAAAAATATCCCTGCAGATTTCTTTGAAAAACTGAAAGCAAATCTCCTGAAAAATATGTAAACTATAATAAAGTGAAATGGTGGACACACTATATACCAAAATATATTGATATTTGGTTGTTAAGGCTTCTGTGTAGTTTTCTGTTAAATATGTTTTCTCGTTTCTTTCTTGAAAAATGCTGAAAAGTGAAAATTGTACTTAATAGCTTTTTTGACTGACAATAAAATCAACAGAAGAGTGGTTCCTACTGTTGCACAGTATTGTATTTATATAAATGTAATGATGTATGGAATGATATAAGTAACACTTTTATCATTTTTATTTCATTATTTTTCATTTTATTCCTATAAAGAGAATACAGAAATACACAATCTCAGTCTATTTTGCTAAACACTGCTATGCTGACTTAATCCACCTCTTGTAAATCCATGTAAGTGTATTTTTTTTATTTTATTATTATTATTTTTTTCAGTCTGAAGCAAAATTTCTCTCAAAGCTAATGTGATATTATCATGCCAGAGCCTGCAGTTTTACTTTACCTGCTTGCATTTTTCAAGTGCCAGTGGAGGCTATTTTGTTAAGGTTTTACGAAGATATTGATTTCCTTTAAAATGCATGAGTGGCTGCTGTTTTTTTTCTTCTTTTTTTCTGCCAGTTACCTTTAAACTTAAAATCATAAACATATATTTCACCTTCGGTTTACATAGACACAGCATATGAAGAACATCTCTGAGGGACCAATGCCACGTTACATACATAACAGTGATCCCAGAGCCAGAATGACCACTGAGAGACCCCGTGTTTTACGGCCATGTGCTGATGAAGCAAAGTCAGGGGTCAAATGCAGCAGCATCACAGCCATCCCCACAGGGAGAGAGAGGGGTGATGGAATGGTAGATTCAGGTCAAACAGAGCAATTTTGGATCAGCCTCCAGAATTGGCTGTGACACGTGTGATAGGATCGAGAGAGGCTGATAGAGAGGCTGATGGGGGGCCATTAAGGCCTCAATATGAGCAGTAATCCAGCATGAACTGGTGACACATGTTACGTTGCGGTTTACCTCTGTATTGCAAACCAATGTCTAAATTAATTTGGTATCACTGCCACAGAGTCGTCTACTGAGACAGTTCAAAAACATTGTTTTTATAAATACTTCTTCAATATCTTTTAAATTGCAGTCTACGATAAAAGGACTGTTCTATAGACAGTAACAGTCTTGTAGATGCTGTAAGGGTGTGTCCTCTCTGTGTCAATCTTTTGGCTTTTACAAGCCCAGTGTCGCCTGGATTCGCTGTCAATCAAACATTCATTGAGCATGTGTGTGTGTGCATGTGCACGTGTCAGATCACTGTCTCATAATCTTTGGTCATTCTCTCCTTACCTGTCACCTGTCAGTCTGTTGCCGTGGGTGACAGACCCCTCCCCCCTGCCAGGTCAGTGGTGAGAGAGAGGTAAAGAGACAGTGACAGACAGTAGCAGCATTGTGATCCTCGCTTATACACTGAAGCTGTGGGATGGAGACAGTACATGGGTGGGTTTTGAATACTCAAAATGTGCTGAATATATAAACATGATTGAGGAAATACAGACATATGTTTTCTTTTACACATTTGAAATTAGGGCATACTTCATTGAATATTATGATATTATGATAGTTGATTATAAATGATTATAGTATTATATAATAATATTGCATTTTTACACTCCTAATTGTTATAATGGGACAGTGAGAACAAAAGCCTGAGAACACTAGTGAAAATGCTTCTTTCCTAATTTAAGATACAATTTCCATTACAAATTATACAAGCAGCATAACATTTTGAGTGTAAAGCTCAAAAATTTGCAATTTTAACATGAATTTGAGAATTTCTTAATATTTACGATATTCACATTTTGCTTTAATGACAGAATGTACTCCACAAGTTTGTGCTAACCCTCTTGTTAGTACATCAAGTCCACCTAAAATTCATGTGCATATATTCCTTCCACTGAAGCAAAAGACAAAAATAAGATTAAAACGATTCGGATCTTCTTGTAAAAGACCTGAACATGGTCAATGTCATTCATTTGCTTAAATTTGAATAGTGATGTAGAAATAGTGCAAAATCTTGAATATCTCTTCTTCATTTTACTTGTCATAACTTTAATTTTCTTTTCTTTCAAAGTTCTAAACCTGCCTGTTTACTTCCAGGTTTAAATAAATAAAAACATCCCAGTTCTTTAATGTCATCTTAGACTTTTGGATCCCACTCTATGTTTGACCTCATGTTCTTACAAGCTATAAAAAAGAAATGTGTAATTGTGTGGCTGTCAGCGTGAGTGGCAGATTTCACTCCTGTGTCTGTCTCTGTCTCTGCTAATTAGACGTGTTGTTCTCTCCCTGATCGCCACCCTCAGCCTCCTGCAGGCTGTATAACAATAAACCTAACAGCCCTCTTTAGCACACACACACAGGCCACCATCCAGATAGCCCATCCACGGCTCCAACCTAAACACACAGCTCCACAATGAATGGAAACGTCTCCTTTATGCCCTTTACGCTCATTATCAGGCTCTTGTGAGGCCTTTGTGCTTGTTTTTGTGGTTTTGCGAGCGTCTACAGTATCATCAAAGCTGGTTGCTGTATCGCGGTGATCTTCACACAGACAGTGCAGATTTCTCCGTCTCTGCCCGTCTGTCTTGTCTTTTTTCCCAGTCTAACCATCACTTAGCATCAGGGACTTATCATCTCCACGTCTTGTTTCCCTGGCAGAAGTGATGCAGTGTTTCCTTCCAACTTTCATTTGTACTCCAAATTATATATATTAACAATGACACTGAGTATTTACTGCAGCCTCATCTGAGACATCACAACATATTAGCTCTGTTATTCTGTTGTGACATCTCATTAGTCTTTAGGCCGCTGGGTTGAAATCAGTCCAAACGAGTACTGTGAGATTTCCGAGAGACGTTTCAGAAAACCTACAGTCCTACTGTGCGCGTGTGTGTGGGTGTTTGTTTTTGTACCTATTGGGATGAAAAAGAGCTGATTGTAGGAAAACTAGAGACAGGAAGAGCTCCAAAATGGTCCTGACTTTGAAAAAAGAACATTAGTTTGAAACTGAAAAGGGCAAACCAGCTTCCTTTTTGTTTACTGAGGTTAAGATTAGGCTTAGAAATTATATACAGGCAGTTAAATTAACATGTTAATAATGCTATAACCTGATAAATGATAAAACCAAAGTTGTTTCCAGCTACTGCAATGCTGTGTATTTGTCAAGCGCTGTAGTACATAGTCTAAAGTCTCACTGACACACAAAATACACAGCTGATGCCAACAGTATCAGTTATTCAGCAGATTGTACTGGACAGGATGAATGACAGAACTATGGACCACCCAAATCACTGAGGGGTAACAAATGCAACAACATCATGGAAGAGTTGAAACATTGAATGTATACATGATAGTGATGATATATAACTCACTGGTTGGAACATTATGGCTCTTGCTGGATGTTGGTGATTAAATTTGGAAACTGTATTCACTCTATGGAAATCACATGATTAAAATGTAAAATATTATGGTATTTTATGTAATTATTTCAAATAATGTAGTTTGCAACTTTGAACCATGTCTTAAATATATGATTGATTCATTTTTGATTTGATTGAGTCAATGATTTTCATTAGTCATTTTGGTAACACTGAACTCTGCTATATAGTATTGGCATAACCATGCCATGAATATGCCATGGCAGATGGCATGTGTTGTCATGCAAGAGTTATAATGATAGATTATGTCCAGGAATAAAACAGTACCATATTACCATTAGTGTAAATTGTCATGACAGAAGTCATAATTTCTGCCCGAATTTCTGTAAAGCTGTGTCTACACTCTATTTTTTCAGCTCCATTTACCAAATAGGAGCACTTTGTAGTTCTACAATTACTGACTGTAGTCCATCTGTTTCGCTGCACCCCCTTTCACCCTGTTCATCAGTGGTCAGACCCCCCATGGACCACCACAGAGCAAGTATTATTTGGGTGGTGGATCATTCTCAGCACTGCAGTAACACTGACGTCGTGGTGGTGTGTCAGTGTGTGTCGTGCTGGTCTGAGTGGATCAGACACAGCAGTGCTGCTGGAGTTTTTAAAAACCTCACTGTCACTGCTGGACTGAGAACAGTTCATAAAAAAAACAAAAAAATCCAGCCAACAGTGTCCTGTGACCATTGATGAAGGACTAGAGAGTGACTAACACAAACTGTACAGCAAGCAGATGAGCTATCGTCTCTGACTTTACATCTACAAGGTGGACCAACAAGGTGGGTGTGTTTAATAGAGTGGACAGTGAGTGGACACAGTGTTTAAAAACTCCAGCCAAAAATCTCTCATCCAGTCATACCAGCACAACACACACTAACATAACACTACTATGTCAGTGTCACAGCAGTGCTGAGAATGATCCACCACCCAAATAATACCTGCTCTGTGGAGGGCTTGTGGTCCTGATTATTGGAGGAAGAGGGTGGATACAAGGAGGTGTACTTAATGAAGTGGCTGCTCGGTGGGTAATACATATGGCATATATGTGTGACATCCTGACAGGGTTAAAAAACAAACTGTGTTATATGTGTGTGTGTGTGTGTGTGTGTGTGTGTGTGTGTGTGTGTGTGTGTTTGTGTGTAACGGGAAACCTCATTGCTAGCTCTGTGCCGCTAGCTGGGTATGCCTGCCAGCTCTTCTCTTTCCCAGAGCATGTGAATTCAAATGAGGTCTAGTGACAGAAGAGCTGATCTGAGGAGCCAAAGCCCAGACGATGAGATAGATATTGGGGGAGGGATGGAGAGATGGAGGGATTCCTCTCCTCTATCTGCTCTCGCCTCCGGCTCTGGCAAAGGCAATCAAAGCCACGATGAGCTGTGTCTCTTGTGGAAGAGCAATGAGTCCCATGAGACTGGCCAGGCCATCACTAGACCATCATAGTGTCTGAGAGAGAGAGAGAGAGAGAGAGAGAGAGAGAGAGAGAGAGAGAGAGAGAGAAGGAATCATTCTCCACAGGCGCTCCTTTAGCAGGGTCATTTAAACTAGCTGCATTTAGCCAGACACTCGAATCTCAGCATCAATATTTATTTTACAGGCCCTCATCACCCCATATATACACACACACACACACACACACGCGCACACACACACACACACGCACACACACACACGTACACACACACACTGTGAGCCCATCCTGGGCTGAAAGTTTATTTTTTGGTCTGTCTGTTGTATTTAAGACACTGTGACTGAAGTCTTTTAAGAGCTCCTATAAAAAGCGCCTGTTTACTGAGTTTCCATTATAATGGCAGTAAACTCCGATCAAGGACTATATGGGAAGCCAGAAACACACAGCATAAGCAATGAAACTGTGTGTGCGGAAAAACACATTTTGCTAAATTGGATTTTTGTTAACTTTCCAGATTCGAAAGCGGCCTATTGCTGCAATATGTTACAGTAATTAAAAGATAAAACTTTTAATCCGAGCCACGACGGGGTGATAAGAAAGAGGTATGACCTCATACATGTTATCAGATTCTCTTTAATTGTGAGCCATTGAGGTTGGATTAAAAGGTGCCATGATAAGTAGCCTTTGCTCTGTTTGATATGGATGGAATACAGAAAGAGGGAAGGCAATGAGTATATATGTGTAAGTGTGTGTGTACGTAAACGTGTGTGTGTGTCTTTGCAACAGTGATTTCTCTTAATGCTACTATGATTCTTACATTAAACAGTTTTGTTGACAAAAAACAGCTTTATTGATTTTGTAAACAAGCCTGGAAATTCATTCAAGTACCATTCAGATGGGATTCATTTTACATTGGTAGAACAGTCACAGGCAAAAGTTTAGGCATCCTTGGTCAAATTACATGAATTGTTAATTTTCTACAGGGAATAAACTTGGTGAATTATGGATTTCATATATTGAAAAAAAATTAAACACGTTATAAAATGTGCCATGACTTTTCCTTTTTTTCCCCCAATATGTTACATTTGGCAATGCACAGTAATTGTGCATTAAATGTACAGAAGTGTGTACTTTGGAGAGGATTTGTTAACTCATTGTCACTTAGAAAATCAACAAAACATATTATTTGACCAGGAGTGCCCAAACTTTTGCAAATGACTGTATAAAATGCTGTGGCAAACCATGACTATTAGAGCTAAGCCTTCGGTTCATCAGTCATTTCTGCTGTGGGATACCTATTAGTATATTAGCATTAAGCTAGCGGTGGCACACATGAATATCTGGCTGAGCTAGATTAAGCACGAATATTTGAAGCTTGTAACAAAAGTATATGTCTCATGCTTATAACAGATAACACATTTTACCTCATATGTAGTTTTTCAATGACTCTTTCAGTAAAGAGTCCCAGCGTAGCTGCTGCTTTTGTCTTCTAACATCTGACTAAAACACATTAGTTAGCCTCACACAGTCAGCGATGTATCTAGGATTTCCAGAAAGCCTAGAGCGGCTTATTTTTCTCACAAAATTGGTCCCTCCATTCGGAAATCAAATGTTGACTCTGTTATCACTTTATATTTCTTTTAGCAGACAATTGAATCTGTAAGGCCATCAGTCCAGCTCCTGAAGGCCTAACCAATAGCTTTCTTGGCTGTATTTATCTAGATACCACAGAGGAAAATAAATGCTGATTGTTTCTAACCAAAGTATAACAATGAATTAATAATATTCCTACAATACATTCATATCTGAAATACAACAAGCAAGATGGTTATATTAACTAAAAAAATAACTTCCAGAAATCATTAGGACTTCTCCAAAGGGCCGTGAGTGGTCCCCACTGCATAAAAAAGTAGCATAATTATTTCCAGAGTATGTCTATGGTTAATCCTGTCCAAATCAGTTGTGTCAGTATCTTTACAGACTGTATGTTCTATGAAGGTAACAGTGGCTTTTACCTGCTATAGAATGAACAATAATAACCTCAGGTTATATCAATACTGTGCAAATGGACATGTTGGTTATTATTCTGTCACATCTTGTGGGAAAGGGTTTTCATGTTTTTCATTAAGTGGAGCACTAGAGGAAGAATTTAGTTGCATTCTCTGCATCTAAAATCAATCTGTAAAGCACTGGCCTATCTTAAGTGTGCAACACTGAAAATACAACAGAAAAATAACCCCAGAATGATAGTTTGAGTTTACATATATGGCAATATGTCAATCGGTCATATATATTACAAATGTCCTCTGGTAACTTTTCTTCATAGCATATGTCTGGAAAACATAGCTCATTTGAATATTACTTAAAGTTATGTTTCTGCAACCAATCAAATTTACAGTTTTCCCCTGAACCTAAATGTAGTTCATCTACCAAGACATACTTGCTTCTTTAGTTTTGCACTTCGAGGCTAATGTAGTCAATAAGTAATTGATGCTGAGGGCCCTCTTATTAGCATTGTGCAAACCTTTGTTACCTCTACATACAATTCAATTATTGATAAAATTTAAACGTTTCATTCCAATTTCTCTGAACTTCACTGGAATGACATTCTCTTTGGATCAAAATAAACAGTCCTTATTAACTGAAAAGCACTTTTTTCTGGTCACTTAAAAACAACAAAATTAATTTATTTAATGTCATATTTTCAGTTTGCTGGTTCAACAACCAGAATGTTATTCAGTTTAAGAAACCACATAAGCAAGTCTATTAGAGATTACTTAACAATTTGACCTGGTTTAAAGCTAATGCTAATGCTTACAAAGCTAATGTGATAATTTACATTAGCTTTGTAACAGTGCCACAAAACTAAAGAAGGAAACTTCCTGACACTAAACATATATTGGCTCATTGACTTTATTTTAGGTACAGAAAATCATGTAAATCTGATTATTAAACAAACTACTCCTTTAAGATGCTGTAAGTAAACCAGTACTTTATATCCAGGACCCTACTTTGGAACATACATTAATTCTTTTTAACAAAAATAAACACATTCATGCTCTGACTCTCCGCTGTGGGAATGTTTGTTGGCTGTGAGGCAGAGCTCAGCAGTATTGGTGCTGGGACACAGACAGGAAGCAGTGGTGATAAGGGCGTGTGCTGCCTGGTGGTCATTATGCTGTGTTTACCTGGGGAAATGGCCAGTGCCTACAGGGCTTTTATTGATGAGGCTGGAGGATTGGTGTCTCTGAGCTCCACTGTGGATCCATATCCAATAACACGCACTGTCTGCACACACGCCTCACACTGTGCTGCTCCAGTGTGACACACAGAGCACTCAGACTGCTTACCATCCACACAATGCCACACTACTCCACTGCACCGCATGTGTGCATCCTCATTTTTGTGTTCATTTGCATATTTTCTTTCCATGCTTGTGTTGCTTTAAGTCAGTATCAGTGGTTACAATGTCAGTGATGTGCACGTTTGTGCTAAGTTGTATATAGAATCATTCATATGCTTATATGTACACTGCCTATTAACAGTTTGGGGACAACTAGCTCAAAATGGTAATACAGATGAGCATGTTCTCTTTGTCAGGTTATAATAACATATTACATAGAAAGCTGTACAGATGTTTCATTGCAAAAGCTGATAAATTGAAGGAACAACTGACAAAAGCTCTATCTTGGGAACAATGCCAAAGCCCACACGTTATCCCCTCATTGTGATTTCAGCGCTCATCGGCACTCAAATCTTTCAGGTGTTTAAACCTTTGGGCTAAAACAGTTTTAATGTGTGCATTTAATAATAGTTTGGAAATGAAAAGTGTCAAATTGTCAGTTAAAACCACACACACATCATCTAAACCGCTTATCCTTCTGGGTCGCGGTGGGTTGCTGGAGCCTATCCCAGCTGTAATTGGACGGAAGGCAGGATACACCTTGGACAGGTCGCCAGTTCATCGCAGGGCAGACAGACAGACATATATATTCACACCTAGGGGCAATTTAGCATCTCCAATTGGCCTGACTGCACATTTTTGGACTGTGGGAGGAAACCGGAGAACCCGGAGGAAACCCACGCAGACACAGGGGAGAACATGCAAACTCCACACAGAAATGACCCTGGTCGTCCAGCTGGGAATCGCACCCAAGCCATTCTTGCTGTGAGGCGACAGCGCTACCCACTGCACCACCGTGCCGCCCCTGAGTTAAAACCAAGAAAGACATATTAATAAATATAAATCTGTGTGTAGAAGCAAAAGTACACAAAAAATTAGCAAATCACTGTTTTATGTTAGTAAAACCTATGCAGGGTTTTTCTTCCTTCACCCATCTAATCCCACTGGTTACAACTGTAACCAAAAGTTTGCTTTAAATTAATCAAATTGCCTAAATTTTGTCATGTCATGTCTTTTTCTACTGTATGGTAGACTTGACATGAAATTACAGTTTGCCTTGATTTCATATGAAACTTTTTATGTGAGTAGAGAAAGTGGTCACATGACCATAGCCTTTTATTCCAAAGTGCATGGGAAACAGATGAAGCTCTACAAAAGGAAGTAAGTGAATTATGAATATCTGTATTCATTAAGTAAACACAGACACAGCTATTATATTTGGTATATTTCATCTTTAAAGGGTCTATTATTGATATACTAATAAGACTGTGGACAGTCACAGAGTGAGAGGATAACACAGTGGTGCATGTTTACTGATGATGATCCTACCAGTTGTTCTCTTTCGTATAACTCTAGATTTTGGGATTATTTAAACATAATGACCCAATAAAGATACAACCGCCAATTTCCACCATTATTTCAACATGTTGCTTCTCTTTGTTATACATGGTTTGCTGTTTATAAGTTCAATAATTTTATGTTTTATTGGTTTTGTTTTACATGTTATTGGGTTTATTGATGCAACTTCTAACTGCACTTTCCCATCAGTCACAACCGTGACTGAGAATGAAGCTCATTCTAATATTTTCAAAGGCATACAATTTGTGTAACAGGACTGTCCAAGAAGTAAAATGCCTATAGTGACACAGCTGGGGAAACGTTGAAATGAAATGGTTTATTGAAAATTAACAGTGAAAAATGAAACATTACTCAGCCAAAAGGTGTGCCCAAAACTTTATATATGTACCTTAATTCACACTGTGCTTGTTGTCATAAGGAAAAATAACTCTGCAATGGTGGTTTAGTAAGAAAAAGAAAAATGTTCTTAACCTTAATGTTAATTTAATATAACATTTTGATATTTTATTTAATTTTATTTATTTATCTATGTATTTATTTATTTATTTACTTATTTATTTTTGAAAAGTTTACTTTTTTCAAACCTGAAATGGTAAAACCATTATTTTTGGTTACTAAGATTAGGTCATTTTACAGAAGAGGCAAAAAAAAAATTCTCATAATTTCATACAATTTCATTCGGGTTAAATTTGGACCATTCCTATTGGTTCATTTGTCATGAAATGCTCAAGCTGTGTATAAAGAAGCTAGCATTTTCAACTGATGCAGGAAAAAAAAAGGTTGTGTTATACATCCACACTGGTATGTGAGGTCGTGTATATGTATGCGCACTGTGTTTGTGTGTGTGCTCAGTTAAATCTGATCTGAGGCTGTGTGCTGGGTCTCAGACTGGCTGAGCATTCACAATGGGCCCCAACTGCACCAGGTTATCAAAAGAGTAATAGAGCTCAGTGGGGGGCACAGTGGGCTACAGCTCCACCACACACATAAGCAGAGATATGAGAGGGCACAGGGGGAGATAACCCACCTGCCCAAACCCGCCTCCCCCTATACACACACACAAGGAGCAGTCTAAGCTTATCAACTGCTCCCGTGGTCCCTGGTGTCTGATTATACCCCTCACAACCCCCCACACATAGTGCTTTTACATATTCTTCCTCTCCCCCTCTCTCTCTCTCTCTCTCCCTCTCTGTCTGTCTCTGTCTCTCTCTCTCTCTCTCTCTCTCTCTCTCTGTCTCTCACAGGATTCATTCTGTTATGGACTATGTATGCTCAAAATGTATTCATCTCACTCATACACATGCTTTTTTTAAAAAAAGTGTTGCATAAAAATAGGTGATGTTGAGATATGGACCGTGGAGTGGTCAGTCCATTGTTCTGAGAACACCAGCAGCTTCTTTGTTTGTTAAGTTTAGTATGAACAAACTAAACTTTTTTCTTCTTTGTCTATTTCCTGTTCTCAGCAAGGGTTTCTTGACAGCTACACATCCTTTCAGTCCCAGAGTGTTGAGTTGTCTTCTCACAGTGGAAGGATGGACAGAAACACCTGTGGAGGTTTTCAGATCTGAAGCAGCAGATTTTCTGCTCTCTCTCAAAGATGAAAGCTTTAAGTGCTGCTTATCTGATTGGGACAGTTTCAGTGGTCCACCAGGTCTTGTACGGTCCAATTTTCTGTGTATTTTTTAGCATTTTTTTTGAGCTCTAGTTTTGGAAACTCCTGATTTTTCACTAATTTTCTTATGCAAGTGGATTATCTTATATATAATCTCCTCAGAAACATCTTCTGGCAATAACTTGTACTTAATAGCTGTTTCAATTTGGACACAATTTGGACAATAAATTAGGTGTCTCTCGCTTTTGCACAGTATTGTGCATGTACTTGCAATCCAAGATATTGTTTCCCAAAATGTGTTTGAGAGTAGAATTGCACCCCTGGAGAATGTTTTGATTGAAAAGAACTTAATTTTTTAATATCCTTCTTTGTTCATCATTACATATTTTCTCTTTTTCTCTTTAGTAGGTGGTCCTACAAGCAGTTAGCATAATTAGCTACAGCTTTAGTAGCCTGGATGATAATCATAGCATTGCAAGTGCATACTAAGGCCACGTCAAGGCACATTTTGCGCTGCGTCAGCTCACGTACATAGCTCTGGCCCTCAGTGTATCTGTCTGCTTGTTTCTGTTGGACCGCTGCAGAGCCGAACGCTATCCTATCTTGCGAAGAAGAAAACGCTCTGCATATTTTATTCTTCCGAAAGACTCTCGTTCTCCCCTCAGGACTCATGTCATCACTCTTGCGGTCCTGGTCAACATCTCCCTTCTTGGTCTTCTGGGATTCGCCACCGCTGCCTCGTTCTCCATCTTTCTTTGTTCTGTCTCTGCGTTCAAGGGAAAGAAAGGGGAAAAAAAAAATATCTCAAATGTAGGTCAGCAGTATTTTAGAGAGTAAGAGATATTTTTATGTTCAGCTGAATCATTTAGTTGGAGGGGCTCTCGGCAAAAAGCCAAAGCAAATGGGTTCTGGCAGAGATGTCCTGTCAAAGTATGTTTTCACCTCCATTTTCTTTCTTTGCACATTCCTTTTTCATCACCTGGTGTATTTGCAGAGGTGATTACTAAGTGAATGCAGCAGTGTCCTTTCTGTAAGGTAAAAGGGAGAAGAGAGAATAAGAGGAGGCTGATGAGAAGAAATGAACTGGATTAGCTGCCGGCGAAACAGCTTGAAATGACATGGCTTTGAGACACATTGGTAATTTGTAACGATTGTCCAAATGATGTATTGATTAAGCTTTCTTCAGCATGTGTGATACGAGACAAGTATATTAAACGATTAATAATTTGCAGGATTGATTCACTGTGATGAGGTGAGGAGGTCTGCGTGGCCTAAAGGCATCAATCGTGTAGCACATGAGTTTTGGCTTATTACTGTCCCTGCACTCAAAACATCAGCAAGAACACTAAGCTTAATTACTCCAGGATTGTCTTTGATCCAGAATATGTGTGTAGCACCTATGTGTACATTATTTATGGCAATGCAAAGTGCAATAATTAAAGCTTGAGAGAAAGTCTATACCCATTCAATATCATATATACAGGGCCAGTCAAAATGTTTGGACCCAACTGATTGATTGCATGTTGTATTGTAATCTTTGAACCTTTATATTATTGCTGTCACATCTCCAAAATGGTAATTTAACATTCTTAACCTTTAATGTATGTAAATGTAATTTGACTTTATTCCAAGTAATTCGTTACATAACTTATATAACACTCCAGACTTCTAAGACTCAAAATTAAGCAGTTTAGTGTCAAACAGCTGTGTGGCACTGGCTTCAGTCAGCTCACCCAGTGCTCTTTTGTGGTTTTTATCTGTGAAACACGTGTCTGAGCGGTGGGGTGCTGTGCAGGGACTGCTCTGGGTTAAACACACAGAGTCAGAGGTGTAACAGCAGCGCCCCACCTGGGCCCTGAACCTGCTGCTCCCTCATGTCAGCTCCAATTTCCTGTTCGGCAGGCTGACCTGGCTCCTCTGTGACCAGAGCTGTCCATCCGCTGCCCGGCGCTCCAGCGGCCCCGCGCTGGCCACTCTGTAGCAGTGAGGGATCATTAGCTGACTGACCTGGGGCTGTATACATAATCCATGTTAGATTACCAATGCTGATCTAGGAACAGCTTTGGATCTGCCTGTACGAGGTCTCGACTGATATATCAGTCGGCCGATATTAACAGTTCAGATACACTAGGAGGAGAGGACAGCAGCCCATTTAATGAGGGCTGAGGTCACTGTCCCATTTCGCCATCACCTACTGGAATTCTGAAAATGCTACCATAGCAAATATGTCTGGGAGAACTGAGTGTCAAGACATTTTACAGACAAGCTTTATGTGAGACACTTTTAAATGTGCCAAGTTTGGACTTTTTGTAGGGCTGAATTGCTATCAGGTTATAAAAGCTGGCCAATTGTGTAGAGTACAGAGTAATGGGTGAAACATTTGGTGTAATATAAGCATAATAGCAGTTTTACATTCAAAAGTTCAGTGTGGCTTTTGTTCATGTCATAACTTATTTGACAAATCTATGAACATATTTCACCTCTCCTTTATTTATAAACCACCTTTTATACCTTATCCAAAAGGAAATTCTTCTGTTAATTTCCTTATCATCCATTTTATTTATTTATTTATTCTGAGTGTGTGTGTGTGTGTGTGTGTGTGTGTGTGTGTGTGTGTGTGTGTGTGTGTGTTTTGTATTGTGTTTATCCAATTTTCTCCCAAAATCTAGTCATAGCCACCCGCTGGCTAGGTCTCCCCAAATGGCATGATGCTACCAAGCTGGGAGGGTGAAGAGTGGCACATGCTTCTTCAAAACCGTGTGAAGCACCACCACATCTTTTTGATTTGCTGCTGCTAATGCAAAATCGTTGGAAAGTGTTTGGAGGTGAACAATGGCTGTCAATTCTGTTATGTCAGCTAGCAGACTTCCACTTTGGCTAGCATCGTGCTGAGTGATGGCAGGAGAGGGAGAGCCATCCCACCCACCCAGAGAGAGCGAAGTCAATAGCTCCCCAGCCACGGATGTCTGTGGCATCGCTGGGAACAGAACTCGCAATCTTCCAATGACAGGGCCAAAATTCTAAATTCTCATGAAAGAAGTGGCTGGAAAACCATCTCTCTTTTTCCTACAGCGGCACTGCAGACCAATGAAATGTTACAGAAACTTTTAAACTTTGTAGATATCAGTAAACATGTTGCATTGTGTTGGTGGCAACTTGACTTAATTATATTTTATTTGCAATAAAATAAAAGAATTTATTGCTTCCACTCTTGCCTGCACTTTGATGTATATTAAAGTATCTGATTAAATGTAGTACAAATGCACACACACACACACACACACACACACACACACACACACACACACACAGACACACACACACTTGCACGCTGCATGCCTCTTGCTCTCAGTGACAGGTCTGTCAGTGGGTAAAGATCTGAAGTGATGATGATATTGAAGAATGCCTCTCTGTCCGCCTGATGACCCCAGGCATGTGTATGTGTGTGTGTGGTGTGTCTTGGTGTCCACTGAAGCCTCCAGCTGTACACTTAATCATGTGTTAACTGTGGGCTACATGGGGCCTGCTGGTGAACGGTCATCAGCAGGCCATCTTTTCATTCCTGCCCAATTAATGGATCATTACCTGAGCCTGGCCACCAGGATGAATGCATGTTACCATGGTAACATGTTTATTTGTTACTGAACTTCGATTAACATGACCAAAAACAACATCCAGTTTTAACAGTGTAACTTACAAAGATCATTTAAAATTCTTTTTTCTCAAATTTGGAAAAAAATGTTACATTGAAATATAAATTTAAGAGAAAATGAAAGAATTTTGACTAAAATTGAGCACTAGGTGCTGCATAGACTAGTTGATTAGTCAAGTAATAAATCCACTATTCTGTGGAGGAGTAAGTCGACTAGCTGGAGACTAGTTGGAGTGCTTGAAATACAGTGGTGGTAAAAACAGGCAGGAGGAGAGAACAGAAGTAATTTTTAATTTTTTTCTGTTAAAGAAAAAGCCCAAAGTACTTTTTGGGTGGAAATACTACATGGGATTAAACTAATTCCACTGCAAGCTGCTTAAAACTGTGCCGAAATACAGGCTCCTAAGCCAGACTGGGTGAGTTTTGAGAACTGCTGTTTTAATAGGAATGGACCATTAGACTGATAGGCAAATTGAGTGGGAGAGAGCTTTTTATAGCAATGTGCCGATAACAAAAAACAATCTGATGTTATATAAAAGAGAGTAGTGGTCGGAAAATGCATGGCAACTTCACTACCTACAGTTTCAAACAAAATTCAGAAATAACTTCTAAATACAAGATAGCGTGATATGTAGTGTTGTCTGGTTCAGTGACTATATCTTACTCTGAAAGGCTCACCTTAAAGATACATCTGCTTGCTACCATGATTTAGATTGATAAATAATCATTTCAGACTGATAAAGCCAGTTCAGGTAACCCAGAGCCAGTTTAAATTGCCAGTGGTGAGTTCTGAGAGTGGTGGTGATTTTAAAGTGCAGGCTTACATCAGACAGTCTGTGCACAGTCTCTAGTTTTTGAGGCTGAAACTTTCTGAACAAACAGAACTTTTCTTTTACAACAAAAACTCCTCTACACTGCACATCTCATATGTCAAACCACTGCATTTGCAGCTACTAATAAGCTACTAACAAAATATTTTCATTGACAACACAAAGAAATTTCCTTTCAGATTAAAGTTACCTCTCATGGAGGAGGGTTTGGAATTACGCTGGAGATATGGAAATGGATGAATATAAGCATGTATTCCAGTATCTTGGCCCAGTCAGTGGAGGCTTGGCTTTCTCCCTCCCTGTCTCAGTGGGACGGCCTGGCTGACCTGTCAGGGACTTTGAAGCTGTGTGGCTAATCAGTCTCATTTTGGCTCATTAGCTGCCCATACAGGGGGCCCTTCAAGCTGAGATGATGTATTACCTGAGCAGTCTCCTGGCTGCCTCGAGGGGATGGGGGAGGAAGGAGAGACAGACAGGAAAACTAAAGGAGTAGGAGAGTGGAGATGTGGAGAGAGATAAAAAGAGAAAGCGAGACAGTGAGAGAGGGAGAGAGAGAGACTGGATGCACTGCCCTAATAGAGCTAACAGTTATTTAAGAACTGTGATTACTCAATACAATAAATAATAATAATAAATATTAAAATATACATTAATTCATGAATCAACAGTGGTTACTTAGCATGATGCTTATTCATATTTTAAATTATCTTATTTGAAAAAAAAAATCAGATGTGATCCACAATATATATACAGTCATATGCAAAAGTTTGGGTCCTGGTCAAACCTTCGTGTTTTGTTGATTTCCCACTGAAAATAAATTAATACATCTTCTGCAGAGAACATACTTATGTACATTTTAATGCATGAATACTGCTTATTTGCTGAATTAAAAATAGGGAAGAAATAACATAAATATGCAGTTGTGTTATGACACATTTTTTATTTTATGTTGTATTTTTTTCTAATGTGTTAAACTCAGCAAATATATAGAAATTGTGCACTAAAACCTGCAAAAAAAGCCATGTTTAAGGTTGGTCCCTGGCTGGAAAAGCCCAATGCACTATGTTGGTTGGTCATGTTGGCTGCGGCAAGTAGAAAATCCAGCTTGATGGCTGACTCCAGTAAGTGCATAAACATTTTAATTTTTGGTTAAATAATCAAGACCTTTCATCTGCTGTGAATTTCTTTAAATAGCAGTAATTCTACTCATTGCTGCTGTCCCTCTATGTGGTTTGCAGTGTTATGCTAGTGCCACAACTTTCTCAAGTTTTCTCTAAACATTCATCTATTCACTACGTCTAATGTCTCCACCTAATGATGAGCCATGACCATAGCCTTTGGTGGATTGTAAAAGGGGGTAAAAACTCCCACATGTTGGGCTTTCTATGTCTTAACTTCATCAGTTTGTCTCACTTTGATACCACAATAATACAAAGTTGCACACAAAAAATGTATATATGCAAGAAGCAATTTCTTCTTTTATTGGCAAAGTGTTAAAAATATTAGAAGCCATATAGCACCCAAAGCTGTACTGCAGTCTGCCAGAATCACTGTGTGTTCTGAAAAGAGAGTAATTTATTAATTCATTTATTTATTTATTTATTTTCAGTTTATCACACATCTTCAATAAAAATCAACATCAACATTTTGTCAGTCATCATCATCAACTTGTCATTGCAGTCATTCAATGTGTGACATAGAGTTACTCCTTTACCAAATGAGTAACAATCACTGAAAGTCTAGTTGATGAGAATCTAATGAAGGGTGTGAAAAGTGGCTGGCTCTGTTCAGCCACCATATGGATTTGGAGCAACTGACCTCTGACCTCTGATCATATAGTGTCAGTGCCTGCAATTCCCACAAATCACATCCACAGCACATCACTAGATTAACCTCGAAATCCTGGCTAAAATCATTACAGATGCGGCAAATCTGTGCATTTTGGCAGCACGGCTGTGAAATTATCCTGGAATTATATTCCTTTAAGACAGAACCACAGGGAGCATTTCATTGCCCTTTGTCTTTGGTGAATGTGTGAATGGTTTAGGCCTTGTTTTATCAGTGTTTATTTCATGGTGTGGTTCTGTTCTGAAGGAGGAAGTCATTGAGAGCGATAAAGCCTTATCAGAGGTAAAGATCACCATTAAACAGCTCAATTTCCTTACCCTGGGCCTTGGGAAATGGACTTGCCTTTTAGAGAATGTGTCTCAAGGACCTTAAGGGAATGGTCATTCCTCTGCTTTTGAGTGTGTGTGTGTGTGTGTGTATTTAGCTCCACAAGGATAATAGAAAACAAAACAATTTTGATATTGTGAGAACATTTTTCTGCTCCATACAGCTGTATTTTAGCCCACATGGACAGAATTGTGAAATGTTCTTGAACAGGTTATGCATCATGCTTGGGAATAAAAGGAGCATCCAGGAAAGGCCTCATCCTTTATAAGCAAGGATGGGGCTTACCATTTTTGCCAAAAAAATGCATCAGCGTATAATCCAACGGTCACATCCACTGCTGAAGTTTCACCTCCTCGCCCACAGAGGTCACTATCCTCGAAATGCTGGAGTAGTTATCTCACCTGTTTCTCGTTAACAGCCATTTTGTATATAAGTACCTGAACTAAGCCCTGTTTTTCGTGAAGTCTTATTCTAGCCACGTTTGCTGGATCTGTACATGATAAGCCAGTGTGGACTCTGTAATAGTCTGTACAAGACTATAAGTTTGTCACATTAACCTGAAATGGATTCCAAACCTTTGCTGTGAGTTCCTGTATGACACCAACAGTTTAGGAACAACATTCCTCAATGAGCGATTGCAAAGATTTTTGCTGTTTCACCCTCTTTGGTCATAATATCATCAAAAGATTCAGGAAATCTCGATGAGTAACGGGAAGGTAAAAACTCAATGGCCATTACCTATGATCCCTCAGACGGCAAACAGAACAAGCATGTTTCTGAGTTAGATTTTACAACACAGGTTCAGGGATACTTTGAAAAACTGTTTTAAAAAACATTATGTTGCATTCACAAACTCAAGTTTACACTTACGCATAGTGGAAATCACATGTCAACAACATCCAAACTGGGCATGGCATCAACTCAGTTGAAACACAGTGAAAATGCACTGATGCAGAGTGAAAATGTGTACTGTGGTCTGATGAGTCAACCTGTTCTCTAAGCGAAAGAAAAAAAAATGACCATCCTAATTGTTACCAGCGTAAAGTTTAAAAGCCAGGGTCTGTCATGGTATATTAGTGGCATGAGTAACTTACACATCTGTGAAAGATATTTTGCACATTTTGGAGCAACACATCCTGCCTTCTGGACGGTGTCTTTTTCAGGAACATTCATCCTTGTTTCAGTATGACTATGCCAAGCCACATTCCGCATGAGTTACAAGAGTAAACAGAAAGTGTGGTCAGTATCAGTCAGTAGACTGGTCTACCAGCAGTCCAAGCCTGTCTCCCATTAAAAACTTGTGGTTCATTATGAAGTGCAAATTACAACAATGAAGACCCTGCATGGTTGGGCGACTGAAGGCTTGTAAAATGGAAGAATGACAAAAAATGTGTTTTCAAAACTGGATCAATTGGTGTCTTTAGTGCGCAAACTATTATTGAGTGTTGTTTAAAGGAAAGGTAATGTAACACAGTAGTAAGCATACTCCTGCCTAAACTTTTTTTAGAACGTGTTGCCATTTTGCGGATATCAAATTTGGAATGAGCTTAAATTTAACTAAAAAAAATAATAAAAAGTAAGTAAAACATCAAACTCATGTTTTATAATGTATTTGATTGAATACAGGTCAAAAATAATTTACTGTTAATTAGTGATTTCTGTTTTATTAGTGGTCAACATGCTCTCCCAACTTTTTTGGAAAACGTTGAGTAATTGATGATGATGATGGTGGTTGTGGTGATGCTGTTAATAATGATCACTGACTCAAATTAAGGTAAATGCCTTGATCAGAAAGAGATGAGGTCAGAAAGAGATGAGGTGGGCCCAGTGTAAATCTAAGACACAGACCAGAAAAGGCAAAATGTAAATGGTCACATTAAAAATAAACAGCTTTATTATTTCTCTACAAATTCTGTTTTAGACTGTATCAGTTTACAGAGAGTTTAGAAATGAACACACTGGAGGTGCTCAGGTAACTCAGAGAGTGTGGTATATTCTAACTACAGTGACTAATCAGGTTAAGACAGGAAGTAAGGGAATGTGAGAATACGAGTGGCAGCTGCTCTCGCAGTGTTGTTTTCTGTATTAAAGCACACAGTATGGGACTTTGATGCATGAATATGATCCGGTCTGGATTACTGAACACCAGGCCTGGGGTGAGAGCTTGTTGGAAACAAAAATTACACGCTACCACAGTTGACTTCAGTCACCTCCAGCGTTTAGAAAAGCTTGTATTCTAATTCAATTTTAATGGCTCCTTTCAGATAATGACTTTAAACACACAGATTCACAGGCTTGAACTAGTTTGCTTGTAAGTAATACACTTAAATTTATACCCATATTGGTTTACATTCCTGAAAATAAAATGGTCTTTGGCTTGGATGTACAGTTCATTGGGAAGCTTTTTATTGGAAGGCTTAAGGAGAAATTTCTTTGTAAGAATGGGCCTCATTCACCAACCAGTGTTAAGATTAGGATCAGGTTTAGGATTAGATTTAGATGTTAGGATGCAGTTCAGGTTAGGGTTGAGTTTAGGCTTAGCCTTTCTATTACATTCAACTTAAACTTCATACATACATACATCATCTAAACCACTTATCCTTCTGGGTCGCAGTCTCTACCCAGTTGTTGGGAAAGAATCATTTTTGGCACCTTTATTTTTTAAACTCAAAATGTGAGTCAAACTGGTGAGACTAAACTTTTAGCTTCCAGTTTTTTTCAAAATTTACCAACAGTGTTTGGATCTTATTTTTCCCCCTCAGGATCACATGGAGCCTCTCATGCTCTTTAGGCATACAGCAGACTTCTACACATCTCTTGGTGAAGCTGGAGTTTAAAGCAAACCGAGTGGTTCACAGAATGTAAACATAGAAGTGAACCAGTCTCTTGACTCTCATTAGAAATCAAAGATTTAGTATTTCAGTGATCAGACGTTGTACAGAGGCACTGCTGCGGGCTCTGGGTCTCCAGCTTCACCAGGCTGATCGTTTGCTACAGTAAGCTGTACAGTAAGTCACACAACCACCTCCTGGGTCTCTAATATGGTAATAGAACCTCTTGCTCAGGGCACCTCAGTCTACACACCTTCAGTTTACAGCTGGTCTTATTGGGAGACCTTATTAATTATCCATTTAAGCTTTCCAGCATTAATGAATAAAAAGTGTTTTCTTTTTACCTATTTAATGAGGCCTCAAAGTGAGGGGATGAAAGCTGATATTATAATTTTCTCTTGTACAATGTGTTTTGCCTTGAGCATTAAAAAAGTGCTGAGGTTTAAATGCTGGTCTGTATTTCGCTTAGCTGAAATATAGGAGGGGAATCCCCCTCTGCAGCAAGAAAGGCTTTCCTGAGCAAAGCAGATAATTAATGATTTTAAGGAAACCATGGGTTTAATTTGCCCCAACACCTCTAGACCCCCCTGCAGTGAGACAGTACTGAAAACTCTGTGTCTCGCACTCTTCCTAGTAGGTTAGTGTCCAGAGCAGTGCGTTGATAGTCTTTCTTCAACTGCAAAAGCTGGAAGATGATAATTTATGACATTATTTTGAGAGTTGAAGAACAGTTGATGCATATATGTGTTTGTGTAAAAGAGAGAAAGAAATCTTGTTCATTAAAGAAATAGTTTGGCAAAAAAATCCAATTTACACAATGATCTCCTTACCTAAATGTAGCTAATCAGACATTTTTGGGCATCTGAAGTTTTGCTTTTTTAGTGTTGTACTGGGGCAACAAGGTTAATATAGCTAATGAGTGATGGTAGCATATACCTAACATTAGCGTATTAACGTACACTGGGAATATTTCTACAGCAGTAGCATCTCCAGATACTTGCTGTACTTGGGCACACGCAGAATTAAGAGGGGCACAGCCATAGCCCTCTGGTTGCCAGTCAGTCATAGGGGCACAACTGTGCATCTGGTAAAAAGCCTGTTAAACACTTTATAGAATAAATTTAACTCTAAACTGGATGCTTCTTTGCCATGGATGAGAATTGAAAAACAAATTAACACTAAAGAATTTTTCATTAGTTTCTTTTACTGTTTTCTTTCTCTTTCTCCTTCTTGTTTTAATGCTCCTTTCCTTTTTCCTCCGTGCTGTATTCTCTTTTTCTCCTCCCTGTCCTCTTCATCTTATCCCTCCCACTCCATGCTCTGACTGCCCTCTCCATGAGAAAAGGTTCATTTATTGTCTTAATTGTTTACATTTTCATTTTAATATGATAGTCGCACACATGCATGTGGAATAATTCCTTTTCAGAAAAAAAACTACATGTGAAATTGTGATTTATTTTTTTTTTTTATCTTTTCATCATCTGTTCATGCTAGCTAGATAACACAGACTTCCAAAATGAGTAGTTTACTGTTACCTCGGCTAAATCACAGTGCTGATTTTTGCATGCTTGTATTATCAATGCACCTTTTACTAGCTAGCATAAATAAAGCCTTTGCTAATGTAACTGGTGTCTTTGCTAATTGAATTAATATCTTTGCTTTAGTGGTCTAATATGTATTTTTGGTAGGTTATGTAGTTTAAGTGGCCAGTCAAATCATAAAGCTATCATTGCCTTGTCTGCTGCATGGCTGACTTTCTTTTAAATATCTATATGTCCATTACTCCTCCATGCGATAAACTGAAAGAAACTGGCTCTGATTGAAAGTGTTAGCCACTTAAGCTTTTGGAAAGAAGCTGGTGCATTATGGGAAATGTAGTGCCCATACTGAACTTGTGTGGTGTGTCCTGTAGGTCTGTTTAGCAATCCAAAATAAAGCTGAAAGATTTTAGGCCCTTCTTATGGACTTTTTACTGCCATGATTTTAGTGAGGCACAACAACATTTTACTTGGGTATGTGCCCCAGTAATTTGGGTCTAATGACGCGCCATTCTATGGATTTTGTGGATAGAAGCCACTGGAATCTTTAAAGGTGCAGGAGTGAACAGTTTGAAAAAAATTACTGAGATGGTGGATTCGACCTGTAATCAAATCAACATATTACATGTAATGTAATAATTATTCTAGCTGACCTGCACATGTAAAATGAATCTCATTCAAACGGGACTTGTGTTAGTTTTATTTAAAAAATCTACATAAATATGTTGCGTAGCTAAAAAAACAGTAACAGTAGATACATAAATTTTGTCCAAAAGACGTAACCTTCATACACCAAACATGACTTAGTTGATCAACTGCATTTGCGATAAGGCAGAAAATATGTAAATTTGATTTCATCAAACTATTCCTTTAAACATTCCTAATACATTATAGGTGCAATATCTGACTATTTTTAGTCTCCACTTTCTGACTCCATGTAGACCTTACGTTTTGCCCTGTTGTGTGTGTGTGTGTGTGCGTGTGCGTGTGTGTGTGTGTGTGTGTTAGTTACAAGTTTGTTACCGATGTAAATGTCCTTTTGCTTTGGGGTCAGCAGTGCCAGTGAGGTCCACATCTGCACCTTTGTGGCCCGGTCCACTCAGCAACGATGAAAGTGGGCAGCCAGCCAAGCCCTAATGTGTATTAGCACCACAAAAGGCCTGGGATGGAAGTGGGGGGGTTACCGCTGAGACGATGCGCTTTAATTTACTGCAGATTTATGGGCACACACACTCACTTAGGAGTTTTCCTATCATTGGCTCACATCTCCAGGGCCAGGCTTTCCTGAGAAGGGTGATGGGTTGGAATCAAGCAGCCACAAAACTGTGGGTGTGTGGGCAGGCTGCAATTCCAGAGCCTTGAACAGACGTGAATGTGAATGTGTGCTTGTGTGTGTGTGTGTGTGTTTTGAGGGGGAGGGTGATGGGTCTGGAAGGAAGGCAACTGAGTTTCATATTTCTGTCATAAGGAAACTGTGTATCTCTGAAAGGTGACTAGGAGAAGGAAAAAACATTGGTTATATAAAACTTATAGGGTTTCCTTTTCAAATAATTTTGCTCATTCATTATTAAATGTTCAGACTATGTAAAGGGTAGCCATGTTTTTTTTTTCTTCTTCAAATCTTATAGAAAACAAACACAAACAAACAAACAAACAAAAGCAAAAAAAATCGGTAGAAGGTTTTGATTGGATCATCTGAAGCAGATGTTGAGGAAGGACGTATTAAGATCCAAACTTCAGATACTGTAGATTGGGTTTCTCTGTAGGTTGAGATCTGTAGATTGGGTTTCTTCGTAGGTTGAGTTCTGTAGACTAGGAATCTCTGTAGGTTGAGTTCTGTAGACTGGGTGTCTCTCTAGGTTGAGTTCTTTAGATTCGGTTTTGGTAGTCCTGCAGATTGGATACTTCAATAAGTGCAGTTGAGGTCTGTAGATTGGGTATTTGGTATTTCTGTAGATTTAGAATCTTCAATAAGTTCTGTATATTTAATTCTTAAGGCTTAGTTTCTTTCTGTAGATTTAGTTCTACAGACCATGTTCTGTAGGTTGGGTTCCATAGATTCAATTCTTTAAGTTGAGTTTTGTATAAGGGTGATTTTTCTTCAGTAGACTTTTTCTCCATAGATTGAGTTCTGTAGCTTTGGTGCTTCAAAACTACAGAACTCTATAGATTTGATTTTGCATGTTAAGTTCCTCTGTAGATTGGAATCTTCTGCAGATTAGATTATTCGATAGATTGGATTCAGCTGTAAATTCTGGAGGTTGAGTTCTGTAGATGCGTTCTGCAGATTATGTTCTGTGGACAGGGTTCTATAGATTGAATTCTTTTGGTTTAGTTTTTCTGTGTATTCATTATTCTGTTGAGTTCTGTACATTTTAGTTCATATGTAAGTTGGGTTTTTGTAGATCGTGTGTTTTTTTGTTTTTTTTTCTTCAGATTGAGTTCTGCTGCTTGGGTTCTATATATTGAAATATTCTATAGATTTGGTTCTGTAGATTGAATTCTTTTTTTAAATTCCTTGGTTTGAGTTCTGTAAATAAGGTTATCAGTTCTTTTAAGTCTGTAAGTTGTGTTTTGTATAGAGTTTTGTAGGATGAAGAAAAAAGTCATGCAAAGGGACACTGTACCTTTTTAATATCGTCAATTTCTTCCACTAAAAAGTAGTTCCACCACAAGTGGTGCGATGATACAGGTATGATGAGATAACTGGGCTCTTATTAGATATAGCAGCAGAAGTAGGTGTAAAAAGATAAAAAGAAAATGCTGAGGAGGGTTCAGGACGCATGCAGTACGCATAAGAATGCGAGAAGCCATTGCTTTCATGTCCAATATGGAAATGCAGGAATTCCATTCAGTTCGGGGTGGGAGGGTCAGTGGACGAGGCCAATGCTGATATATGTTCACCACGACGGCCTTTGTGTGCGGCCAGCCGCATCAATGCCTCCAGTTCGGACCGTGAATCTAAAAGACTGCCACTCCACATTCACATGATGAAGATGTTTCCTTCGCACACACACACAGGCTCAAAGGGAGAGGGTGTGCTCGCTGTATGAGGTTGGTTGAAGTTTGGGGCCTGTGTGCTGATGCTTGAGTGGCTCCATTGGTTAAACATGCCAGGCACTTCCTGATGGAGAGCAGTGAAAACATCTCCTTCCCTGCTATGGATTTTTTTTAAGTATCTGATGAGGGATTTTATTTTTGATCTCAACCCAGTGGTGAACGAGTGACAATGAGAAAAGCATTTCATAATTGGATAGTTATTTCCTCACTCATGGCTTTTTTACACTAGAAAGGCCAGAATTCTATAATTTCTAGAAGGGCAATTGAGGTCATTTGGACAATTTGAATTTTACATGCTTTCATATTCTCTCATAGAAGATAACAATTTAAAAATAAATATTTTCCATTTTAAGAAATGTCATAAACGTCTGAATGACAAATTTAAATTTAGAGTTTTGAAAATCATTTATTACTCAATGCATAAGTGCCTGAATTAGTACGACCTTAGAGGCTATAAAAATACCTCAAATGATGTCTTTCTGTAATAAAAGCATTGTTTCACATAAATTACTTTCATATATAAACAAAAAGAACAATAACATCAAAATAATGCTTCTGTTGCATAGTGTCAGATTTTATTGTTACTATGCAATGAAAAACTGCAAGAAGCTAGACCATGTAATAACATGAATACCAGGGTACTTTCAGTGCCACTGATGTTTTGACTATCTCAGTCTCTCGTAGTCACCATTTGAGTGTTTTTGTCTCATCATTTTCCAGGTATAGTGCACTACTGCCCATATATTCACAGCCATTCAAAGCTTTATAACAAACTTGATGGGTTTGTATGCCATCGCCTATATTTTCTGATACATTCCATTGTATTGTTACTGTTGTACACTGTTACAAATAAATGTACTGCACAGCTACTTTTTTTTTGTTCATCAAGGTACAACACAGGTATGATGAGAAAACTGTACTCTTATTGTGGATATTTTGTGAGGTAAACTACATGATGCGAGTATGCTACTGAGTGACTGCTGAAAAAATAACATCTGATGTGCTGGAATAGTAGAATAAGAGCCTACGTTGACAAAATGCATAATATATAGTGGTCAAAGTGACTGCCAATGACCATAAAAGGCAGAAATACTCAACTTTTTTGTGCTTATTACTATCATAACAATGTAAGACATAAATCCGCACTAAGTTAGTGAAAGTCACGGAACAATACATTGAGGTTTTATTATGTCAAAATGATCACATCTCAAAGTTTAAAAAAATGACCATCATGGCTTTTCTAGTGTTAAACAAGCAGATTAATCAAAGCAGGCAAAGTGTGCATTCTTTCAGACAATGCAGCTGGCAGCTTCTGGAAAGATTTGCCATTGTTCCAAGTTTTCTCCTTTTCTGCACATCTCTCATTGTGGTTTGGTGGAAATGATAGAAATGGGTTTCTAACTCGTTTTCTTTGGCAGTGGCATAGTGTGCTGCTTGTTTAGACCTTCTAGCGTACTTCACATTGCTGGAAGGTTCTGTTTAAATGATGTTTAAATACAACGGTAATCAAGTGATGGTAATCAAGTATTATCACAGACGCAAGGTGTGTGTAGTTTTACTGATCCCAAATAGTAACTAAATTTGGTTAGTTGGTTAATTGTGTAAATAAGGGGTCAATTATATTTTCATCAGGGTCAGTTGATGTTGGCTAACTTTTTTTTTCTTCAGTAAACCAATTGCTCATTTATAAACTCTACTTCATGTTTACTTTTTTGTGTGATCTGAAATTATTTAAGTGTGACAAATGCAAAAATAGAAGGAATCAAGAGGGGGCAGGTACTTTTCCATGGCACTGTAGAAAACTGCCCCCACCCACTTTGATGAACTGGTAGGACTGAGAGATAGGACTGAGGAAGAAGGAGAAGGTGGGATGGTGTTGGGGTGTGAAAACAGAAGGTCGAGATGGAAGACAATAGATTGGACGGAGGAGATTCAAGGATGGTCCTCCTCCCAAACTTCATAACTCTATTTAATAAAATACATTGAGTTCTACTTTTATATAATGATTGAGAAAAGCACTGATTTGTGCTTTGTGCTTGTAGTAAATATAGTGGTTTTAATTCTATGTTGTGCACTGCAAAAATAGTATATTGTCAAGTGAAATTCTTATTTCTAGTCAATATATCTAATTTCTTATTTTGAGATGGTTGTGCACCTATAATAAGATTATTTATTATTTAAGATTATGAGTAAAATATGATAGCACTATACTGGCAGATAATTTAGCTTGTTTCAAGCACATTTCTTTAAACAAGTAAAATTATCTGCCTACATAGTGAGAGAATTTTACTCAATAAAATTTAACAGGTAAAAATACGTAGAAATAAGTTAAATAATCTTAAAATAAGCTTACAGCAATCTCAACAAGAGAAATATTGGATATATCGACTAGATTTAGGATAATTTTACTTGGCAAGATACTATTTTTTTGCAGTGTGTCTCACAAGAATTACATTCAGAACTTTGATTTGTCAATTTTAACTCAGTCGAAACTCAGTTGATTCTAAACAGTGGTGGGGTTAGGTTTAGGATTTGGACCAGGGTGAGGGTTGGGTTTAGGTTATGGGTTGAGGTTAAGGTTAGGTTTAGGATTAGAGCCAGGTTTAGAGTTAAAGAAAATCATGGTCAATTTACTAGATATTTAGTTGAATGTAACTTAAAAGTGAATTAAGAATCGACAAAGCATCAAAAGTGGACTATCCAAAATGCTGGATGTCTCCAAAATGGTAAATTTACAGGAGAAGGAAAAACATACTTTACTTTTAATGTAACCCAGTGGGACCAGACTCAAATCAAAGCTTTCTATGTGCTACCATGTTTTCATTCTCTGTATAAAGGGGCACCATGCTGCCTTTATTGTTGGGCACTGTGAAAGTTTCTGAACAAGCAAGCACTTACATGCAGATTACTATGGAAATGCTTATTATAGAGTTGTTTATTGAGTAAAGTATGAAGTGAATGGTAGTTTATGACAAAAATCTGCAAATATTCACCTCTGATAGATTTCAGAACAAATGCAATAGTATTGAGAAATCACATTATTAAAGGAGAAGAATAGACTAAATAGCAGAAATATTCACCTTTTGTCTCATTATTCAAGCCTTAACAGTGATCTAGTGCTTCTTAACATACTGCATGGTGAAGTTAGAGCATTACCTATGGATACAAACCAGACCACCAGCAGCGTGGACATGTCTGTTCTTTGTGCCCTCTCCCTTCTTATTGACCTGCCACACATTCAAAAAATTCCATCCATTACTGACCTTAGAGGTCAAAAAGTCAGCTTCTTGAAATAGTGCAGGACCACAGGGTACAGGTGCGCACCTGATCCCAACTGCAAGGTGGATGGCATCAATGTGGCTAAGTTAAACTAAAGCAAAGCCTTGGCCTGGGGGCGAATGTTCAAATAGCATAGTGAGTAAAAGGAAAAGATTGCTGGAAGAGTGTTTAGTCGAGCGGGAGCTGTGAGCCACCTGTCATAACCCTGAGTACAAGAGCGAGAGGTGATGGCTTTGAGTGCTCTGCTGTTGACAGTCCATTTTTAAACTAGACCTGTATTTTAGACAAACAAGTGCATAGCAGAGCCTTGAGAACACTAGACCACTCCACTGCCATCCAGAAGCACAGCAAGTGCATCTGAGGGGAGAAAATAGACTCCCTGGGCTGAGCAAACAGCAACAGTGCATATTCAGCCTAAAGCCTTGGGTTAGGTCTGTCGCTCCCACTCTAAGGCTGTTATCATCTCTGCTGATGTAAGCAGATAACGATACATCAAAGAGGCTCGGCGTTGGGCTATTCTTTGAAATTCAAAGCAAGACGGCAATTGATTCAGCTAATGAAGTCGTGTGATAGGAAAACCCTGGAGTTGTTGTGCAACACCTCTTGTAGTGAAATACTGCATGTTACTTATGTTTTGTTCAATATTTTAAGTTTTGTTTTTTTTTAAACATGAAAATGTTGTTTAATTATAAATAATAAACTTAAAATATTGGTCATTTTTTCAATAAGGTATTTGCCTGAGATTTGATCACCACATTTTAAAAATGATGCACTCTGGATATTAATTTTACTATAACTTCAACATTTTAGCTTTCTCAGTTATTTTATATATTATCTGTGCATTATTTTATATATTATCTTTGCATTATTAGTTGTAATAATGCATGATAAACTAAGAGCTTTCTATGTAAGTTATTCAGCATGAACAAATCATCTAAATTCACACCTTATTAATATATAATTTGCAACAATTTATTACTATAAGTTCTGTAGTAACACTTTATTTGAAGGCTATGTACATAGGGACTACATAGCACATGCATAAGAAATGAACAACATATTTATGAAGCAATATCTGAGTATTTATGACCAGCAAATGCTAGTAACCACAAGATGACACGAGATGTTCTATGAACTAAATGACATTACATCAATCTAAGGGATCTTATCTTAAAGTGATGGATATTTGTTCCATTTATAACATCATTATGAAGTATCATTCTCAAGTAATGCAACTTAGAAGGAAGTTCTAGTTTAGAAGTTTATATCAGGTTCTACATAGTTCTACATGAGTTAAACTACAAAACACGTCAATACAATGTAATTTACTTCAGCCTATGGTATCAAGCTGTTTATAAATACTCAAGTATTGCTTTATAAATATGATATTCAAAGCTTATGCATGTGTTATGATATCCTTATGTAGGTAGCTTTCAAATAAAGTGTTATCAGTTCTATCTAGCATTGTGATAGACTAGGCTTAATCCTTGTCTGGAAAATGACCCTAGAGCTAAAACAAGTTTAAAAAGTACTAAACAAGTCATAAATTAAATACCTATTTATGATATTGCGAATGTAAAAAAACATTGAAAACTCCCACTTCTGTCCCGCCATGTCTGAGCTGAAGACATCATTTTGATTCAGCAGAAAACAGAGCAAAGCCATGAGAAATGGTGCAAAAGTCCCAGGACAGAAACGTCCATCACTCATTCCCCCCTTTTCTCTCTGTTTTCTCCGCATTTAGCCGCGCTTTAAAGAGCGTTCGGGACGCGTTGGAATGCAGAAAGGGATGAAAAGAAGCTTCTTCCTCCCGGCGGGGATCTCAGAAAGGATACACACACATAAACTAAACTTCAGACTACACCCCTCCTCACCCCACCGAAACGGGTCCTGCACGAGGTTCCATGAGAAAACGGGGGTGGAATGAAACCTAAAGAAGTGAAAGAGAGGAGGGGGTGGAGGGAGAGCAGGGGTAAACAAGACTGAAAGAGAAAAGGAAGTGAGAATGAAAGAAGTAAACTGTTTGAAAGCCGAGGAGAACAAGGTAAGGGGAAGGACGGAGCACGGGTAATGAGCAAAAACGACAAGAATAAGGAGGACAGGAATAGAATAAGTTTGTTAGCTCACATTTTGACTATATATGCGAAAACGTAATTAGCACATACTTAATTTACCTTGCTAATCTTAGGTTACCTTGAATGCTTTCCAAACCACATATATAAACACGCATTGCATTAAACCTTTTCTCTTCTCTTTGATCCACTTATATATTTAATTCCAGCGTCTAATAATTGAAGGTGTAACTCTGTGTTCCCACAATTCCCTGTGTGCGCTAGTGCTCTGATTGTAGAGGAGCGGGACGGCAACGAGGGGAGACTGCCGATGGGTGCTTTGTGTGTGTCTGAAAGGAGCCGGCAGGCTGGGCCGAGGGGACTGAGTTAAGGGGGTCAGAACGGTCAGGGTTTGGATAAATGCGGCTCTTTGTGTGCATTAAGGAGATGCTCTCAGTAGGGAGTCTATAAAGCCCTGCCGGCTACACTAACACCCCCGGGGCTGCTGATTCCCGGGGGGAAACACCTCACCACCAGCTGACAGAGACACGCAGAGAAAGAGAGAGAGAGAGATCATGATATCCTATTTTTGCTATTTTTGTATTATATCTAGCCCACAGGGGAAAAAAAAAAAAAAAACTTTTGATTCCCTTCACTATCAGAAATAAAGGTACGGTGCAGGTACAGTTTTTTGTTCATCCAACTATAAACAATACAAATGCAAAACAATACAAAACCCTCACACATGGTTTTAAGGTCCAACTGTGTACCTGAAATAAGTTTCCCCAGGGCAAAGGAACGTATTTGTTACTTTTCATAACCTAATATTTTAAAACAGAACAATAAAATAAAATAATAAAAAAAAAAACCTGAAGCGAATACAGGTGTGTGGAGTGAATATAGTCTGAATAATAGAACTGCCATGGAATTTGGTACAATTATGTCCCCTGACTAAAGGTTCTAAAGACGTGCCACTGAGGGTTCCACCCTAGTGACAGTTCAGTAACTTGTTCTCTGAGAGTTTAAAGAACTTTCCACTTAAGGTTTGGGAACACTACTGTGCGCTGGGGTGGTACCCCTCTTGTCAATGGGGTGGTACTCTCAGGGGAATGTCTTTAGTACCTTGAGTCAGGGAACATATGTGACACATGCATAAGCTTTTCAAAACAGCTGAGATATACCTGCATTCCATGCAAACGTTTGAATATATATTGAGGCCTGTTGGAATATGTCTTTATAAATGTTAATGTAGGTTTGTCATTTGTCATTAAAGCCTTAAATAAGTGCAGTGTAGCCTTACAACTTCCACCCTTCAGTAAAGTGTTACTGATAGTTCTTTAAAGAACCAATGTGATGAGATGTGTGAGAGTGAGGAAGCTTTTTAAAGTTTAAAGAACCTCCACATAATGTAAATATTATACAGATTAACTGGGATGCTGATGAGGACAGATCGGTGCTAGAACTGTACACCGATCAGGCATAACATTATGACCACCTCCATGTTTCTACGCTCATTGTCCATTTTATCAGCTCCACTTACTATATAGGTGCACTTTGTAGTTCTACAGTTACAGACTGTAGTCCATCTGTTTCTCTGTATACTTTGTTAGCCCCCTTTTACCCTGTTCTTCAGTGGTCAGGACCCCCATGGACCCTCACAGAGCAGGTACTATTTGGGTGGTGGATCATTCTCAGCACTGCAGTAACACTGACGTGGTGGTGGTGTGTTAGTGTGTGTTGTGCTGGTCTGAGTGGATCAGACACAGCAGTGCTGCTGGAGTTTTTAAACACTGTCCACTCACTGTCCACTCTATTAGACACTCCTACCTTGTCAGTCCACCTTGTAGATGTAAAGTCAGAGACGATAGCTCATCTGCTGCTGCACAGTTTGTGTTGGTCATCCTCTAGTCCTTCATCAGTGGTCATAGGACGTTGCCCACAGGACGCTGTTGGCTGGATATTTTTGGTTGGTGGACTATTCTCAGTCCAGCAGTGACACTGAGGTGTTTAAAAACTCCAGCAGCACTGCTGTGTCTGATTCACTCGTACCTGTGCAACACACACTAGCACACACTATTGCTAGCTAAGACACGATGTAAGGGTTTATGGTGCAATCAAATTTGGTAAAATGATACTAACTAGTATTAACTAAGAACTTAGGAGATAGATTGATAGACTTTGGTGCTACAGTAGCAAAACGACCGACATTATGTAAACACTAAAGAAACGTTATTGTGTATTTACATACACACGCAATGCAAAAACCTGACAGAATACATGTACATAGTACATGGACTAATTCTAACGTGTTTGCTAAGTTCAGGTTTATTAAGTTCGGGTCAATACAAAATATTCACACCTGCCTCTAAATAGGTGTAAGTACTGGTGAAACTGACAGGAACCGCATGGTTAGCACAAAGAAAACAAAGACTTTTTTTTAGTTTAAGACAATTAAGTCAAACAAATCAAACAATAGCTTTAGGTATTTTTTCATGGAATGCAAAAAGTCAGCATGAGCTGCATCCATGTTTCCAAGGCAGTAGGTTTACAGATTCTGAACATGTTATCATTTCTGGGTCAAATAGGCATTAATTAGTTGGATAACACTTCATGAAATCCTGCTAAATAACATTGACATAACCATGCCATAAGCATGTCATAGCAGATGAGTCATGAGTTGTCATGATTTTCATCAGTAGTATAACAGTGACACGTAATTATCATAACAAATTGTCAACAGCAATTTGTGAAGGTCTACCTTCTTAAACTGTTTTCTCAAACTCTTCTCGTGAGCATTTTGCACTGAAAATGAAAATTGTGCTTTGAATTTATATGACTCAAATGTTTCAGTCGTTTGCATGTGAATAAAATATGCCAACACAATTATTCTTTGTCTTTTTGCCTGCTTCGTTTGGCGAGAGTTGTGATGATGTAATATTGTATTCATGCGCAAATGACTGTCTTTTTTAATCATGGAAATTCAATGCACCGTTCTTTTCTGTGTGCATGAAATGAAAGTTAGCTTGAAGTTGTCAAAGATTTGGCAAAGAGGCAACAGAAAATAAGAGCTGATGTGAACACACCTTTGCTGCAGGTCTGCTAAACTGGAACAGCCTTGGACGACTTAAGCCAGTTCAGAAGAAAAAAAGTGGAAAAGACACGAGAATAGAGGCTTTGTTCTTATGGATCCTGCACATGCTCTTCCAATCAACTACCTCTCAGTAACTATGCATAAATCTGTTGGTATAAGAGTGTGTGTGTGTGTGTGTGTGTCTGTGTGTGTGTGTGTGTGTGTGTGTGTGTGTGTGTGTGTGTGTGTGTGTGTGTATGTGAGCGAGAGAGTTAAAGAGAGTGAGGAGGGGTTCTGAACTCGTAGGAATGTCTCAGGACGCCCCCCTTCTCCAAGGAATGAGATGGGCAGACATGAAATCAAAGTGGAAAAGCTGCACAAAGGGGTGGCAGCAAGATGATTAGAAGTTTTTGGGGGGTGTCACAGTGGCCCGTTCCCAGAGCTCCACGGGGACCATGAAAAGAGTCCTTATGAAGAGCTGGCTGCTCCGCCTGCCTCGGATTAGTGCCCCAAATGCTCCCTCTGCCAGCACTGTGTATGTATGTGTGTGTGTGTGTGTGTGTGTGTGTGTGTGTGTGTGTGTGTGTGTGTGTGTGTGATATATATACATATACATGCAATCAGTAGTGAGATTCCTATTTTATATCCCCTGCAATTATTCACAGTTTAAATAACACTTGGTAAACCACAGCAGAGGTAACTGTATAGCATAATTATGGATCTAGACTGTACCATAATTATATATAAGTTCACATGTACACATATATCATCCAGTCATGCAATACACATGCACATCTATACGCACATTTCTTATTCACATTTGTCTTATTTGCCTAATTTGACCCTATAGAAACATTTTTCAGTATTGTGTATATATATATGAATGCATATAAAAGACTTCATCACAATTAATTCATTACTTTTAATAATCCAATAACATTACTTTTAACATGTGAACAGAATGCAGGGTTGACTTGAACCTGAACAGGAAATAATCTAATTTCCACAGAGAGAATGCCATTTTCCAGTTTTGATCAATGACGTCCAGTAAGAGCAACAGTGGCTGCATGTTCCAACCAAAGTGTGTATATGTCATACATACATCTGTTATTAAAGAGCATGTTTTATGTTACATTATGTTCTTTCATTGCCTAATTTATTATACCATGTCTGTCGTTTGAAATTCTGTTCTAATGTATATAACATTTAAAAAGGAATTGATTTCTTATTGATATTTCCTTATGTATTCATTTCTTCACATAAAGGCTAAAGTTTACAGCATGCAATTCAAAAAGGCCTGGTGCATTACTTAATGTGAGGCTAATGCTGTATTTAATATGACGGTTATGAGGAGAAGGGAGAGTGTATGATTTGTGCTGTTGAAAACAGCTGGGCTCTTTTCCATGTTGTAAGGGGAAAAGTTTAGGGGAGGTTGGAAAGCAGACCTGTTTCAGGTTCCTTGGTGGGGGTGTAGGTTGAAAAGGTCTGCCGAGGTGCTGTCTGCTCCCTAAATCTTCCGTCCCGTAACCAGTATGAAATAATCCCCTGACGGCTCGCCATGCTGGGACAGAGGGAGGAGGGGGTGAAAGAAACCAAAGCAGCCTTTGTTCAACACAGCCTTTAGCCTGTCAGCCTATTGACATCCACTCTGTTAAGCAAGTCTGTGTGCGTGTGTGTGTGTGCGTGTGTGTGTGTGTGTATATGTGCTTGCATGTATAATATCTTTCAGCAAAAGCAGTAAAAAAAAATGGAAATATCGCTATTATGCAACTTCCATGCCAGCTGGCAGGGCTTGCATGTATTTTATTAATGAATGCTATTTATAAATGTGTATATAGTGCATCAATCACATTACTGTATGTTTGAAAGCTTAGGTAAGCGTCTGCCTGTATGATTATTTATTTATTAGCGCACATACCCACACTCTGTACTGTACGCGCATAGCTCAGGTTCATTTCATCCTGCTGCAGCTGCACCTTGAGGCCAGGACAGTGGGCTTTTTTCTAATGAAGCCCATGACGTTAGCTATTAGATCACTACATAGAGCCTGTCCCTTCCAACTGTACAGTGTAGAGTGCCAATTAGTGTGGCATGTTCATGGCCTGATTACCTGTTTATCCTGCAACGGAAATGGCCCGGGCAGGAAATATGCTTCTAGAAGGAGGCTGTGTGTTTGTCCAAGCAACTCTGAGGTCATCGTCTACCGGAGGAGTGATTAACATCTGAACAGTGTCCAGATTTCTTATTTACCTCTCAGGTTCGGACATGTTTGGACAGAGCGCGAGCGAGAGGTTGTAGCCTGGTTGAAAATTCAGAACATCTAGCTCCAAAAACATAGGTGCAGACAGGGACAGATTTAATGATTTTGGGGCCCCAGGCACAGACAGCAATAGGGATTTCCTAAAACCATCCCCACAGTTCTCCGCCATCCCTTCTCTACTACCACCACCAACAACTAATACATGCATTGGCCTTCATCAAAGTTGGATTCAATTAAATCTGACTAAAATGGGCACATGCACATTTCGCTGACAGTTTTGTTATTCATCAGTCTCGTCTTAGGTGTATCTGTAGGATCAAACTCATGTCTGGTAGGAATATGTGTACATTTGAGCATGAAACAACCTGAAAATAAGCTTGATTTGCACTTAACTAACTAAATCTACCATCGACATCATCTGTAATGTCAATAATAATAATTACGTTAGAAAATATTGTTAATATATAAGGATTAGTGCACATGGCAATCCAGTATTAAAGTGGATATACATATTTTATATGACCATTGGTATAAATAAATGCTGCAACTATTCCATATTCCATTTAAAGACATATTCCACTGTCCATACTATTAACTCAACCCACAAAATAAACACACAGCCAGTGCAGAAGCTTCAGTTTCAGTCTGTTATTTTTGGAAAAAATATTCATTCTACAGTCTTAACAAAAGCTAAGTAGGAGTGGCAGTGCATTCACTGCTTACAGTACCGCCTACAACAGCAATTGGCTTGCGAGCCGTTAAATGCTGTCATTTTACTGGCTAGTTAAAGGAATAACAGCTACACAATTTGGGGTGTGCTTTATGTAAATGAGATACTGGTGTGCTGGCATCTGAATTCACGCAAAGCTGATTCAAAATTTGAGCTCAAATCTCTGCTTGTTTCCACAATATATGAAAATCTCACGAATCAGGCAGAGAGCAGTTAATACAATGATCAGATCTGTGCTGTTTTGTGAAACTCTGATGAATAGGGGCCATTGTGGATTAATTGGTAACACCTACACTTGTTGCCCAGTTCATGATGTCCACTCACCAAGTATGTATCTGTTACTGTGAATAATTTGTTAGCCTGTCTTTACATCATCAATGGCCAGGACCCCCACGGGACCACCACTGAGCAGATATTATTTGGGTAGTGGTTCATTCTCTGCAGTGATACTGACATAGTAGTGACACCACACTACAGTTTTTGCAAGAGTTTTTAAATGCTCTGAACACTTATTCACTTACTGTACGCTCTAATAGACACACCTGGCTTGTTGGTCCACCTTGTAGATGTAGAGCAGAAGTTTTAGTTAATAGTCATCTGTTGCTGCACACTTTGTGTTGGTCATCCTCTTGTCCAGGGATTTCCATTCCTGGTGACCCCCACACTATGCACATTTCTATGTTTTGTCTCATCTAGCACGCAAACAATGTGGCCACTGATGAACCCCTGCTTTATCAGTGGTCAGTTTCTGTCTACAGGATGCTGTTAGCTGGATATTTTTGATTAATGGACTATTCTCAGTCCAGCTGTGACTGAGTTGAAAGTTTAGCAACACTGACTGTATATGCGGTACACATACAGACTAGCAGGGAATGATCTACCACCCAAATCATACCAGCTCAGTGGGCGTCCTTAAACAGATTGAAAGGGGGCTAACAAATTATACACAGAAACAGATGGGCTACAGTCTGTAATTGGAAAACCACAAAATGCACCTATATGGTGAGTGGACTTAATGAAATTAACAATGAATCTACATAAAAAATACCTAATAAAGTGTCCCTAATAAAGTGGCTATATCATTTACATTTTGATATATATTTGTTATATGTCAATACCATTGGCTCTTAAGGGCTCTAAGTGGTTGCCTGTCTTTGCCCAGAGTAAAATCTGGCTCTCGCTCCTGGTGCATGAAGCAAAGAATGGACAAATAGTGTTACTGTATTAACATTTACAGCAATGATATGGAAATAGTAATGCTGTTGTTCAAAACACCAAACAGGACGTTTTCCCTCTGGAGAATATATATATATATTTTTTTTAAACTTCAAAAAGATTCAATGGTTAAGTCAGAACTGGCCAGTTGATGGAGCACCCAGTCTTATTTAAGGGGCCAGTGGATCTCTACCATTTTATACAGCTCTTGATTCTCTCTCTCTCTCTCTCTCTCTCTCTCTCTCTCTCTCCCTCCCTCCCTCCGAGAAGGAGGGGAGAATCTGGTCATGGGACAAAGTGGCTCTCATTTGGAGTCATGCTGAATGATTCTGAGGGATCTTGACAGATAAGAGAGGGAGATAAGTGTGCTTGAGGCTGTTGAAGGCAGTTAGGGAGCACAGCGGAAAGCGAATCCTTTTCTCCACTCAAACAAAACATCCCAACTGGACAGGCTGTCAAGTGGCTCGGTCGAGAAAGGTCTATATATTTGTTCAGCGGTTAACACGAGCCCTTTCTTCTGTTCCAGCACTTTTGCAACTAATTAAAAAAGCCAATTATGTTTCAGTGGATGGGTCTGCTGGAGGCAGTCAGCAGTAATGGGCTCAAATCTCTTTCCTTTTCATTTTTTACTGACTGTTTGAAACTCTAGCGCTTAATCTCAGCAGAACACTTAAATACTGTAATCTGATCACCTTATGAATAACAAGTAAATGGTGAGGGGGAACCTTGGACAAATGGTATTTCTTTTAATGGTATTTGGATGATGGTGCTAAAATGTAATGATTTTCAAGAGTTTCAATACGTGCTTTGACAACATTTTAGATAAAGAAAACAAAAGGAAAACTGCCAAAACATAATTTTAGGCAAAATCTGCTCTTCATAGCATTAAAGATACTGGGATGAACATGAAGCTTGGTTCTGAAAGTATATTCAAAGTGTTAGTAAAAAAGAAAAAACTTTTTTTATATTAACAAAAACTTTACAAATATTTTTTTTTTCTTTTCTTTTTAATTGAAAATCAAAAAATAATACAAAATTTTCCAAAGAAAGAAAAGTGTCCCCAAACTTTTGCCTCTCAGGTCTTGCACATCCATGAAACCCACTCCTTCATCCACCTAAACTAGCATGAGTCTGTGGTCAGCCCCAAGGTGGAGGAATCTGGCTAAAGCCAGGATTGGCTCGGACAGCAGAGCCTCCTCAGCTCCTTTCAGATTCTTCATTCCCCAGCCCGCCGTGACGGATTCACTGTAATCTATCAGATCAAAGCAGAAGAGCCCAATCCTATTCCCATAATCCAGTCTGATGGGGATTCTTATGCATTTTGTACTGCTTAAATATATGAAGTACTTCAGGCTCTTTTTCTCCCTCTCTCTCTTTCAAAGTCTAGTCAAGTAAGTTGTCCCATTACAGTAATTTGAAAAATGAGTATGAATGACTCAGACTTTTTGGCACCAGCAATTTCATTAGACTAGACTTTTCATATATGTTTAAATAAGTTTTGAAGAGGTTATATTTGAATTACAAAAATATACCAACTTCTTTCATAAGTGTAAATTATAACTCTTCAACTCATCTGAGTCTACAAAAAAAAAGCCATAAGCAGCAGAAGCCTGTATGTTCTAAGGGAACAGGCAGGCTTTACCGTTATTGTCCTAGACGTTTTACTAAATGGATTATTCACCCTGAAATTTGACTCAAAGAGGGTCAACAATAAGGAAATATATATTTAACAGCAGCACAGCCGCTGGAATGAAGCCATCGTCGCAGGATTTCAGGAATCACAATTAGCATATTGTGACTGACAGCTCAATAATATTTTGAGGCTCATGCACAGGCCAGCACTTTGATTCACTTAAGTGGGGAACAATTGAGGACTGTGTCCCTGTAAGGCATTTAGAAACCCATAGTTGAGATACTGTACGACCCCCCTCATCCTATAGAGCTTAAACAGCAGACAGATGGCGTTTCATACCACCACATTCTGTTGTCTGCTTTGAGTGAAATGCTGTGTGCTTTAAGTGGATCATGGGATACTTTAAATAGACCATATCATGGGAGATCAATTTTTCTTCTTTTTATTTATTTTTTTTTAAATAAATGAACTTAATGTAGAATGTAAACATTGTTAAAGTTTCAAAAAGTATCATTTACTCTCCGGTCCATACAGTTCATATATGAAAACTAAGCTGTCAAACAGCCCATTTTTTCCAATTCAGTGTTTTTGTGATGTTATGAAAACTTTACATATATCAACTTAGTCAGCCTATAGTAGTTTAGCCCACTCACACTGAAGCTATAAAAGCCCAGGCTGATTTTTGAATGAATTCACATAAGAGTTTCTTGGTCAAAGATTAAATCTGACCCCTGTACTAAACCATTCATTTGGCTTTGATTTGGAACTAGGCCAATCAGTTTTTTTTATCATATTGATTTTGAATATTTGCTTTGAATTGATTTGAAGTAACAGATGAGCAGTGGATGGATGTGCAGTCATAGGCGAAAGTTTGATCATCATTGATCAAATTACTTTTTTTTTGTTGATTTTCTATGTTAAAAAATAAGTTAACACACTTAAATATTGCTTTTTTCTGCACATTTAGTGCACATTCATATTTATTTGCTGAGTTTAATATATTGGTAAAAAGAAAAATACAATATTTGAAATATGTCAACTTTTTTACTGACCACATTTTATGTTTTATTTATTTATTTATTTATTTATTTATTTTTGAACATGTTAAATTCAGCAAATAAACAGTGTTTTGCAGTGTTAAGTGTTTTCTCTGTACAGAATGTTTTACTTGGCTTAAAAATGACAAAGAATTATGCAATTTGACCAAACTTTTGCATGCAACTGTAAGTACATAGTTTATAATTTAGAGTACCTCCCAAGTTATAGATGTTGTTTTGTTTTTTTTTTTTGTTTTTTTTTTATATATTTTAAGTCTACGCTGTTTATAAAAAAAGACCAGCTGTCTTGTACATTTTCGCAAGGAATGGTCAATAGAAATGGTCCAAAATGAATGGAAATGAAATTATATCTTGTCAGGTTAAGTTAAATTTGAAGTTGGGAACGTTTTTCTTTCTCTTGACAAGCCATTTTTGAGATACGAGTGTGTTCTAACAGCAGCAATATTAACGAGTTAACAAGACACAGGTGAGAACAATGATGACTGAGAAAGGGCTAGTGCAGATTCAAGGTGGGCCAGGATGGAGACGAGCCAGGAAGGGGTAACGTCATGACAGGAATGTCATGCCAGTCTAGCAGAGCTTTGCAAATGCATATACAAAACCAGCACTAAAAAAGGCAGTTATAGTCTTCTGGCACTTTCCAGCTCAGCCCCGTGTTTAAAGAAATTTAGCCACAGTGCCCTGAGGGTGAGAGTGCCGTTCACTCTGTACTGCACTGCACTGTCCAGCATTCATTAGCAGAGGGAAAGCCTGCAGCACTTTGGCTTCTTCCTCTGTGCTTCACATTCCTCACTTACTGTCACTTCTCTCTCCTATCTCTCTCTCGTCCCCTTCTAACACGCTTCTTCCTGTATGTGGTGCTTCTTTGCAAATGTAAATTTCTCAAAAGGTTTCAGAACAATAGTTCTGCATATACAGTGCATACATATTTAATACCTGTTCTCTAGCAATTTCTTTAAAATCTCCACAAGCCCTCACCCCACCCCCTTTCTCTCTCTCTCTCTCTCTCTCTCTCTCTCTCTTGTTCTGTTTTCCTGCTCAGATCTCTGTACTGTACGCTGTTCAGCCAGTAGGATGCTGCACCAATAATAGGATCTCTGAAGGTTTGATTTTATCTTGGAGGAGATGCAGCGGGTGGCGTGCAGTGCGTGATGCTAACTTTTGATCATTTGAAAGAAGCCAAGATAAAAAGATTACTCGGAACATGGAGGCAAACTGTGCGTTCATGGCAAGCTTTTCAAATGCTTATCATGTAAATCTCTCTGCTGCGACAGAAAGGGGATTCTAAACTTCACCTCAGCAATGTTACTGTAAATCACACAGTGTACAATCAAATGTTTTATAACATTGAGTTCCTGGGTGTAATTCTGTATTAAAATAGCACTGCGGCATTCGAACTGTAGCCACTTTGTGTCCTGAGGATGAACAGAGCAAGCCCGGCAAATCACGTTTGTCAAAATAAACCCTGCTTTCAACGCACCAGCTGAAAACTATGGTCTAATGGAATCTCAGAGTATTGTGGTTGTGCTACCATGATTGCAAGATGGGACCCCTAATCTGGGTTTTGCTCCACTGGGAAAATGAGAGAGAGAGAGAGAGAGAAAGATGTACTCTCCCTCAGCAGGGGACAGAATGTGTGGAGTATGCTCCCCCTAGTGCTTCCTCTAATAATGACACACATATGTTTACAGTGACACAACATTTTATCTTCTTTTTCAGAAGTTCTTCATTATTGACACTATCATTCAGGTAACAAGAGAGTTATCAAACAGGTCTGATGGGTTAATAGCAGAAAATTTGAGTGGAAACTTCAGATTTCAAGGAATAGTTTATTGGAAACTCAAAAGATCTCCCCAAAAATGTGTTTAGGCGATGAGCATTTGCTTCTTTAGTTTTGTATGTACTAGAACTATGAGGGTAAAGTGATTTTGACAAATAATGGAAGCTCATACATGCATACATATTTATTTTTCCCCATAAAGTTTATTTATGACATTTGTTTGATTTTATGTACCAAAAACTGAGCTAAAAATATCACTTCAGTGTAAATGGAAGGGATAAACTGTAGGCTAAATAGGCAGACATGGTCATATGCAAAAATTTGAAAACCATGGTCAAATAACATGTTTTGTTGATTTTCTAAGTGAAAACAAGTTAACACAGTCTGTACAGAGCAGAGTTTAACATATTAGAAAAAATAAAACATACAATATAAAAGGTGCCATAACTTTTGCACAGACCACATTTTAAATTTTATTTTATTTTTTTCTTTCTTTTTTATTTTTTTTAATTTTATCCTACTTTTTATGTACATTTGTTAAATATTTTTTTTCAATATTTCAATAACATTGTGCATTAAAAGTTCTCTGTAGAATATATGTTAATTTATTTTCACAGTCATAGCCACCATACGACTGTAAATGTAAAAGGGTTGGTTTTAGTGACATTCAAAAAAAAAAAATAAAATCAGGAATTTAAAAGTTTCTGTATATAGTCTTTATGGACTTTAACAGTGTTTATATACTAAATAAAACTTTTTTTTATTATTATTATTTCAAAAAGTGAGAAAAAACATTCCATGATCTAAGCCCTTCAGGATCTTCAGAAGCCCCTATCATGCTTGTGTGGTCTCTGATACTGTATGATACTTTTCTTTTTTTTTTTTAAATTGACAAAATTGTAGACAATAGGTTTCAAAATTACTGCTATTTTATAACAGCATGTCATACAATATCAGAGACCGCATGAGCAGGTCTATTTATATTTCAATGGATAGTATTGATCCTAAATTAATCATTTTAGTTAGCCTCAGAAATGGGTACTACTTAGATTCCATCACCTAAATATGTAGGTAATAGCATATAGGCTTATAAGATAATTTATGCTGTATTAGAGATCCATTAGTCTCCAGACAAAAGGAGAGACATATGCTTTTCAACTGCTCCATTAAAATGGCTGCTGGATAAGAGTAAATGGGGAACACAGCAGAGACTTGAGGGTGAGATGGGGATCAAAGATGCCCATGAGGGACACATGTGACTAATCTTCTGTCTGTCTGCTGGGCGCTTGGGCCGGTTGGTGCCGGCCGTGGTGCTGTCTGGGTCGGTAGCCCTTGGCATGGGTCAGAGAGAGCCCCAGGAAGCGCTTCATCACTGGGGACTCCCCAGGGGCCAAACCAGGCCCCATCAGGCCTCTGAGTCCTACCATAACACATGTGGCTTAAATAAAGATGTCCACTCATTATGGTTTGTAAAATTCACCAACATTGGTAAACAAAAGGGCTGGTAAATTACCAAAGGTTTGGTTCCAGTTAGTGCTGGAGTTGAGATCATTAGAGGCGAGAATTAGGACAGAGATGCGGACAAATTAGAAATCAAATCAAGGTGAAGACTAGATTATTTCTTTCTTTCTTTCTTTCTTTCTTTCTTTCTTTATTTATTGATTTATTGATTTATTGATTTGTTAAATATAAAGTCAATAAAAATAGAGCAGAAATTCCTTTTACCTTCATTGCATGATAGATACTGATCAATAACATTACCAATCAGTCTTTGTCGATTTCTCCATTCTAACTTCTGGAACGAAATGATTAAATTAAAAGATATTTCTCTGATGCTTCTGTTCAGTCTTAGTGTTGGTTAATAGGCTAATTGATTGGACACTGAATGAGGATAGCAGTGACTTGTTTTTGCTCTGTTAGTCAATCTGAGTACAGACTGTATTTTTAACGTTATTCTGTCTGAATGCATTGTTGGTTTAATGCTTCATCGCTGTATTGAAATTGTTGAAATAATAACAGTGAAGAAACAAAAAAGGTCAAGTAATTAATGAATGCAGGTAAGGAGCTCTTACATTTAGCTAATCTGGAGAACAAAGTCAAAATCAATAAAAAACATCCTCTACAGCAGTCATCACCAACCACAATCTGCCACACCTGCTATAGCTGATTAAAATCTTTAGAAGTGCTTGATTGGCTGGATCAGATACATTAGTGTTAGGTAAGGAGGACGCAGCATTTTCAATGCAAGTTGGACATAAACTCTGCAGGAAAGTAGATCTTCAGGAGGAGGGTTGGTTAAAAACTTAAATATGGCATTTTTTCTGTACATTTTGTTCAACAATTTCTATTTATTTTTAATATTATATATATGGTTTAACACATTGGACAAAAAAATCAATGTAAAATATAAAATTGACATAACCACTGCACAGGCCACATTTGATGTTTTTTATGTTCAATTTGGTAAATAAACAGTACTCATGCATTAAAATGTACAGAAGTGTGTTCTCTGTAGAGGATGTGTCAACTTATTTTCACTTAGAAAACCAACAAAACATGTGATTTGTCCAAGGGTATCCAAACGTTTGCATGTGACTGTACTTCAAATGGTTTATGAACTAAACAACTGAACAACCACCAAACAGCACCACTAGAAGCCCATTTTGTGCAGTAGACCAATCACAGTAGGAGATTTCTCAGACACAGTGATTAGAAGTGTTTAGTAAGACTTTCAGCCACTGTGACATTGTGGCCAAAAGGACATTGTTTTGCATTGTTTACATTTGAAATATATTGTTGGCTTTACTCAGATCCAAATGAAAATAATGTGGAGACCAAGACAAATTTGAGGCTGTTAATTTGACTCCAGTAGTACAACAGTAGTTCCACTTATAGTGCTTACACATCATTTTGTCCCTTTCCCAGGAAGAGCTTGTATCTCCAAAATGTTAAACTTACAGAACAGGAAAAAAAACTGTGGGGACAGCCGCGGGCGCAATGCCAACCAGGAGCTGGCATGCAGAGAGCTATAAGAAGGGGCTTTCAGGAAGCACACATCCCAGTGCTGTTTGTGTTATGCTGCTTGTTCTTTAGTTAAGGTATATGTGTGTTATAGGTGTTTCATTGTGTCAGGGATTGGATTTAGTTGGGGTTGTTTGTGTGTGAGGGGGGGGCTCTGGTAATGGGAAGTCTGTGGCTGATGGTGACCTCCCCTAGGAGTTTGTGTGTTGTTGTGTACTGATTTCTGCTAATTGTTTCATGGCTTCAATCGAGTCTTCCTTAGACCACCATTACAATATTAACTTTTTGTTTTGTTTATGCAAATTAATATAGTGTTGCTTTTCAGAAGTTCTACTGATTGATTTATCAGGAAAGCAGCTGGCATTTTCAAATGCCATAAATATATATGAAGTTCCAACATATATTCTTGTTTTCATCAACAGATTGAAGAGCTTCCCAGAAAAGGAGAATGAAATCAGAATCTCCAGATTGCTGTGAGTCAGTGCCATTTTTTTCCATTCACTGAAATGTATTCAGTAAAAGAAATGAGATCATGACAACAGTACTGTAACATGATCATTGGCTGTTGCCAGCAGCCTGTACTTGAAACCATTTCAAAGACTTGGGTAGGCCTTGTGATTAAGCTTGATGTGAAAAGACTGGGGCGTTAGGTTGCTTCAGGACAAAATGAATGAAAACTGGATGCATGCATCTGTCCAATGCTGAAGACCTGCAAATGATCATTTTCTCTCCCATACTTCTGTATAATTAGTTTATATATGACATATGGTGTAAACAAGCTTTGTTGTGCATAATATTTCACACATAGTGCACCATCGTAGGACAAAAGAAGAAAGACTGTTGTGAGCCTGTGTGCGGTGTGGATTTCTTGTTTGTTTGTTATAGCTCCTGAGCATCTGCACCATCATTAATCACAGTGTTACATATACAGTGCATCACAGCAGCGGAGGTGCCTTCACACAGTCACACGCATCTATTCGTCTCACTCAGTATGACACAGCACCACCCTCACATGCTGGCACACACCCCGCTGAACGCTCCCAGTTCCTCAGCCTTACAGGCCTCGTGCCAAAACATTACCCAAACATGACAGCCCACCATGGCCGTGACCACCACGCCACCAACTGCCACCTACATGCCCAATCTGCCACACGGGCTTCCAGGACCTTCTACAGTCCCCACAGCCCTAATGGGCCATCACCCACCAGCTCACTATGGCATCTGCAGTGTGGGGTATTGATTAACCCTTAGAAGTCTAACGTTGTTACTGTTGTGTTGCTATACACTATATATGTATTACATAATTATTAGATGTCATAATGTAATTACATTACTTATTACATAGTTAGTTACAATACAATGCAATACAAGATTATACACATAACTTGTCAACTGTTTGTCATATTCAAATCATAAAATATATCCTCTTTATCTTATAAGACACAAATGTGGCATTGTTTGAAAGTTTACAACAAAATTTCTCTGCTTGTTTTAGTGAGTAAGAAATAATTAAATAAAATGTAAGAAGGGTCATTTCAAGGTGTATACCTTCTACACCTTCAAAAACACTTTATTCTGATGGTGTGTTCAGATGGTCTTGATAACTTGGGAAGCTGGGAAACTATCACATCATCAAATTAAAGCTGCCAGTTGTTTCTATTTGAATGTCACAGGCTGGAAACAGGACTGGAAAAGTTCTCACATGAACAATATGTGTATCATCTGAGATGGACCAATGATTTGCTCACTGCAAAGAAAGAAGTTGCTAACTTGAAGTCAGTGAATGCTGTGTCTCACAGGGCCAGACATGATCTCATAATGAAAACATCTGGGGAAAACTATGATAAATTTAAGCTAAATGTGAGCTAGACTTATTAGAGTGGCAACTAACTGAATGTGATATTTCTAAACCAATCCAACACCTCATGAAGGTGGAGTTCAAAGTAGGGTAATAGTGTGCTTGTCAACATTGTTCAATGGACAACAAAGCAGTCATTAGCCCATGGATACAACATAAGTGTGACTGAAAAGTCCCCCCAAAATCTTCAATGAAGCATGTAGATGTGTTTCATGTGTGTGGAGAACATTAAACTTACCTCTTATGAGGAAAAACAGTTAGGTTAATAAGAGCATGCTTGTATTACTGACTAATCTGGACATTAACCCTTTGGAGTCTAAGGGCATGTTCTCAGTTTTACATATCTTCTTAAGCTCACATTTAAAGGCACTTGCATATAACGTGATACCTGCATGTTTCATATCGAAATGCTTCATAATCTGAATCACTACTTTCCCAAAACCACTGCAGCAACCATAGTGGCTGTAAACTCTTTGCATGCCATTTCACATGTTTCTCTAATGTCAACTGAATGAGGGATAAAGGCTTCCCGATGTGATGGGTCAGTCCTTAGTGATTTCCAGTGTGTCCATTGGTCCGTTTCACAAAAAATCATCTGGACACATGAATCCATCCATTACATATGGTGAGAAGCAGACGACACATCTGCTAGATGTGAGACTATACAGTCATGCAATAAGATGACTCTAGAATGAAGCATGAAAAGGCGACTCTACAGATAGAAAAGGCGACTCTACAGATTCAGAAAATGTTTGAATCGGATTTTTGCACTGTATTATCACAATAATAGAAAAATATATGTGCAGAAACATCAAATTTGATGCAGAGGTGAGTTTGTGGACCCCCAAAGGGTTAAAAGGGCATGGACTAGAGGACTATAAGGGTGGATTTTAGATGGTGCACCAAAAGCTTAATGAGTCTTCCCTGTATTCTAGTTGCAAGATCAAGTCTGGCCTCATGAGGTTGGTAAAAGTCAGGTAGAAATGCTACTGACTGGTATTACTTTTGTGGTTGTTGCATTCTTCATCACTGATATGTTTTCCTTCAACCTACATGGCTTGTGTTTATGTGGTATTGGAGAGTACCTCTGGAGAAGGTACTGGCTGGTGATACATCACAATTTGTAAATCTGGATAACACGGAACTTGTCTGTGTTTCACACTTTTATTTACGAGTGCAACTTCATTAAGGTAAACTCAGAAATTCACACATTTACAAGAATAATCTGAACAAACCTTAACCCTTCACTCTTCACTCTCAAAGGCCTCTCAGCTCTTTCCCACCCAAAGCCAGCCACACCCCATACTGTCACTCAAGTCCATGGCTCTACTTGTGCATCATCAATCATCACTTAGCCTGTATCCTTCATTTCAACACACAACATAAACATTAGTGCTCCTCTGCACCCTCCATGCCTCTTTCCTGTTCCTTTAAACACGATTCTCTATGGTCCCGCCTCCTTTAGCTATGCTGCAGATGGACAGAGAGAGGAAGAGAGAGAGAGAGAGAGAGAGAGAGAGAGAGAGAGAGAGAGAACCAACTCTGACCAGCTTGTCCAGGGTGATCAGGCAAGCAGGTGTGAAAACAAATGAAGGAGGCAGGGAGAGAGCAATGTAGAAGACAGAGTGTGAGAAGGCCCCCGTGTTTCAGAATAGGGCACCAAGCCGCAGTTGCGGGGTCATTCATCTAATAGTCTTTCATTAATCACTGTCATCCACCTCCTCACTCATCCCCTCAGTCATTTGCAGCACTACAACTGCAAATCTGATCATTTCATAAATAAACATATAAATAAATATCAGATTCAAGTATTTTACACTCTCACTCAGCTTTCTGCTTGTGTGATGTCATGTCAAAGCACCAATAACACTTTCAGTCATGCACACAGCTGCTGTCAAGGGCCGGCACCACATCAAAACTTCCCATTCAGCAATTTAGACTCATCAGCACACCAGTTTACACAAGTACAACTAAACTGCAAGTTGTGTTAACTGGAATAACATTGTTGATAAGTGTGCTTTGGGAACGGGGGAAGTGATTTAACCCTTTAAGGTGTTAGAAGCTGCTGCCTACACTCTCAGAAATAAAGGTACTAAACTGTCACTGGGTCAGTGTCCCCTCTTGTCACTGGGGTGGTAGCCTCAAGGGTACATCTCAGTACCTTTAGTCAGGGAACATAATTGCATCATAATCCATTGAAATGATATTTTCTAAGTTGTCTTGACTCCACACACCCCGTCTCGTCTCCAGGCTTTTATTTTATTGTTATGTTTTAAAACATTAGATTATGATACAAATATGACAAAGATACAAATATGTACTTTTCACCTGGAAAAAATGTATTTAAGGTACACAGTTGGACCTTAAAACCACTGTTGTACCTTTTGAGGGAGCATTTATATTGTTTGTACATTGATGAATGAAAAATGTACCTGCACAGAACCTTTATTTCTAACAGTGTAGACATTTTTTTTTAACTGTAAAGTAGTGATCAATACACAATCGACAATCATTTAGCAAAAACTCTTTCTGCAATGCCAGTTATTGAACAGAAATATGAATGTTAAATGGTAAAGATGAAAATAATGTGTAAATGGAAATGCAAATAAACTTTTTTTTTAATTATTTTTACTGAAAAATGTAAATTAATGTAAAATTTTAGATTTTAAGTAATTGTTGACCCTTTCTATTGGTTTGTTTGTCAAAGTTTGACACAGAGTTAAGGACAGATAGTAATTTCAAATTACAAAAATGAATAACATCAAAAATGGAGATTCAAAGTTTTGTTCTAACAGTGACGATTTGTCATATTTCAGCACCCATCTTGACAAAAATGTTCTTTTTTTTCAAAATCTGAAGTCAAATGTTTTGAAGTCTTCCTGCTGGATTGTGCATGTAATACCGGATTAAATATCATTGGACATAAATATGGGATGTATGTTCATGGATTTAGATCTGGCTTTGTGATTTTTGCTGATGGTGCGGATGAGATTTTATCTTTCATCACTTATTTTGCACCATTTTTTTTTATGAACCAATATTGGCCTAATATCGCTATCTTCAATCCCTGTATATCATATGACAAGACATTTGTACTAGTCATCTAAGCAGATGTTGGCATACTCTGTTGCCATTTGGTCTTTTCAACTCTTTTCAAATGACTATACATGCTTGGAGGAGAGCACTAACTACTCAACCTGCTACAGGACTGTATGGGCTGAAAGTATATCACTTTGTCAAGAAAGAAAGGTGACTTCTGTTCAGTTCCTCCCTTTGGGAATGTGGTCAAATATGTTTCGACTAGACTCCGGGCCAAGAATATAAAAAAGCCATTCTCTCTGAACACCTGTAGAGCTCCTCTGCTTTGTAGGAAAGGTCTTTGAACAAAGAACTCAGGATTAATCAGAGGCATATAATTAGTCCCCCCACTTTTCTTTCTCATGTTCGTTTTCTTCTTGCTTTGTCTCTTCTCTGTATATGCATGCATACTTTCACCTTTGAAATGATTCAGAATTCATTACAAAAAAACCTTGAATATGCCAATTTTCTTAAACAGAGTAAATGAAAGTCATTAAATGATCATTCTCTCTTTTTGAGTGGAAGTCTGCAGAAAGATCTCTCCAACGGCTTGAGAAGAACATTCTTAGGCTTTGGATCACGTAGCAGCTGGAATGAATGAGTCAGATAGGTATTAGCTTAGCAAAGGGGACGAAAGATCTAGTTCCCAAAGCAGAGCATGTAATTCTGTCCGCAAAACCGCTGTTACTTGAAACAGAAAAATGGTTTAGGAGGGACGTACGGAAACCATGCTAGTTGCAGAGAAGCAATATCTCCCTCAGGTTTGGAACAGGTGTTACTACACCAACAGAGCAATAAGTAGAGCCAATTGGGTAAGATTAGCCCACGCTATCAAGAGCTTATCCCTTTAACCCTACCCTTATGTGCCAGTACTGTTAGAAAGGTTCATTGGGGTTCAGGTTTTTATGTAAAGCCCTATACTTATAAATAAACTGCTCTTTATCCTCTACAGCATGCTCTTATACATGACGGCATGGGTTCCTGCAGTGTTGGCACACAGATGCCATTCCACAGTGGTGACTGCTGGGTACACTTATAGGGAACATAATCGCTTGCCACGCCTGCCTGCTTGTTTTTCCTCTCTCTCTCTCTCTCTCTCTCTCTCTCTCTCTCTCTCTCTCTCTCTCTCTCTCTCTCTCTGGCGTTATCTGGTTATTCTTGGAGGCGGAGGCCGTAGGGAGCTTATCTGTTCTATTCCCCTCTCTTTCAGATAATGACCTGCCATTAAGTCCATGGCCAGGCTTAGAGTAGGTGGGATTGTAGTTCAGCTTGGAATGAATTCAGAGCCACCACATTAGGGAGAAATGATGATGCTGATGCTGATGATGATGGTCCTACCCAGGGGTGTGCTCATTACACCCACACACATTCTCACAGGTTTAGTAGGCCATGGCCAGTAGCAGCTGTGTGTGTCCATGCTTTTGTGCATCTGTGTGTGTGTGTGTGTGTGTGTGTACAAGGTTGAACTGTAGGCCCATCATGGTTCCCCTTGCTGCCTCCTACCCAGTCTGTTCATATGACAGCACAGCAGCCTAACCACTAAACAAAATGTAACGAAAGGTTGAATAGACAAATATCATACATGACTGTCTTGGACACATTATATATATCTATATCTATCTATCTATCCATCTATATATATATATATATATATATATATATATATATATATATATATATATTGGACCACTAATATTAATAATTCTTAGATTTCTTTTTCCTTTTTGTTTTATTGCTGAGACTGTGTTGTGTGTTTTGTTTGTTTTTTACTGATTCAAGTGAAATGTTGAATTTATACAGTTTGCATGCTGTGGATACCAGCGTTACTGTCTCTAGAACAGTAACAGTTATTTCCAGGCAGTTATTTCCAGTCATTCAGACCAGGCTCTTAGCTCTATAACCCTGATAGCCACTCAAACATTTCAAAACATATTTGCAATCACTGACAAAATCTCCCAAAACCACATAAATATCTAAAAAATGTTTCAGGTTGTTACTCCTACTACACTTGCACACATCTACGCAATAATTGGTAGGGGGCGGTGGGTGGAGATTCTTTTTTCCATCTTACATCGTTTCATCATTGTGCAGGAAAGAACAGTTTCAGTGGTCAGTGGTCATTTTTCTCTGTCTAACTTGCTGTTGTCACCATTTAAGGCAGCTATCTAGCTAACATTAGCAGTGTGTTTATATGGGCTTGACTACAAAATCCTCCACATTTCTGACTACAAAGCATTACAGTGCCTAGACTTTGTAATTATTATTTCACCACAAAGACCATATGATGTACAGACACCATTAGCTCACTCTAGCTAATCAGTAAATTCAGAGGTTTAGAGCATTAGAGCCAGATTAGAGTTGCCAGGTTGGGTTGTCAGGTTAGAGCTGAACCTCAGCTCTGCAGGGTGCATGACAGCAGCCCTGCCTGATGACTGACTCTGTGTGTCATTCTCTGCAGTGTAGGTTGACATGACACAGGCTCTATTATCCATGACGTCCCTTACAATCCATGAGGCCCTCCAAGCACAGCCCACCATAGACCCATATGCCTGTCACTGTCAACATATGTAGTGCAATCATGTCCATGCAACCCCATCTGTGCTAACTACATACATTTGGTAGAGACTCAAAAAACAATGTCTAGTGTTTCAAAGGCCTCCGCAGTCTTATTTCACAGTCACTTGCGATAGAAGTTCTTCAAAATTTTATGATCCTTGGTGTAAGTATGCAGTCATAGTACATGTTGCACTAGCCACATTTGATTTTAATGATATTGGCTGTGAGGATCTTCATCCTGGCTGGTTGCTTCAACACAAAAAAGTCATCTTGAACTACTTAATCCAGACACAGCTGAGGCAGGCTGGTAAAACTGATCAGCATATAAACAGCCAGCCAGTGCCACCTTGCACATATTGAACATACCATTTATTAACAAGCCTGTTATAGCAGCGATTGTTAGGCCAAATGTTACTGGCTTGCATGGAAAAGTATTTGGTTTTTTTTTTCAAAGGGCAAAATCAGTTTTAGTGTTGTTGTTAGTACAGGATTTTAGTGTTGTTATTAAAGTGGGTATATTAATAAACCTTTAGAACTTATCAGCAGCAATAATAAAAGCATGGTGTAATACAGTAATTATTTCTCATTTATAATTCATTGAAACAAGTGGATGAATCTTGTCAAAAGTGCAGATTCTAAGCTTTCAAAATACATTACATTTGTGTTTGTAATTAAAAGAGAAGATATTTTATTGTGGTTTGTATTTGGTGAAAAGTTATTGATGTATATACATTATTCTATCACTTGTTTTCACAACAAAAGCAAGTACAGAATGGAATAATATACTCAATGTGAACCAAATGTAAATGTAATTAATTATTTTAGTAATGATGTCATTATGTATGTAATTACTAGGACTGTCAAAGTTAATGTGTTTATAACACATTGACGTGCTAAATTATTAATCTAGTTGATTTCTTTAAATGCCATTGCACACTTTCCTAGTTTGGCCCTTCAAGCCATCTGTAATAGGCCAAGCTGCAGTCCAGCTGCTTACACACTGTATTTTACCTCAATTATTATTATTAATAAGTGCCATCAAGTTGATTCTGACTACTGCCAACCAAATGGCTTGTTTCTTCAGAATATCTGATCTTTTGTAATAACACTTAAATGGCATAGCAAAACAAACACACCGAAGACTTCAGTGAAATACACAAAGTATGTAATGTCAAAAGTGTCACTTACAGGCTTTTTATAGTTACTGGACAGTTGCAAAGTTTAACAGATGGCCACAGTTCAGAGCAGATGCCCTGGAGCACAGTAGCTGCAGTGTGACCTGCATGCTTTCTGGTCCCCTACTGTGGAAATCATAACCGGATGAGGGAGGGTAAACACATTTTCTTGTTTTGATGGCATTACTTGAGGAGCTTAGAGAGGGATACCAACATCAGTGTAAACATTTCAAAAGGTTAAACTGGCAGCCTTTTTCTGTGAAGAAAGCCTGGTTTCTCACAGAGTAACACTTTTCCTCATGACTGACTTTTTTATGGATACACTCTCTCTCACTCACATAAACACACATACGAGACGCCCACACATCATAATAAAGATGACATATACATCCTCCTTGAAATTGCCTTCCATGGGCCTGTGGATCTGTCAGTCTGTCCTCTTTCTCCCTCAGCAGAAGCTGTCCCACTGTGATAAGCCTAGTGGCATTTCCATCAGCGCTCCTGCTGCCTCGGCTCCATTTCCATAAGAAAGAGCCTCCGGTCCTGGAGGCCTCCCCCAAGCCTTGCCTCATGTTCAGTATTGGGATTAGCAATCTGGCCTCTGAAATCCCTTCAAACGGGCTCGGACCAGGCGGAACTGAGATGAAACAAGCATTGAACAGATAACCAGGGATGGAGAAGTCCAGCAAGGGAATGTATCCTGAGGAGAAGGAGTGGTGGAGATACCCTGATATACATCAGCTTCTGTACATGAGCCACTGTATAGCTGGGATGACCCTTGACCTTACCCTAAGCCTGTTCTCAAAAGCCAAGGTTTTCTGGGCATCAACGATGATCCATAGACCCCCTCATCATGACATAATTGAAGTCTCTTGCTCACTTTCCCCAAGATGATCACTTTACCACATCCTGTTCTCGCTTATAAATATAGAAATATGCTCCCATATAAAAATGGAATGCACTGAAAATAAGAGTGACTATAGGGCAGTGTTCACATTGTTACATGACATCTGCATAAGCACCCTCATGACGACTGACATATACCTATATAAACATTTATGAGCACTTATTCCAGTATTTGTTATTTATCATTAACAGTGCATTCGCCATCTTAAATGTCAAGTCAGGTTTCTGGGGTGAAATGACATAGATGTTATAGATCAATGTAAGTCACAAGCCACATTTACATGCAGCCTAATAATCCTTTAATAATCCAAATAATAGCTTAATTGGAATAGAATATGTCCATGTATACACCTCAATAGGAATAGACTAGTCCAATTGAGGCCATCTGGAATACAATTTCTATCTGATTGAACGAGGTGGGTAATGCTGTAAGTAATCTATTAAATAGAAGAATAATAGCAGTGTAAACACCTGTATCCAATTACAAGCCCAATCGGAAAGTTTAAGTGCATTTGGCGCATGTGATTTCGCAAAAGTTTATAACGTCCAACATGGCAGGAGCAGAAACTGGCCTGCAGAGGAGACGAAGTTTATGCTTTGAACTTTAAAAGACGACAGTGGGACGGGTGTCCAACTTACAGGTCTCAGAACACGACTCTGTCATAATTTTAAAGCAATTAAAAACACAAGCACCGCTCACTGCTGCTCGTCTCACTCTATCTGGACTCACATGATGCTTGTTGTCACTGTAATGGTAATTTTGGATCTGATTACTTGTAGTGTGCACGTAAACAGAGATTTTCATCATGTTGTTGAGTGAGCATATAAACACCTCAGTCTTAATCTAAAATCTGAATGTGTTCAATCGAATTGGCCAAAATCTTTGCATTTAAACACAGCCACAGTGACAATGCTGTCAATATGGTATAGTCAAGTCAACCAAGTCAGGCTGGTTGAGAAAAATGAACATTTTCTTTGCCCTTGGAGCAAATTTTGTTTTACCAAGTATTAGATTTAAGCTATGTCACATCATATCCTTTATATTACCGTGGTACACAATAGGCTACAATGTGAGTCATAATAACATGCTTTGTCATTCCACCCAAAACAGTGTGAGTTGCATTGGCACCAGTGGTGGAAATGGGCTGGAACACATCGGAATCCTGTTCCAGGTGTAAAAGTCAAGAGGGCTAACAATTTCTATTTCTCACAAATAGTTGTTTTAGTCTGTTCCAAAGTGTGTACATAAAGCTTCTGTTAAATGTTTGTTAATGTGACCCAAATATAAGGTAGTGTAATGATAAATACCCACCTAGCTGCTAATATCAGCTATTCACTGAGAGCTAGGTGCCTAAATATTTAATAATTGATTATAAAAATCATTAAAGGAAAGGTCATTTTTTTAAGTTTATTTCAATGTAACAATGCACCAAAATCAACCAGAGAACTCCCCCAGTAAAACCTGGCAGTTTCCACCCCAGCAGCATGCAATTATTCTCCACAGTACAAAACCAAAACTGAGCATATAGGCCTGGCTTGCAGATGTTTCCTTGTTAGAAGATGCGCTGACCTTTATTGTTCTTTATTGTTTATTTCATTTCAAATGTGAAATGCTAGTCTCACTCATGTCTTGCATCTTCCACCCATCAAAGGAACACTTTGTGGTGGTAACGAGCACAAAAAAGGCACAAATTTATCTCTGAGAATAAAACTGAGAAAGATAGGCCTCTCTTGATCTTTCCCGTTCCTCAGAAACATCAGCAGTGAGAAGCTGATTATATTGTTTATGCATTCATAATGCAAAACTGAAGGGAAATGAAATGCCATCGTCACCATTATCATCACAGTGTTAGCAACACGATGAAATGGGCCTGAAGATGAAAATGGGTCTCAAATGAAGCCCTTGGCACCCCTGTGTTTAGCGCCTCTGATGGGCTTTTAAAGGCTGGACACATGAGTTAAATGGTTCTCAGCTAAATGTGCGTTTATTTAAATGCTGGCTCGCATTTAAAGGACGATATAGAGACAGTGCTAAATGTGTTTAATTTCACTCCCACTAGGGGTGCACGAAATCAAGTCCTTCAAAAGACCTGTTTATGCTGCACCATAAACATTTTCTCATTTTAATATCATGTTTAAAATGGTTCATTTACACACGAGTTGTGACTGCATGCATTAACACAGCTTTGAAAGAAGTGTCTGGACTGGAAGGAGCAATGCTGATATTACCCCATTTCCCTTCAGCTTACTTTGTGGAAATGAAGTGATTTTGAAAGTTGACGTTTGCAAAATATTTTATTATATTATATATTACACTGTAATATTTATCACAGTTGTTATGGCTTCTATTCTTTTCAGGAGATTTGCTGTCAAAAAAATCTGCAAGTTCAGGAGTTGTTGTACAGTTGTACAGGGTTGTACGGTATTTTCTGCTTCACATGATCCAAGTGTTCAGTGATGTTGAGGTCTGGACTCTCTGGACTTCTGAGAACACTAGCAGCTTCTTTGTTTAATTTGCAAGTTTTGTTGTTGTGTATTGCTCAGTAACAGCCTTTTGATTGCTACACACCCTCTTATACCCATAACATTGAGCTCACAGTGGAAAGTCAGAATGGTCAGAAACACCTGTGGATTTTTTTTACATTTCTTTATTACACGTTATCTTATATGTAATTCCCTGGACAATGAATAACTTATACTTAAAAGGGAACTCTGTTGATTTTTTTAAAAATAGAAACTTAGTAAGTCAGATTTTTTCATAGCTTTAGTGATAGGAACCAGACATCTGAAGAGTTTAAAACTTCTAAAAGCTACATTACAGAAAGTTATTACATTAAAGCATTATGAATATTCAGCCTGATGTCTGAGAAACGTTTTGGACCAAAATGTATTTTAATCAATTTATTCTAATCTGTTCATGGTGGAGGGATACATTAAGGGTGTTCTAAGGCAAAATAGTTTATGAGATTATTAACATTACATATAAAAACCTCAGAAGACTTGTTTATTTTGGTGGCTTTGAATATTAAATAACATAGTTATATTTGTAGACATCAGGACTCAGAGTCAGTAAGTTTCTCTACAAATGAACCATTTTGCATCAAACCCCAATGGATGACATTGTTTACATTTCAACCACTGAATTATACAAACATTTAGAAAAATTGGTGGAATTCCCCTTTAAGGGTCATTTTAACTACAAATTATACAAATGAAAAGTGGTCTCCAAATTATACACGTGAATGCAAACTCAGCCCTAATGTAATTACAAGGGAAAACCAAAGAGTTGTTTATTATTATTATTATTATTATTATTAATAATATATAATAATAATAATAATAATAATAATAATAATAATAATAAAACTCTAGATATTTCTCCTATGACTGAGAAAATCATAATGTTCTCATTTCTAGTAAAGACTATAATTGGTTACTGTAACAAATATAGCATCCTATTGCTTAAGCTTTAATTAAAGCCAAAGAGGGAGACGTGATTAAATGTCAATTCTCTAAAATGACTTCCTAATTACAGCTCTGAGTACCGGCTCATTAAACCCATGTAAGCCAAGATGCTTATTAACATAGAGCTTAATTGCAATTCAAGCCAGAATTATGAATTCGGTACAGACACAGCTTGATACACAATGATTAATTTGTTGAAAATGTGTCCTATTTGGATCTAGAAACAATGAATAAGAAACTACATCTGGATGATAATATTCACTGAAGACGGCTTTAGTAGTGCTGCACTCTGTTCAAGTGTTCATGTGTTGTATTTCTGGGCTATGAGGCAAATAGACAATTAGCACCAAGCCTCTTAATAACTTAAAGGAATTGAGTACTTATGAGCACCGGCTTCAAGTAACAGGCGCATTAACATTTGTCTTAAAGCTCATACCGAATCCTGTTCAGCTTGCACAAAATCCTTTATAGTACTGTACAAAACCTGCCAATTTAATAAACAAAACTAGAACCACATTGTTTAAAGAAACATAGTGATCAAGGGAACACAAACCAAAGCCCCCTCCCTTTGGTTAATGGATTAATTCACTTTGAAAGAAAAGAATAAAGGAACGCAGCTGATCTTAATTAGATTTTAATTGTTTACGGGCTTGGCTTATCTTTTAATATCCGCTACATGCTCCTATCCCCGAGAACCATCAAAATGACATTAACCAGTGCTTCAAGCATGCTGTTTGCATTAAAGTTGCCCATGTGAAGCAAATTTGAGAAAGCTGTGTTAAGGGCAAGTTGAAGTGCATGTTTAACCCATTTCTACCATAAATCAAAAACAAAAGGCAAAAGTGGATCGCATGGCATCATGACACGAGTATTACAGCTACATTATCTAGCTACTTCTTGGAAGACACTTGGCATTTTATAACAAAATTCAAATAAACACTTCTTTGTTTGTGGGCTGAGATCACATTTTGCTTCTCAACATCTGCTCCTTCATAATATATCTTCCTTTAAAGAAGACACTCTCACTGCTGTCTCAAATTCTAGGCTCTCGCACAAGCCAGTAACTCTGTAGAACACCTGTGGGAAGGACATTGGAGTTGATGAAATGAATGAGACTGTTGGCATGGTGCTTATTGGCACTGATGTGAAATGTTCTGCCTGCATTTTCAAAGGAGGAGACAAAAGATATGGCAAAAGACATTTGGGAAGATATTAGACTGCAGTGGTAGCTCAGGAAAAGTTACATGATCCTGTACTTGTAGTTGAATACTACAAAATTACACGTTAATTAAAATCGAAGCATAATCAGTGCATCATCTTATATGGTGAAAGCAGAAAGTAGCTCTGTTGCCCAATCTATGATATTTTTATTTCAGTTTGATTTTCTCTGTCCCAACTTCATCCCAAATACTGTGTCAAATGTTATGGAACTGTACGATAAATTTTTTTTCCAGCACTTCAGAGTCATGCTCTCATGCTAACATGGTCAGGCAGTGGTGTTGGAAATGCACTTGAAGCATTAAAAACGACCATAGCTATTATAGCTAGGCCCTTAGTTTGGGCTACAAATAGCAAAACTCCATCAAAAACGAAAAAAAAAAAAAACTTCTACAATCATGCTAATATCTGCTAGCATCCATATGAGATTTCTGATAGTATGTTAGGGCTAGGCTAACACTGGTGCACATTTCTGTCCATTCTAGATTATACTCATACAGTTGAAGCTTGTAAAAGCTATTCTATAATTTTTATTTTGAGCTTAACACCAACATATTAACATATATTTCACCTTTGCACAGCAGTTTCACACTAGCTAAAGAAGCCTGGAAATCAAAATATAATTGATTGATTACACCATCACAATTTAATTTGGTAGTTAATCTAGTGTGTAAGGCCTTCAGCTGAGCCTCTGAAGGCCTAACCAATGGAAAAGCTCACTTGAATGTATCTACATAGATACCACAGAGGAAAAATCCTAAATGGACCATTTTCTATTGGGTGTTCTATGATTGTAACTCTAAATCACTGTAATCTCAATGCCTGCAGGTAAACCCAGTACTCACAGTACTAATCAACGGCAGTCAATAGAATTACTAAACAATTGCATTGATCTTCATAAATGCTGTGTGGACTAATAGACCTAGAGCATTAATCTGAGTAAGTATTAACTCGTAGCTCTAATTAGCAGATCCATTTTTCCCTTCTGTGGGGATTGTGTCTCTCTAATAAGAGTGTACAAGGATGTAAAGTATGGTTCAGTGCATTCTGTATATAGATCTGTGGTAAAAGTCACATGTTGTGCATGATCTAAATCTTTTTTGAGTGTGAGTTTCCTCAAAAGGTTTTAGATACACTCTTCCTCTGCGCTCTCATTTCACCCCCCCCCAATATTTGTTTCTCTCTGTTTCTTTCCTTATGCAGTCACCACCTGGTCTCCATTCACCGCCTCAGGGCCATGAGGCTCTGCGATCAGCTGGTCTGCATCAGCATTTAGCATACACAATACCCTGATGGTTTAAAAGAGAAGCTGAAAATCACGATTAGCTGCCCACCATCCTCATTCTGCATAATCTCAATCTTCTCCTTGTTCTCTGTTTTAACAATCTTTCCATCAACAGTCTGCAGAGATCAGGTTAAACCATCTTTTTAAAAAAAGAGGAGGAATCACAATAGCTCTTTTTTAGGCTCACCCTTCTTTGGTAACATTACTATTTATCGGTGGTGAAGCCTGTCTTTTCTCTTTTTAGTGCAGCCCCCCATTTAAAAGCACCCTTGTTATTCATCCCCACTTTTGACAGGTAGAAGGAGCTGACTTGCCAATCAAGCCTAGTGCTCCTTCTTTGGCCCCTTAACTTGCCTCCTTTTCCCCTTTGGTAAGCTCCAGAATCCATCACGTTGGAGACAATAGGACAATAGGGACAAGGCTCAGGATGGGCGTCAGAGGGGGGAAGGAGGTGGGTTGAGACCAGGAGCGAAACCTCGCCATTCTTCTGGAGCTCAAAGAGCAAGCCGAGAGTTCACTGCAGCGTGAATGCAGGTCCATCCCTTCCTCTGTGGCAGCTGTATAGGTGGGGAACGGCCTGTTGTTCTGGTCATTGTGCCCAGGTTAAGCTTCATGGGTACCGCCAAACACAGGAAGCTTACTATTTTCATGTGCGCTGAAGTGTGCAGCATGCACCAGGTCCATTGAATTCTCAAGACTCGGGGTGAATGGATCAGTGTATGTGTGGATGTGTGTGCTCCTTAGGCTCATCTCGGATCTCATTCTGTTGTCCACCTTTCTAACCACCAGGGTGTTTAAGTTTGAATAACAATGCTCCTTATTTGCTCCATGACATTCACTTTCTCCCAAGGATCATAGTGTTTATGGTGAGTTGATGACTTCTGGTCTTTCAAACAGTGAATGTTCTATTTTTCATTCATTCCTGGCTAATGCACATCCAAGGCATGTAGTCTTCTGTTTTATTTACTTAAATTATAAAATAGGTCAACAAGCCATGGAGTTTTATTGTTATTAATATGAGCTTACCAGGGGTGGTTTTGAAGGATAACTACTAAAATATTAAACCAATCAAGTAGATAAACAAAATTTATACACCAATCAGGCATAACATTATGACCACCTCCTTGTTTCTATGCTCATTGTCCATTTTATCAGCTCCACTTACTATATAGGTGCACTTTGTAGTTCTACAGTTACAGACTGTAGTCCATCTGTTTCTCTGCATACTTTGTTAGCCCCCTTTTACCCTGTTCTTCAGTGGTCAGGACCCCCATGGACCCTCACAGAACAGGTACTATTTGGGTGGTGGATCATTCTCAGCACTGCAGTAACACTGACATGGTGGTGGTGTGTTAGTGTGTGTTGTGCTGGTACGAGTGGATCAGACACAGCAGTGCTGCTGGAGTTTTTAAACACTGTGTCCACTCACTGTCCACTCTATTAGACACTCCTACCTTTTCAGTCCACCTTGTAGATGTAAAGTCAGAGATGATAGCTCATCTGCTGCTGCACAGTTTGTGTTGGTCATCCTCTAGTCCTTCATCAGTGGCCACAGGATACTGCCCACAGGACGCTGTTGGCTGGATATTTTTGGTTGGTGGAGTATTCTCAGTCCAGCAGTGACACTGAGGTGTTTAATTACTTCAGCAGCACTGCTGTGTCTCATCCACTCAGACCAGCGCAACACACACTAACACACCACCACCACATCAGTGTTACTGCAGTGCTGAGAATGATCCACCACCCAAATAGTACCTGCTCTGTGAGGGTCCATGGGGGTCCTGACCACTGAAGAACAGGGTAAAAGAGGGCTAACAAAGTATGCAGAGAAACAGATGGACTACAGTCTGTAACTGTAGAACTACAAAGTGCACCTATACAATAAGTGGAGCTGATAAAATGGACAATGAGCATAGAAACAAGGAGGTGGTCATAATGTTATGCCTGATCGGTGCACATTCACGGTTGGAATTCGCAACCAGTTGTTGTAGTTGAGACCAAGTCAAGACCAAGATCTGGGTATATTGAGTCTGAGTCAAGACCAAGACTTTATTTTAAGAACAAAAGATGGAGTGGGTGCTACCAAGTTGCTAGCCTTGCATGGTCAGATGTGAACTCATAAAGGGAAGACACATCTAAGGACAACTTATCAAACTTCTGGTACTGCATTGCAATTCAATCCGCTAGTATGCATCCCCTAAAACCCATTCCCATATTCCCCTAGTCGGTGCTGGTGTAAGGTCTGGAGTACAATCAATACGACAAGCTAAATAAGCCAGCTAGTGAAACACCATCTTTAGCTCATGAAACTGTTTTTCCTCTGTAAAAAGTAATGTTTATTTTTACCACTGTAATGTGTTCTCTGCACATTCATCAACCCCATCTGGTCCCACAAGACTACTAAGTTGCAAGAACAGAGAACAGATTGAGATAAAAAAAATATAATATATATGCTTGCAGTTGACATTCATTATACCTGATAGACACCATAATACCAAATTTGAAAATGAAATAAAGAAAGAGTAAAGAAAAAGCAAAAAAGTAGATATTGCACTCAACTGGACCTATGGAACAGTTACTCCAAGACCTACACTCTTAAAAAGATGGTTCTTGAAGGGTTCTTTAGACAAAAAATGGTTCTATGCAGGACCATGAACACTCAAAGAACCCTTTGCATGCTTAAAGGGTTCTTTGCATTGTGAAAGGGGTCTTCAGATTGATGGAGAATGTGCTGCAGGTGGTTCTATATAGAACCTATTTGAAAAGGGTTCTATACAGCACCAAAAAGGATTCTGCTATTGTTACAAGCTTGACATCTTAACAAGAGAAGAACCTTTTTTGGGTATTAATGGAGAATGTGCTTGAAATGGTGCTATATAGAACCTTTTTGAAGTTTAATTATGCAAAGAGTTCTTTGAGTGTTCATGGTTCTATATAGAAACATTTTCTTTACTACAGAACCCTAGAAGTATCATCTTATTTAAGTGTGTAGGTGGGCAATACAACACTATTTGCAAAAATGTGCTTCCTTTTGCCAACACTAGTTATTTTTGCTCTTACGTTTTAAGTCTTACATCTTTATTTTTAGTACACCACTGTTCAGTTTTACAATTCTCATTTGCACATTCGCTCTGCCGTTTCAGATCAATACACTGATGTTACGTTTGGACATCATAGTGCCAAGCTTTCATTTGGCCAAATGTTCTTCCAAGCTCTTCAAAAGTCTCAGATGTTCTTTCTGGAAAACAACCTGTGCTTGGCATCTTCTCTGAAACTTTCTACAGACGTTGCAATTTGTAGCTGTGGTAATGATCACTGGCTTTCCAAAATGCATTACTCTGATGGTTTACTAAGTGCCATAATACCCCAAAACATCTGTTACATCTCAGTAGGCCCTACTACAACAAGTCGCTGAATGGCAGGTTAGGGAGGAACGCAGGCAATTCAAAAAACTGCAGCATTGTAATTTAAACCAAAGAGGCCTAAGAGGTGGAAAGAGGCAATACTCTATATGATGGTTGATTTATAGCACGTGAAAGCACTCTCCCTTTTGGTCGTAAGCTGAGAGGATGAGAGAGCAGACTCCGAATGGAAGGAAGCTAAGAAAATGTGCAAGCCACATTACCTTAAGAATAAGCCCATTAGCCCCAATCAACCCCCCATTATCTTGTCTTTACTTGTAATTTAGCCACCAAAGGGCCTTGTCTCACTGCGTAACTCTGGATACCTAGTCTCATTGTCTGCAGATCCCCCTCACCCCACAATCACAGCTTTCTCAAAGCCCACACTGCCTTCACACCAGGTCCAAGAGAGAAGAATAGACATTTCATCTGTGGGTAATGGGGACCGCAGCGATTGTTCTTCTCTCCCACTCTTGCCAGCCGTAATTGAGGACCAAGGCCTGCAGTGGAAGTGCAGGCCAAATGGAGGGAGGATTTACTCAACATACGAAGGCAATTCTCTCCTTCTGAAGCCTCCTTTTGAAATGAATAGGCCACCCCCTCTTTTCCTTTGGCCCTGCCATTCCTTCTCATAGTCTCAGAGACAAAGTCCTCTTGAAGCAAGTCCCTACTGAGTTAATGAGTGACTTGACAGAACTTTAGAAAAGGATTTGGGCTCATTGTTGAATTGTCGTTAAAAATGGAAAGTTATCTTGGTCTCAAGAGGTTGTGAAGAACACTCAGTGTAAAGAGTCCTTTCTTTGCCTGAGAAGTGTGCACTGATATCTGAAGAAGTTCTGTCAGTCAGTAACTACAGTTCTAAGAGCTTTTTTATAGTTAGATCTTGAGATCTCTGCAGTTTAAATACATTTAGGAAATTTGACTGGAAAATAATCCTCTTTGTAATAAATTCACCATATTGAAAGACGCAAATGGCACCTTTCGAATTGCCCTGTGAACCCAGTAGTCATAAATTGTTTCCTGTTGTTAGTAATAGACCAATGATATCTAACAATCTTTAAAAAGGTCCAGTAAATGTCCTTTGCATGATGAAAAGTTCTCTATATCAGTTAAAGTTTTTTTCTTAAAATGCTCACAACTTTTAAACATACCTCTAAAGCATAACGCATAAGGCATAAATTAGAGGAAGAGAAGTCTTCGTTCTACTTTGTGCATCATTGATGTGGCACCCCAAAGTGGACATAACAGGTCCCACTGTTCCCTTCAGACAGATCATGCAGTGAGAGTGACCGTGATTAGAGGAAGGCCTAATTTTTTTAAGATCATTATCTTGGGGTCATGACACTTCTGCATGGTGAGGACCAGCTGGTTTGCAGGACTGAGAGAAAGGACCACAAGAGTTCAAACGATGCACAATCCACCTGCCTTCTGTAGGCTGCCTCCACCTCATCACAGCGACCCTGCAGGGAAACACGGCCAGAACAAAGGCGGCCCTCCATTGATCCAGCAAGCTGTTACAAATCAGACAGGGGGGAAACTTCATGAGCGAGAGCATTAGCATATAAAGAGGTGCGAGGAAAGAAGAGATGGGCATGGTTGGGGCCTGTTTGCCAGACCCTCGGGCCCTTTTTTAAATGGCTGATCAGGGGCCACCAAAGTCCCCAAGCCTCATCAAAGAGGACATGATATTTGCTGTCACTCGTTCGTCAGCAGTACCTGCAAGCCAGCTGGAGTGTGTGCGGGTGTGTGTGACTGCATTTGTGGGAGGGAGGTGATGTGACATCAGATGGGCCTCTGTGTCCTCAGGCCTGGACAAGGATTCCTGCTTTTCTTTAACGTAGGGGTACGGATTCCTTTTATATTATGATCGTAAATGTCTGCTTATTGGTCACTGGTGTGCCATTAACATCAATAATCAAATTATATTCAAAGGTCAGAGCACAGAAGTTAAAACATAGGCAGTAGATAATCACCATTAGCATCATCAGCATTCAGGCATTCCTGTTAATGTAAGTATGTCCACATTAATGTGGTTCCAGCACTGTGCTTAATCAGGGTCACTAAACACCTGGTTGATCAATTGTTTTACACAGTCCTGGTCAATAGATCAATTGTCTTACATGATTCATTTGTATGATAATTGGCATCTCTACAAAGCCATTTAAAGCCAATAGGAGATCACTAGTCTTATTCAGAGTGTCTGAATGTGGTTCAATATACTAAGTTATACATTTACCAGCTGTTATTGATCCTTTAAGATTTTCTGGATCTGAACTGAAGACCCTGCCATCATCTGTCTAAGGATCACCAGTACACTGATGACCCTCTTTCTATGTCCTTCTAGATAAATGAACACTTTAATGAACTATGTAGGTTCGGTCTATTACACAGAAATTAAATGCTAACAGATTATTTGAAAGCTAAATAAGGAGTTTGTAACATATGCATAAATATTGAATAATGTGTGTACAGATAAAGAGTTCATGCTATTAATTGCGTGATGTTTTAAAAAAAAATGACGTGGTATTGGCTTTAAACCAATTTATACTTATTTATATCCATGCATACCACTGTTTTAAAGCATCATTTCCAAGAAATGGATATTCTAAGGCAAAGGCATAGTCGAGAACACCATTTAAACCAGATTCATAAAAGTCAGCAATAGCATAAGTTGGTCTTATGTTACGCAAAATATTTAACATGGAAAATAAGAGCTGTTCATGTGTCTTTTAATGTTGCAATTTTTTTTACTGGTGTTTTAGGCATGAACCAATCAAAATGTATGTCATACACAATACATAAAGATCCATGTCAAGTGATGCTCTGGTTTGCTGCCAAAAGAAACAAAAACAAAGAAAACAAAGAAAAACAAAATTCTCAAAAACAGAGCTATGAAATTTAAGAGAAGAATTACTGATAAATAATGGTAATTTGTTTTTTAAAGATGAATTTAACTTTTAATTAAGAAACAAAATTTCCAGAAAATGGTTCTACTATAAAAAGATATAAAAAGTAAACTAAAAGTAAAAAAAGTATAAAAAGCTAATGATCTTATCTTAGTCCTAATCTTAAAATTCAGCTTCTAATTGTAGAAATTATTTTGGCATTTAAGATTAAATTATATTTTACATACTACTACTACTACTACTACTACTACTACTAATAATAATAATAATAATAATAATAATTCAAGCCTTTTTACCAACTCATTATACTTTCAGTAAAAAATTTTACTAACATAAAGTTTAATATTTGGTATTGTTATTACAACTAACAACAGAATTAACATGCTCAACATCTAATTACTGTGGCAAGCTTTTTTTAATTTAATTTCCTGTTTTATGTGTAGCTCAGGAATTCAATTTATGTATGTGAAAATTGAATTTCAAATAGTAAATATTTACTTTTTGATATCAGGAATTTGTTCTGCACATGTAAAGATGAAATATTAAATACTGACTTGTAAAAATTCTGATTTTTTTTTAAGAAATACATGTTCGCTGGTTAATGTCATTCCCACATGTGTAAATTTAATTCCTCTGTAAAATCCATATAAATTGAAATATTAAAAGGTAAAACTGCTTGCAGTAAAATAAATTTCAACATATAATTACAATCTCAACATGTCAAATTACTGCTCAGTTAAGCTACACCTACTTTCCACACACAGGAGGGGGATTTGCCAAACATTGAATTTGATGCAGAAAGAAGAGGCCATTTTAAGTACAGCGCTAGTAAAATCTGCCAATCAGAAATCCTACCTGAGCGAGTCTTCTACTCCAACAGCAGTTACAAGGTTTACTGGAGGAAATTACTGTCAGAGTTGTTCAGACGTTATTTTTTTGAGGGATTATGTTGTGTTATGAATCGCTACCATCACATTTAAATGAGATAATAGTGCAGTCATGCCTCACACTGTGCAGATGGTAAAACACACTGAGAATCTCTGTTCATGAATGAGTAAATCTTCTTTTAACGTCACTTTAAATCTGGCAGGTTGTTTTATGAATTTGGTCCATCAACTATTCTATGCTGGCCCACTTGCTGTCCAGTAATAAGTAATGGGGCATCACCTCAGTACTTTGAAAAGTGGTGGGTCAAATGCTCGCTTGCGCCTGTAGTTTCTGATGCCCTGGCTGTATTCTTTAAAAGCATTTACTGAACACAACAATGTATGACGCTGGTCGATTACTGGGGAATGTTGCAGTAGAGCTTCACTGTTAGTCCTCCAGGAAGTTGAGATTCATTTAGAATAGAGTAGAGTAGATTGAACACATCTGTCTCTCTCTCTGTCTCTTGTCTAATTTCTATCCTGCCTGATAGAAATTCTACCTGTTATCTTTTATCAGTGATTTTCTGTTGCTGCAGGGAGCTACAGGGAGCTTATGTAGAGCTCATGACTTGCGCTGGGTCCCACCTCGCATTGGTTTAATTCAATTAGAATTCTTTCAGGAAATGACTCATTATAGGGTTTTTTTTACAAATAAACTTAATGAACAAATGCGACCGGAGGACCTTTTTACACAGCACTGGAATATACAAAATTCCAAAATCTATGCAGTTGAACTGCCACCATCAGTTAGGAATAGAGTTCACTTTTCAGACTACAGTACTTACCAAATTAAAAGCATTCACATCTATTTCAGCTTATTTACCACCATTGACTTTGACATATTGCCTCATTTTATTATTAGAAACGGTCTTTGTGTCGTCCCATCATTAAATCAAATTTACCACTCTAATTACAAGACCTCCTGGAGGCTCCACCCTCTGCACAGTCCCATGCCTGCCATGAGAGTGTAATTAGTCTGGGATGGAGCATCCTGCCACTTCCCGACTGCACCTGAGACCACTGGGATCTGTGATCAATTATCTCATCTTCATCTCCGACGTCCTCTTCTTCCTCCCCAGCCCTCTTCTCCCTCCCGTCCGTCATGGGTCCTGGCCAAACTTCATAGTCTCTTGATTATCGCCTCTCGTGCCTCTTCCCCTCTCTTTTCCCTCCCTCCGCACCTAATCGCTTCCCTCTGGTGCCATGGCATTGTTTACTTCCTGCAGTGATCAGTTTCATCCTGTGTGCACACGCAGGGCCCTGGGGCTCTGGACTTTGAGAGTTTCTAAAACGTGGCTGTGTCCCAAAAGGGCACCTGGCTCCTGCTGTCCATGGGCTTACTAGGCGCATCTGTAGGACGTTTTCTTTCCCCCTTGTGATCTGTACCACTGAACAGCACTCTGTCAAAAGCAGTATGAAAGCCTTTGCCTCAGAAGCCTTTCAAAGGCAAAAAGGCTTGTATGTGCTGGACTAAGATGTGAAGGTTCTTTAAATAAAACATCTTGACTGGAAACACCCTCACATCTCAGAATTTCTGTGGAATTTGGATCAAGCTGTACTGCTGAATGTAAAGAAGGTGAGATACAAAGGTGAGATACGAAGGTGAGGGTCAAAGAGAGTTAGAGTATAAAGAGAACAAGACTAAACAAACTCGTACTGTACTTCGAACTTGGTGTGAAAATGTAGGGGTTTACTAAGATTAAGTAAGTAATAATAATGTGGTACATTGCACAGAGCTATTATAATCTCCAGACTAAGATTAGGATTCAAACCTGAACTTTATATTTTATATTTGAATATTTTACACACAGATTAAGAGAACCTAGCACTCTTTGTAGTGTATACAACTGAGTTACAGTGAAAGTGGTCATATAAATCTAGGCATTCTCAAAATATACCAATAAAGCATTCACCATAACTGCATGAAGTGAGAGTTGGAAACAAGAACCTTGTTGAGCTGATTAACAAACAGCATGTTTTACATATTAAATACTACAATCAAAATAGGTAAAGTTAAAAATGTCCAGGATTCACTGTTTTCAGTGATGTACTCAGTAAAACTCAACTTTGTTCCAGCCTTTACATTTAAGATTGCTGAGCATCTTTAGCCTTCTGCCTCCAGTTGCACTGGTCAGGTATCGGACATGTCTGTATTATTATTATTATTATTATTATTATTATTATTAACTTTTTTCAGTTTAGTCATGGTTAGTTCCACATTAGGCAAGACACACAATGCTACCAAGCTTGTGGGGGTGAGGGCTAGCACACGCTTCTTCTAGGACGTGTGAAGCTGCCAAAAACACAGCATCACTGGACACCCAGAGACAGCAAGTCAAGTACGCTCTCTTGGACCTCAGACCACAGATGGCTGTGCCATTGCTGGGGATCAAACTCAGCAATAGGGCCAGCACTTTGTTGGTTGCTCCACTTGGGAGCCCACTTCTGATGCCAACCCCATCCGTTGATGCAGTGAAAATGATTACTTTAGGGTGGGTGCACCATCCAAAACTTTTTACATATATAAAAGACATATTAAGAGGGTCTGCTTTGGACAGCTGTGCTAAAACCTCTACAGATCTTTTGAAGAATTCATAATTAAATGTTTTATTTTTTTCTGTAAATTAAGATGTAAACAAAGACATTCAGAGTGGTGTGATGTGAAATACGCCATTCTACAGAAACTTCGACAAATATACTGAGCCAAAAGCGTTCACAGTGGTGGTGATAGGAACCACACATTTGAAGAGTATAATGCCACCAAATGCTCCCTCACAGAAAGTTATTAAATGACAAGGTTACACAAAAAATGTTGGGTTTAAAACAACCCAATTTTGGTCACATCCATAACCCAGCTCTAAGTCACTATAGAGCACATGCTGGGTTATAATTATATGTATAATCCAACAGGTTGTGTCATTAGATTTTGTTACATAAACCAGTACTGGGTTATTTTTTAACTCTTTTGTTGGGTTACTGTCTGTTCATTTTTGTTTAATTACATCTTAACCACTTAATTATGTAGAGAATTTTGAAAAAATCAGTTGAAACATAGTTTCACCTGTGACGTGTCCTTACAGTCAACTTACCTGAAGCTCACCTCAGTGCACAAACTGGTTTACTAAATTGAAAAAAGAACCAATGAGTTTACTAGAATTTCACCATTTAAAATGTACAACTTTCTGACATTTATGAACACTTTTATGACAGCCCATCTTCTTCTCCCCCTCATGCTTTTTCGCTGTATGCTCTGTATGTCTCTTTTTTTTTCTACCCCTCCTCCCTGTCCCACAGCGCTGTGGGTTTACTGGGGTGGAGGAAGTCAGCAGCTGGTGCAGGACCCTTTGGAGTGACCCGTCTGACCCCAGCTGCTATCCAGATGCGGGTCAGTGGTGGAGTTCAGCGGCCCGTCCACGTGAGTTACAGCCCACCATAAAGAATGAGTGAAACGGAAAGGCTGAAGCTGCAGAGCAGAATGGACTGCATGGTCTTGAGGTGCTGGATTAAATTCCATCCCCCTCCTCTCTCCCTTCTTTAATGCCACGACTAGAAGAATGAACAAACAAGACTCGAAGAGGACAACGTAAAGGCCGGTCAATCCAAAACTTGAGGCTAAAAGATAAACTGATAAACTTATTAACACTTATTGCAAATTCTGTCTGCTAGAGAAAGAAATGGGATTTTGATATTACACTTACTCCTTAGTGTTCAATATTCATCAATTTCTCCTCTTTTTTTAACTATCTTGACTATTTTGTGAAGCAAAGCAGTGCATACATCGCACTGTAGTTAGTGGGAGAGCTACTGAAGTGTTGACACCAAGATGACACAGGGGGTCTCCACACAAAAGTTTGGAATGACTTGTAATATTAAGAATTCCTTTAATTTATTTATTTTTTCAATGATGATTTACTTGTTAAAATAAAGGTGGCAAAAATTGTTCTTTGTGTGATGCCTTAAAAGAACCACTTTTAGTTCCCTTAAAAGCCTTTTAATGGATGGTTCTCTAGAGAGCCATTTTGTTAGCTTTGTGAGTGTAAAGGAACTTTTTGAAGTTTAAAGAACCTAAAGAGAACCCTTAAAATCAGTCTAAAATCTAAAACCAGAACTTTTACATTATGTGAATGCCATTTAAAACTTTGGAAGGTTTCTCACTAGTTATGGGGAAAAATGTTGATTTCCAAGTCAATTTCCACTCCACCCATGAAATGGCCACTAGAGGTCCTGCAGAAAGAGGCTACAAAATTCAATAAAGTCACTCATTTGAAAGGTTCTGTAGGGAACCAACAGTGGTTCTTTTATTGAATTGCCCAAAGACCCCCTTGGGGCACCTTGTTTTTAAAAAGTGTAGATGCTAATAGGTAGTTTTAGATGCTTTATTAAAGAGGGTTATTTTTGTACACAATGAAAAGTCATTAAATGCTAAATAATATATTGAGATGATCTATTTGTGGTAATTTCTTGTCAAGATTTTATCTCTACTTTTCAAATGTGAGGCTTTTTGAGTATTAATTATATCGTATTTCATTTCTATTGCTATACAGCTTTCTTGATTATTATGGGATCAACTACAGCTGGTCATCATTCTGGACACGTCTAAAATTTCTTACTGTTTTACAGTTTTCTACAACTTGTTTGAAACGTGAAGTTGCTCAGTACTGCCATTGTAGTATGTATGTGAAGGTTTAAACTCCCTTTGTCAAATGATTTATTTTATTTTATTTTCTAAGTGAAAATAAGTTTATTAACATATTAGAAAAACAAAAATAAACGATAAAATGTGCCATGTTTCATGTTATTTGTATCTCCCCCAGTATGTTAAATTAAGCAAATAAGCAAAAATTGTGCATTAAAATGTGCAGAAGTGTGCTGTCTGTAGAGGATGTGTTGACATATTTTCACTAAGAAGATCAACAAAACGCCCAAACTTTTGGACACCACTGTACAAGTGTGCACAACAGAATTTCTTTAATATTATTATAAACATTCATTCTGACTGGCAACTCCATTTTTTAATCATGGCATAGAAGAAGAATCTTTTTCAAAAGATCACATTAGTAATATTGTTGTTCTATTAACAAACATGAGCACTAAATATCAACTAACTCTTGTTTTTTTGGGATTCCGAGGGTCTCAGACATAGTCAAGCCCCTCCATATGGTACTGGAGAGACCTTAGTGGTGGCATGAGACTCTTTCTCTGGTCCTGTTATTCTTTCTTAATTAGTCAGTGGTCGTCGAATGGTCCCAGTGCGTTGGGCTGACCGCTCTAATAGAAATAAAAAGCTCTTTAATCGCCAAATGCATCGCTCGCCCTCCTGAACCTGACACAACCCCTTCCTTTCTTTCAGCAAGAGCCATAAAAACCAACGAGGCAGAGGAATATGTTTACCATATGGCCTTTGGTTGTTAAAGAGTGAAAAAAGAAGGTGGTTCGAAAGGGCAAAAGGGGTAGTAACTCCCAAATGCCCCCCGATACGGAGAGAAGGAAAATGCAAGGGCCTATGGTGTGAACATTATCCAGACGTTGGGGTGAAAAGGTTGCATGCGCTTGTGTTCAATTGATACGTACTTTAAAAGCGACTTCACGTACAGTACAAAGAGCTCTGTGTCCTCTGTGTTTTCTTTGCTCAGGATTGATGTACTGCATGGCGTTGAAGAGGCTGAGAAGAATGTATGATTGTCTACTTCCATGTTCATCTATAAATATGTGTAGGTTGTGCACGTGTGGGTGCATGTGCATGCCTGCAAGTGTGTGTGTCTGTGTGTGTGTGTGTGTGTGTGTGTGTGTGTGTGTGTGTGTGCAAGTGAGAACTGATTGCCTTCCACATATAACCCATTAAGCTGCAGAGATAGCATCCAGACTTGTTACCTCGCAGTGCAAATGGGGCAGCAGAGGCTTTGTGGCCAGATTGCAGCATTTGTCTCTGTAGCTGCGATCATGCTTCGTGGCATGTAGATTGATGGTGATTGGCTTCTTTTCGGGGGCATCCAAGAGCTCAGCCAGAGCCCAGATAATTAGGTTTACTAATCATACTTTCATTAACCTCCAGCTTCCGCCTCTGTCTTCCTTCTCCCTCACTGTTTCCCCATTTCTTACTAGAGCTGAACCCACCACTGTCATTTTTCTTTCCACAATACTTAGCTCTGTTGTTCAAATAAAAATGATCACATAATTATTTGCATAAATGGGTGCTTTAGCTCCACAAATAAATCAAGCAGCCTCGCCGTGTGTGGCAAGGACGCTTGGACTGGAAGCTTTTATGGGGAAAAAATGCAGATTCACAGCAGCAGTGGATATAAAATGCATTTGGCCAAATGTACTTGCCCAAACTGGTGTGAAATTCTTATTAAATGTTTATTGGCTATTACCTGATATCAGGCCTAGCCCATGGCTCACAGGTCTGGTCTGTTGAAACTGCCTTTTATCTGCAAAGTTGCACTGGATTCCAAAGAGAATCAAAGTACTTTATTGGACAGAAAATGCCAGATCACTGCCCATCAGTAGCAACGACTGGATTATTGACCTTTCTGAACATTTATATTATTGACCTTTAGCGTTTTTTTTACAGCCCACTATGTGGTTAAATTGAGATGAAAGCTAATAAGATTGGCACATTTTTGCTTGCTGTGATTGTGTGGGTGTAGTTACACTGCAGATAACAGCAGGCTGAGAGTAAACAATATATTTTCGATGTAGTGTCACAAGCAGCTTTAAGTCATCCTCAGATGTGGACTTCACAGCACTGTTTTGAACGTTCTGCATGTCTGCTCCTTTGGTTCCTTAAAGAACCATTTAATGGCTGGTTCTTAAATTCTTTTTCACAGTAGCCATAAAAAAACAATCTGCACCTGGTTTGAAGGGCCTTCAGTTACACTAAATCAGGAAAAAAATGAAATACTGATACTCGGTGCTAAAACTCAGAGCAAGTTGCTTTATAAGAAGCTGGTCTCTTTTGCTTCATTTAGCGAACCTGAAGTATGAAACCTGGGTGTAATCTTAGATTCTGAGCTGCATGTAAATGCAGTCACTAAAGTTTTTGTTATTTGAGAAATATTGCTAAAGTTCAGCCTTTTCTATCTCAGAGTGATGCAGAGAAACTTGTGCATGCATTTATTACAAGCAGAACTGATTACTATATTGCTTTATATAAACTTTTTATTTAGAAGTATGAATTTTTGCTGAACACTGCTGGATCCTTTGATTATTAAAGCCCCTGGAAACACACCTACTGATATATTGATGTTTTTGTTGTTGTTGTTGTTTTTTTTGTTTGTTTTGTAAAATGGTAAACTTGGGTGTTTTTTTAAACGAGACGCAGAGAAACTTGTTTATGTATTTGTTACAAATCTGATTACTGTGATGCTTTTTTACTGAAGAAAAAAATCCATCCTTTTTTTCAAAATCCTTTTGAAGTGTGAATTGTTTTCACATCAAGGACTTCTCCCTCCTCCCCTTTTGTCCCTCACTGCTCACTAGCAGCTCAAGACAGTCACAGCATTTCACATAGAAAGCCAGCAGTGTCCCAGTTCATCTGAATTTTATTTGATTTTATTAAGCAAAAAAATATCTGAGTCAATTTGCATTCAGCCATTAGAATGGCTACTAAGAGGCCTGCAGAACAAGGCTGTGATACTCAATTGAAAGGTTTTTAAGGGAACTAAAAGTGGGTTGTCTGTGGCAGTGGTTTTCAACCTGTAGGCAGTGGACCCCCAATGTGCTGTGGTGGTACCTCTAGGGGTTCTTGGCAGTCAAACCTTTTTAAACTGCAAACTTTGTGGTATATACATATTTAAACCAATCATTTTAAATACAACAAATATTATGTTGTGGTAATAATTCACAAAAATAGAACATAAAAAGGTGTAAATATTTAGGTTGTGCTCAGTGATTGGTCTGACAAAACGCATGACCGAAAACTTCTCTTTTTTATTGTATGGAGTTCATCCATGATCGCTAAAGGGCTACAACCAAAAACTGTAGGATTGTTGTTCATAATGTTGTACAGTGAAATTCAAAAGAGTACATTTCTTATTGTAGTATATATGTTTGTATTTGAAATTTTTGGGCTGGTTAAATCTTCATGAAAGCTTTTGTGGTTGGTTGCGTTGGGCTGTAAGTTGCAAAAGGTTAGGAACCCCCAGCCCATGGCATTGTTTTAAAGAACCATTCTTTATTTTTGAGACTTTATTTAAGTCCCCACCTCTGACATTGTATAGAAAGAGTGACTGTAATTCTTTTTAACCTACACTGAAGTGAATGGGATACTCATAGGTGTCCTGAGTGACGCTGTATCTCGGTTACTAATGTGTTAAACGAATGGGAATTTATGAGGCAGTTGAGACGAGTAGTGGTACCGAGCTATAATAAAACACTGGTCACTGAGAGTTTAATATATCTTATGGCATTGTTATTCAAGAAAATGAAAACCTAAAACGTTCTTCTGTTTTCGTTACTAGCTTGTTTGGCCTGCCCTGGCAGCAGGCACGTGTTAGCTGTTCCATATGGCAGGAACAGATTGCTATCTGTCCTTCTTGAAAGTGGGCTGCATTGAAATCCAATAGGGGCCGGTGAAGCTATGCTTTTACCAGCGTGTGTGGCATGTGCCCAGCTTTGTGCAAGTTCAGCCTGGCATCATTTGCACCTCAGAGAGGCCTTTTGTAGGGCAAAAGGGCACACACTGTCCAACAGCCTCGCCATTCCAAAAGACAGCGTGGATGAGCTGTGATGTTGGTCTCCTTTTATGTTCTGCATGTTTCACATGTAAATAGCACAAGTGTATGTGTGGTGTCCATGGATATATTTATTTTATGAGGAGCAAAGCTCTGATGTAATTTTTCTCATTCATATTGCTCAGCTGTTGGTCTCACACCCTATGGTGTATTTTAATATTATTATTGTTATTGTCATTCTTATGCAACTTAAAAAATAGCAATTTAATTAATAGCACTTTAATGAAATGTATTAAAAAAAATAAGTAGCTAGTGAATAGCTGTGTTTATGTTTTCATGCTAGTTTGTTTGCTTATTTGTGTATTTCTTTGGTAGCCCAGTGAATGAGAGTGGAGTGAATGGGTGTAACATCATTATCCTCCCTAGCAACCCACAGAAAGGAAAGTATAGTCAATATTATATAATAATAATAATATAAAGTCAATGAAAGCCATCTTAACTGTTAAAAGTTATCAGTACGTGACATGAAACTTCAGAATCAAGAATAGAACTTAGGTCCTAAACACAGGTGTTTTAGTTTACCAAATTTCTCTATTCTTGCAACAAGGATTATCTTATATTTTCTTTTCATACATTTTTTATATGTCAAATTTATCATGCTAGAAAAACAGTTTACTGGTTTATGATTAAGAGCACTGGTATCGCTTGGTGCCACATATATCTATAATTGTGTGTTATGTGCATAGCTTTAACTTAATTCTGTGCTCATTGATGGTATCACCTAGATGAAAAGAATAAAAGAAGACCAAATATAGATCCTTGAGGTACACCACAAAGAATACCATCAGAGAGATGGCAACACAGACTACTAATGCATTATGTTTCACTTAAATGTGTAGCAACCCAGTTTTAAACAAAAAAAAAATCTAAATACATTCAAGTCTATTTAGGAGTGTACTGTGAAATATAATGTCAAAGGGAGCAATGAGGTCCAAAAACAAAACCGGAAACATTGTTCTATAAAGCTATTCCCTACTTTACATACCAGTTGTTGCAGTTTTGCACAATTCACTGAACCAAAAATGTTTAAAGAAGAAATCAAATGCAGCCGACCACTCTTTGATGTCTTTGTACCAACACTAGGAACCACAGGCTCCATTCACATGTATTAGGACAACCGAGTGTGATGGCTAAATGAATGAGTTTAATTTAGTGTGGGACTGCATCAAGCTGGAGTGTTTTCTCTGTGCGGACAGCATGATGGACGGTGTGTGGAGCAGAGGGCAGATTTGTGAGTGTGATGGCCTTACGCCTGCTCCTGACCTTGACATCCTGTAGTCTCACTGGGCCTGGTCCTGAGGGCTAAAGGCCTGTTTTGTCCAAATGAAGAATGGAACGGCTGTGCCCAGCCAGCGGACAGGAAGAGAGAATGAAAACAGCAGGTCCTCTGTGACCCTGGCGAAAGTATACCCAGAGGAGATCAGATCTGTTTCTGGGGTCTGGCTGGTGCACAGGTGACCTATGGGCAGGTGGGAACTGGGTTTTAAACAAGTACACCGTTCCATGGGGATTTATGGGACCAGCAGGGAAAAGGGGTAAAAATGGGGCTCGAGTCATCCCCCATGTTGCATGGATTTCACTATGCATAGTATTCCCATTTCTTTGCATGCATAAAGATGAATGCCCTGCTAAACATAAAAGTCTTAAAAGTGTAACTTTTTTGATTTCTTTTTGGCTTTGAGTTTTTACCCCTAAAAAGGCCAGCTGCCCTACACATTGTGTGAAAATTTCATCATGAATGGACCAATAAAAATGACTCTGAACTTCTACTACATTAACATACATCAAATGTTAAAGGCTTAGCACTTTGTAAATATAAGGTTTGGTTATGATATGAAAGCACTGATATGTTACAGATACATATATTTTATTATTTAATACCATATGATATCAAGGCAAGTATTTTTGACAATTTTTTTTGGACCATTTGTCGTGAAATATTCACACAATATAGAGGGCAGATCCAGTTCAAATAGACCTGAAGTTGAGTGGTCATTCTGTAGTCCGCATCGTGCCCATATTAGGAACTCCGGGTCTAAGCTGGTTTTCTATATGAAAAAAAGTAAATGTAATTTTTTGAACTGCTGTTGTTGCACCCTATAGAAAAATGTTTTGAGCCTGATACATTTTACTCTGTGTACATTGCCCAGATAAGGAACTCTAGGTATAAGGTAGTTTTTTTCTATGGGAAAACAAATGCTGTTTGTGGTAAAAAGGTATGTTCTTACCCTAATAAGTTTTTATGTGCATACGTTTTTTTTTATTTTTTATATTTTTCTCTGAACATCACTGGATCCTCAGAATGATGAGACAATTAAGGAGTCCAAATATGGCAACCTTACAAAAATACCCAGCACAAAACAGCAATCTTTTCCAACTGTGATAATTAAATTGGTTCAACAGTAGTAGACTACAGTTTGAGCAGCTGGTGTTGGTATAAAATAGAGTTTCAGTTTCAGAATAGACTAAAGACCACCACATGCAGGATGCACCACTTTGTGTTATACAGTGCAGCATCACGTAGCAGAGAATGCCAGAAGGTAGAGCCAGTAAAAGCTTGGCTCAAGTTCATTTTACATTGTAAGCATATAAACTAAATAAAATAAAGCATTCAGCATCACTTATCACGCTAGGCATCAGCTCGGTGTCTAAAATACCCCCCTGGTATTTGGGGGTTCCCAAGTTCTCCAGCTTTGGCTGGCAGGTAACTCACTCGCCATAGTAGTGCTGATGCTTCACTGGCAACATAATGTTTGGTTTAACAATTCATGTTTTGGAAATACTCCTTTCCAGTTTGGTAATGCGCTCTTTCTCATGTTAACTGAGATCTTACACATCTCTTTTGTCTACAGTTTGAGAAAAGAGTAACAATTCACTCTTTCCACCAAATTCTTGGGAAATCGTGCAAGTTTTCAGATTTACAGACATGCTGCAGCATATCGTAAGGTTTTTCAGAGGTATTCCAGGTGTAGTTACAGTTGCTACAATTTGAGGGACCAATTGGGTGAACCAGTTTGCTACAGTGCCACCTTGAGGCAGACCAGTGCTGCATCTGTGGTTAGAAAGAATACCAAAGACAGAAGCTCACTGATTGTGAGTAAAGCAGCTAAGCAATGAGAGCCCCTGGACCCCTGTTACCCCCTGTACTTTGCACCTTGAGTTTGCTACCTCTTCACAAACTGGCTGTTTTGGAACTGAAAGATATGAGCTGAAAAAGGCTAGGATAGTAACGTTAGCCATATTTGTCTGTTTACCTAAAAGATTCACTTTTGATGTCTTTCTCTGTGTACATTTAAAGCCACATAGATCTACTGTGGCTTTTTGTGGTCTCAATATGGCTTTAATTTAATAAAGTAATAGTAAAATGCTACACAGTGTGTTGTGAACAGAAATTAAACAGTTCGACTCTTTAACACCCTCATAATTCAGAGAATTCCATGACATTTGAGGTGAAGTTGTACTTTGCACAAAACGTGTAAGATTTGGAGCATTTTAGTTTACTGCCAGGCAAAACAGCCATAATTTCTCAAAATGGCATTCATTTTTCTTGAAAAGAAAAACTGCTAATGCCCAAAGTTCCTAATATGGGCAAGATGCCAACTACAAAATGATGCACAACTTTAGAGGTCTATACTGAAAAAGCCAAAAGTGTTTTTAATGACAATAACGATATATTACAAGCATTTATGTGCATGCATGTGTATGTGCACACTTGTGTATGTGTGTGTGTAAGCAGGGTCAAACTATTGAATCCTCTCTTTAATCCATACCAGATGCACACTCATGCCCCTTCTCCCGTCTTTCTCGCCCTTGTGCTCTCCTTTTTTTAATTAAGAGGGAAATTATTAAAGCTACAAATTACTCCAGCCCAATGATGCTCCATGCTGGTGATAGCAAGCAGATGGTGGTTGGCCTGGGACAAAAAAGAGGACCCCCCCACCCCTCCCCCTTGAAAAAGAACTCTATTTGCATTTCATGAGGCTAAATTGTATGTGTTGTCTCCCAGTCCGCTGGCCTGCGATGCTATGCCTGTCAGACACTGGCTCAGGCCCACTGAAGGAGGCCCTGATAGATTAAGGTGGACCTTCTGCCTGCATCTTCACCCATTGTGTTCCAGAAATTAAAGAATATTGTCTCCACATAGACTCAAGAGAATAGGGGGTGGGTGGTGATAATGACATTGGATAGGGTAGAATTAAAGGAGCGAGAGAGAAAAAAAAATGGGGGTGGGGTGATAATGTAATTATTCTCCAGGCTTGTCCTTGACCCTGAGGATGTGAACAATTATGGCCAGGGTGACGATGTGGCATCAGGAGAATGAACACATTGCTGCTTGTCACTAGCTCATGTTTGTGGTCCTGTGTTGGCAGAGTTATGGGTGGAGTGAACTCTACTATGCCTTATGTGGAATTCTGATTTGCTGACAATCAAAGCAACTCATTGCAAGATACTTTGGCGAAAGGCTGCAGTGCTGTGATCATTTATTCTCTTCATACTATAAGAGGGTTTCTTGACTCTATGCCATCAGGAAATGTTGGTTTCAGCCACTCTTTCATTCATTACAGCAAGAAAGATTTGCGGTATATGTGCTGACAAAGTTTCACTGCACAAACATTCCTTAATTTCATCATTTCTTTTTTGCTTAAACTAAGATTCTTTTCACATGGTAAGTCTTATTATTTCATAATTACACTGAAATTAAGCTGGCTGAGCTATTCTATGAGGTATGAGGAATGGATGGCTGGATTTGAGGAGAATAAATTATTATGTCTTAAAATGTATTGTTACTTTTTATGTAGAAAGTTTGATGTGAGTTTAATATCATCACTATAGGAACAAAAATTTAAAAAAGAGATTTTTTATTTTTTGTTTTTAAAATATCAGCTTTCCTTTTTATTGTGCAAAAATTTAATGACAAATGGACAAATAGAAATAAGTCATTTTGCATTAATTTACATCATTTAAGTTAAGGATGTCATTTCCTTCTCCTGGAAAGTTACCATTTTGGAGATACAAGGTTTTGTTCTGACAGCGACAGTGTGTGTAGTATCGCTGCCATAACAAAACCTTCAACCTCTAAAATGGTAACTCTACATGAAAAGGACAAAATATTCTAATATTTTTATGTATTTTAATCTGACAAGTAATTATTTCAAGTCATTTGGACCAATTATATCTGTTCATTTATTATGAAATGTTCATACAATGTGAAGAGCAGCTTGGACTTTCAATGCTACAAAGTTTTGATATGATAGCAATGATATCCAGTACTGTGCAAAAGTTCCAGGCACTTTGGACAATTATATTTGGCAGTTAGAGGTTTTTGCATAGAAAAACATTAATATTAGAATAAATACAGTTAACATTCCTACAACAAGTACTGATTATATGCATATCAGTGTGTTCGTTTAACCTTTTTGAAAACTCTCTTTGAAGGAGCCCAGTATTTATAGTAGTTATCGTTTAATAACTGGTTTGGCTAATCAATTCTTTATTATGTCGCATCACGTGTGCTGGTGGAGGAGATATCTGGAGTCAAACCTGTGAACTTGTAAGACTCATATGATGTCAACTACCTTAAAAAAAAGGGAAAAAAAAACAAAGAATTTAATTCAGTGAAAATGAACAAGAATGTTTATTGGTATAGATTCTAATGTTAAACAGTGTTTTTACTGTTCACTGCTTATAAATAGTTTTAAACATTTTAGATGCCTAAGACTGTGCACAGTACTGTATATGCAGTGTATTAAGTAGGACACACATCATAGGCCTTAAAAGACAAAGCCATTGTTTTATTATATTTAGTTAGCAAAATCTTACACACACACACACACACACATTTGCTAAGCCACTTATCCTTCTGGGTCGTGGGGAATCTGGAGGAAGGAAACACCCTGGACAGGTCGCCAGTCCATCTCAGAGCAGATGCAAAATTTTCCAGTCGTTTGCAAATGTATGTGTGGTTTTGGGGGCTAGACAGTAGATCACAGAGGAAGGGGGCAGGGCCCATCAGATCACTCAGACAAGTTTTGGGGGTCACTGTGGTCACGTTCATTAATTACCCCCATTATCAGATTAGAGACATGAATAAGAGTGATTTGTCTGGTTCACAGAGATACTCCCCACAGAGCTCACCTCTACCCTCAGTGCCCGGAATATTCACCATTAATATGTTTATCTCAAACATACGTGTGTGTGTGTGTGTGTGTGTGTGTGTGTGTGTGTGTGTGTGCACATTTGTGTGTGTGTGTGTTGAGCAGGAATGTTTAAGCTCTTCACTCAATCTCTGGTCTCAGATAATATTTGAATTACAAATGCTTGGGGCACACACACACACACACACCACACACACCACACACACACACACACACACACACTGAGAGTCCTCACTGGGTAAAGACGTTCGATTAAGCTAAAATTAAGCTAAATGTCTCCACATCTAATGATGTGCTACAGATTTAAATAGGATTAAATGGACTGTGACATTAAAATAAGTTTTTTTTTTCTCCATTAGTTTTCCACAAGTACAAAATAAGTCCTTTTTTAAAAATGTAAATTAATAAGAAACTGTAGCTCATTATATAGAGATGTATTTCTTTTGATTGTTTTTCTTTATGTATACATATTTAATTTCCAACACAAGCCATTAAGTACAAGTTAGTCATTTTCCAGCCAGGAGATATTTCTGAAGAAATTAGATATTAGATGATCTGCTGGCATAAGGACAAGGAAAGTAAAACAAACAAATAAGCAAACAAACAAAAACATGATTTTCCAAAACTGTGGTTTGGACCTGGCAGATCACCAAAACCGTCATCTTTTGACAAACAGTTTTTAGAGAGAGAGAAGAGAAAATCAAGCTGCACACTTTTGCTTCAGATCCAAAAAAAAAAAACAAAAAATCCCCAGGTGTCCACTGTGAGAAGACAGCTCAATGCTAAGGGTCTGAAAGGATGTGTAGCTGTCAAGAAGCTGTTACTGAGAAAAGCAAACAGACAAAGAAGAAGAAAATGTACAAATCAAACAAAGAAGTTGATGGCGTTCTCCAAACAATTGACTGTTCGCCCCAAACCTCAACATCATTAATAAATGTTTTTGGGATTGTTTGGATGGTGACAAACAGAAAATGCAACCAACTTCTGAGACTGAACTTTGGAGATGTGGAAAAATATCCCCGCAGATTTCTCTGAAAAACTGAAAGTGAGTTTATCATATTTAGTTGCTGTGGCTTCTTTGTAATTTTCTAGTAAATTTATGTTTTCCGTTTTTTTCATTGATGCTGAAAAATGGAAAACTTTATGGGTGCTTCATGAGATTTTAAAGGCATTTTTGACTGGAAATTAAATAAGTGAATGCCAGCTTTGCACAGTAGCATACATTTGTATTTTTACACCTATAGGACTTGATGATACATAAAGCTATTTAGCGGGACAGCAAACATTCATTTGTTAAAAAAAACAAAAAAAAACACTAACATCTAAACAATTGAAAATAAACACATAAACAGTGTATGTCAGTGTGTTAGCTTAAACACACCTTGAGAAAGTTCAATATTTAGTTACCACCCAGTACTGTAACTGCAGTTTCCTTACAGCACATTTTCTAACCAACAATAACTTTGTTTATGACTATGTTTATGTGTATTTGTTATTATTATTTAGAGTCAATAACGCACTTACTGCCAATAATAGTTAATAAAAATACTTATGGCTGCCTGGTGCAGTTATTGTATATTTTCTCTTTTAAGAAATAAAGATGCCTATCCGTATGTTCAGACTCAGACCACTGGAGGGCGACCTTTTACACTCTCTAAGACTTCTTCAGAAGTTTGCACCATTGGTGCTTCACCACTGGATGGCGCCATAATCATATAATATTTAAATTGTTATCTGAATCATTTCCAGGGGACCGAAACTGCCTTGTTTTTTTCCCTTCTGTACTGAAGCCAAAACACCAAAACAGACCATATTCCAACAAGCAACATCTCTTTAATGGCTTTTAATAAATACACAAGCAGAGGCATTCATTTGAACAGCTTTTCAGCGTTACACAGAGAGGCATTTTCTAAGCTGGCCATCATAAGAGGTCAAGATTCCTCCTCTGACCATATAAACAAACCCTGCCTTTGCAAGCATTTGGAGAAGTAACATTAAGAAGTTCTAAAATAACTTACAGAACAACCCTACAGTGCTAAGTAACTTACAATGTTAGAATTTTTAATATTATAATCATCTTCTATCCTGCAGTCGTCAAACCCACTGATTCAGCAAATCTGTTATGAATCATTGTGGTGGTCAAAATTAGTGCTTAATTTCTTTTAAATATAAGCAAACTGGGATAACGTTGTGAACACGGCTTCTGAACAGGAGAATGCAGGTAAAGAAGCGATTATAGGTCAAACAATACTTCTTAATACTTCTTAAATGTCATATCTAGACTCCATTTATGTATTTACAGGTTTCTGTTATGTTGATTAGCTCACTGTTTGAGGCATGCCCTTGAACACATAACATTAGTTACATAAATCATGTAATAACCATGAGATCAGGCAGCATATTCAGTTAATGGTAGTTTATTGTTGGTTTCAGTGCTGTTTTCTTGCAGAGGGATCCTACTATAGAGTTCTCCTACATGGTCCTCGATGTGCGGTCTGTACAGATAAGTTCACCAGTGATGTATTTTTAAACAACCACATGATCTTCATTTAAACACGGTGATGGACTTCTACCTTCCATGGTGGATACAATGCATCTCAAAGACGGCAGACATTGTCAGCATGTCACATTTCAAGTATCAGCAGAATTCCGCAAACAAACGCAAAAAAACTGGATTTTCATACTTCTTCCAACCTAAAATTTGTAATCAGCAATTCACAAGCCTGTTTTTATCCATGGAAACTACCACCAAGAGTCCCTTAAATCAAAAGAACATATAGTTTTACCTGTACGTTTGTTAGGTGTTCTTTGGCTTTTTTAATGCTAGCTGAAGACACAATGGTTTAAATGCACAACAGATTAATGTAGTGTAGGCACTCACACTCGTTTTCATCTTCAAGTTACATGGGACTGTACAAGGCAGTTTATACCTTCCTGGTGGTTCTTGTTAATGTAATGCCCTTCTGGCTATTACAGTATATGAGCGCTCACTTAAAGAGCATACAATCACCGCAGAGTAAACTGACCTAATGAATCGTGTGCTAGAAACTTTCTACTGTACTCTAATTAGCCTCACGTCTCATAGTAAAATAAACTACATTAATGCTCAGTCATGGACTTCTCCCAGCACTAACTATGTGCTACATTCTCCTAAGTCTTTTATCTGTCAAAACCAATCGCTGAACTAAAATCAAGTCTTACGTTATTTAAAACACAATTTATTATAAAATGAGTTTTTTTTTTTTGGTAAGTACTGTATGTACAGAAGCATGTACATGTCACTTCTACTCCCAGGCATTGGCTTTAAAACTTCTATCTGGCTAGATAAAGTCTAAATGGCTATAGGAATGGTAAATACATAGCACCATTTTGTTGAATAAAAATAATAATAAAAAAAGAAGAAACAAAAAATGTATGAACTTAATATCCTCTTAGAAGCAGAAAAATGGCCAACCACTCTATATTTACCTAAGCATAAGTCATCACTATGTGAAAGTCTGCATTATCTTCTCTCTAAAGTTCTAAAGCCGTTTCATTCAGAACACATTTTCTCCCTGTCACTGTATGTAATACATGCTCTTTGGTTAAAATACTTCAAACGACTTTTTATAACTGTTTTTGGCAGTATACGAAAATAAAATTGACACACAATATGGCTAATAATGTACTTACCTCTGACAAACACACACTTTAGGCACTTAATTAGCTAAAAACAAAAAGCTTTTTTAAGAGGTTCTTTGTCAACAAACACAACAATACTATGTACATATATGTAAAAAGTGTTATAAATAGGTTTTAAACCATAGATACTATATACATCTTCAGATCATGACAGTATTGAGTGTTATATGTCTTTTTCTGAGGGGGGAAGGTGGTGGTTTTGCGACACCCAAGGGAAGATATCGGCTGTTGAAAGTTGTCTGTGGATGCAGTGCGGTACATTAGCTTCAGAGCTTAGACTTCTGGTGGCCACAGATAGGGGGCGCCGCTTCATTCTCGTTTCCTCAAGATGACGTAGATTAACCCGCTGATGAGGACCAGAGGGAAAGCCACCCAGGCCAGGATGTAGGCAAAGCCAAACGATTCGGACGGCGGGACCCACTCGGAACTCATCACTGTGTAGATGATTGCTCCACTCATGACAAAAAGACCTGAAGAGAGACGATATAGTCAGCTTTATTACGATATCAGATATTACAATTTGATATACCAATAACAAAAAGCCTTGGAAAGATGGGAAAAAACATATTCATTATTAGGAACATTAAGATTGGAAACAGCTGTTTAACACTTGCCGATTTCTAATGCTGCATTCATGACAATCAGTATTTTTCAAACTCAGCACTTCCCACTTCCCACCTCAAAGCATTCACATAATTTCAACTGTTTGAGGTCGAGAAAAAATGGATGTTCACTGTAATGTAGCACTCTTTTGGCTGCTGTGGGCATCTAAAAATCTCTTAAAATCCTTTTCATTGGAGTTGTTCAGTTATGTGTTTCATTTATTTTAAAAGTAGATAATTTATGGCAGTTGACTATTAATATAGAGATGATATTGACATAAAACAATACAGTTTGCTTAAGATTCATGCACATAATGACTTAAGCTTGTAGCCATCAAAGTATCCCTCTGTATGTAGTGATGTCACAAAAAACAGCATGTCATACACAAACATCAACTCAAAGTCTACCAAAAAAGCTTAAAAGGTGCTATAACCTTTTTGGTCTATGGGCGCTGCCTTGTTGAAGTGATGCTCTTGAGTGTTTCCAAGTAAGAATTACAAGTTGGACGTCCACTCAAATGGATTTTTCCCACTTGGAATTTGTAACCGTCCCAGTACTCGCTTGATAAAGAATGCAGCATTATTACCGGTTTGCTGTTGGTCACATGGTTTGTCACATGACTTGTCAGCTATGTAAACAGGAATAGGCCCCTGTACAATTGAAAGCTCATAAGCCCCCAGGAGCCATGCTGCCTTGTCAACATGTAACATTCCACAAACACTGCTATAAAGTAGTATCAAATTTTTCTTAATATTTCATTAATTCAGCAGTAAATGTGGTGCAATTCAACTTTATACACTGAGTTATGACCTGTCATTTCAACTTTATGTGACATGCGTTGAATATTTGCTATACAAATGACATTTTCCACTTGCTATCTAGAGGTGGCTTATTCATTGAAATAGATGGATGTTCATTTCTTATGCTCATAGTTATACTGCATGGCAGTGACATAGTAAAACTATGTAACATTTTATCCAAATGTCACAAATGGTAAGACAAAGGGCAACCCACTGCCTCTGGTTTCTCTAATGTTTTATATTTAGTGTCGCCTCTTGTTTCATGTGCCAGTTTCACTTGGATTCTCACTATGTAAGTGTTTAAAGCAGAGTCAATATATGAAGCAACTGGGCCTACTTGTGTGAGTGAATGAGCTAAAAGTCTCCTTCCATCACCGCTGACATTTAACTTTCCTAAATGTCCTCGACTGAACCCGGCGAGGCAGCATCTATTACAGCCCACTCTGAGCAGACACAGCCGACGCTGTCTTCTACAGAATAACCCACTTGCACCAGCATGACAAGGCACTTTCTGACATTGTTTTCAGGTTCGGCAGGACGTGATCCACCCCCAGCGTGCCAGCCGTGACATTTCGTCTTGTGTCGGGGCCTCTGTTTCCGGTGCCAACCCGGTGGGCACCGATCTGCTCCGCTCATATCCCCAACTTCCCTCTGACATTCAGATCTCGCTAATGAGCAACTCCAGTAACACTTCATTTCCAAAGGGCAAGCAACCTGCAAACAGCTCCCAAAAGACTAATATTCCCACAGTCTTTACTCTGTTCTCTACAGTACAGTTAGAAACATGTTATTGCTGGCATAACTAGCATAACTCATTTTCTTCTCTTTTTTGAGACTATTTAAAAATGCTAACTGCCCTTTTGCATTAGGTGAATATTTTGTGATGACTGAATCAATAGAAATGGTTCAAAACTACTAACAGATGTTTAGATGTCCACCTTTTCCTGCTCCTAAAGTTACTGCTTTGGAGATTTTCCTATTGCAGCAATGATGATTCCCTAACACTCATCATTAAAATGAAGATAAATATGTTTACAGCATGAGTGAGCTTGATCACTAGACCTAATTAGAGGTCCGTATACTAATTTAATTAATCTGAATGAATTACCTCAGGAAGATTGTCTGTAATTGACATGGATGGCATTTAAGTGTTTTTTGCATGATCTGTTGTATAACAGAAGGTGACAGGATGCATTAGATTAAAATGACGAGGGCCTGAGGTCTCCTTATCTAATAAAGGAAAAGCAGCTAAGTGAGCCTCAACAGACACCAAGAACGAGCTCGGGTGAATGGATGACGACTGAGTTGTGTATTGCAGGACATTTTTATGAGGAACAAACCCTTCACATCATCGCAGTGATTCATCATTTTTTTTCCTAATCCAGACAAGGACATAAGGACAATAGCTTGCCTTGTCTAATGTTATGAGTTGTTGTTATTATGTCTGGATCTGATACAATGTGGCATTGGTTGGACATGCCATGTGCGGCAAAAGAAGGACGTAAATGCCTCTGTGGTCATTTCTTGTAAAGCTTCTGGAACACATTATTTTGTGTGGTGTACATCTTCGGTGTAGCAAGTCCAGGTAGCACTGAAACAAAGCATGACTAATCTAAATTTTAGATTTATCAACACTCACTGGCAAAGATCTGGAAGGCTCCAGTGAGGAAGAAGCGTCCACCCTTCTGCAGCGTGAAGAGCTGGCAGAAAAACAGGAAGAGGGACAAGAAGCTGAAGATGATTGACAGGATCATCAGTGCCTGGACCGCCTGAATCCATACTGCAATCAGAAAGAGAGGAAACATTCATTAGAACATTCGTTCAGCAGAAAGCTACAGTTAAGTCCTCTAATTGAGCTCAAGCAAAGGGATTGAGATCACCTTACATTACATGTTCTTACAGTGGATCTGTGTTAGCTCCAAAAGAACCAAGTTATGAAGATGTTCCTTTTAAGCAAGCTCAAATATTTGTTGCCCTTGCATCCATTACGAAAAGAGGCTTTCGGTGATTGGAAACTCGACTAAGTTCTAAAAATGAATGCAACATTTGTTCAAAGCTTTTGAACACAAAAGATACAAAACAGCCCTACTTAACACGTCAGGCATGGACATGCTAGACTCATGTTTACTATACATAAAGGAGCCTAAGATCTCTAGGCTGCCAGAATGCCTTAATGGGGCATGCTAAAATGTGGAGTATCCTGTTCCTAAAAGCTCCAGACACTTAGAATGATACCGGCTCTTCACATATCGATCCTCTGCTCTTGTCCTTGAGCCAGAGAAATGTAAACACTGCCCGTTAACCCTCCCCAGCACCTGGGCTTGATGGCTTTAAAAGCTCCACGTGAACCCATCTTTCAAAGCATTCTGCATTAGGTACGCAACAACTGTTACACAGGGGAGTTAGCATGGGAGGGTGTACTTTTTATTCCATTAGTATTTCCTGCATTCCAAGAAATGCATTTTTGTTGTTTTGATAATGGAGCATTGGACAAAGACACAGACTGTTCATGGCTGAACAATATGACAGGCATGACTCACAGAGTCTTCAGACATACAAATGGGGTAGTAGCAAAATTAGCAATTAGCAAGATTATAATATTGTAGCACCTCCATTGTTACAATTTATATAACGATATTTTGTTTTTTCTGAAGTTTGTTAGGATTAAATGGATGATAAAAAACACATTCAAAAGATTGTTATTCAATGTTTCATATACTGTACTGCACTAAATCCAATTAAACAGGACTAATGGTGCTCTCTTTATAATGAACCAAGCAGTTGAACGTTTACAAACAATATCCAAAATATGCTCAGAAAAGTATATTGAGACATTATTTATCAAGATGATAACCATAGTATTGTCATATTGCCCACCTATAATAAAAACAATCAGTCTGCATGTCATCTCCTGTGCAGCATTGGACACCATTAGAGTTGGGACTGTTTGGCTTTAAATAAATGTACTAATGAAGGTTCCATTGACTTCCTTAATATCAGACTGGTTTAGATTCAAGTATAAGTTTTAACCCCTTAAAATCAAAATCTTATTACATATTCAGGCTTATTATTCAGTAACTACAGGGACTTCAATGTAAATTGGCTGAGCTTAAAGTTATAGAAGTGAGTGATAAAACTTTGGGTCTGCCCGTGGGCCCTGGCCATTTAGGGGGCTAAACACCATGGTTATGTTTAGGATTAGGGTCACTTGTGATGCAAGTAGTTATACCAGTGCCATGTGAAATGTTACTTTTAGTATATAAGCTGTCTGCATCACTTTGATTACTTGTTTAGATTCTCTCGCCCTCTACGCTTTTTCAGTTTCTCTTTCAATGTGAGTAATCTAACTTGGTTGTGGTATGCAGTTTTAATACCTAGCATGTCTATTTCTTTTCTAAGGGTCATGCATGGAGCTTCAGATTTCTCTCTCGTGTTTAGCAGTGTTTACCAGGCTATTATAACCATCACCAGGTCTACAATACCTCTACTAACTAATGGTCTTTGGCTTGTGTTCTATGCTTTTTGGCTTGCACAAATATCTTTATACAAACACAGTGTACATGATGATTACATTTGGCAGACACTCTTACCCAGAGAAACTTACAATTTAATCATGTTACAGAGGTAGGCGAATGTAGCATTAGGAGTCTTGTCCAAGGACTCTTACTGGCAGGACACAGTGTATGTGCCCGGGTAGGGAATTAAACCCCAGTCTGCAGTGGGGAGTAGTGGTACTCACTACATTATACCCACTATATTTGTCTATGAGTTCCCACTATGAAGAATAATAAAGGTGCCAAAAAAGGGTTCTCTGGAGTGATGTTATAGATTAACTACTTTTAATTGCCCAAAGAACCTTTCAATCCATGGTTCTTTTAAAGAAACAGTTTTGTAAATGGGATATAGGAGTGTGAAGGACCTTATTAAAGTTCTGCACACAAGATTTTTCTAGAAGCATATATCCAAGCCTAGGACCATTCAGGAACCTTATTTTTTAAGTCTTCCACTAGACCAGGGGTGCCCAAACTGTTTGTCTTAGGGGACCAAGTGCCATGTTTGTGGTGGGTCTAGGGCCAAAAATGGCAAAACAATGTACAACTAAAAAAGAATACTTTTAAAAATTGGAAAGGGAAGTAACTTAATACAAATTTAATACTTTGGGCAGTCCTGAACTAGACATTTTGGCTGTCGGTGGATTCAGCTGCTTACCAATGCAATTCAGTCTCTTTGCCTGAAGAAACTGTCATTCATTGAAATATATGATAACACTGATGCTCTATGCTGGTGTATTGCAGGAATAAGGTTCAATTGTTATCTGCACATGCATTTTAATTGCTCAAAAATCTGCATACATGAGCCTTGTGATCAGAACTGTGATCTAACCTCTCAGGATTTCCTTCAGAATCAAAGAAACTATTCATATTAAGAATGTGAATGTAGTACAATCTGCTTATATCTGACATTGAGTTGATAATACAAGCTACAAAAATACACATAGACTTTCTATTCTGGTCTAGTGTAAACCTCCCTTCCTTCCCTCCCTACACTGCCCATAACTTCCTGACAGCTAGAATGTTCTGACATATCTGCACTTACAGTATGTTTGCAATGCCAAGTTGCCAAGTGCATGCACACAAACCTGCAACTTTACATTTCTGATGCTTTTTAAATGGTACATTACTGATTTAATAACAACTGATATGGTTTGCTTAAACAAATAAGCATCTCACTGAATTCATGCTGATTAGTAAGAAGTAACTACTTTGGCTTGATGCATCCATTAGCATTCAATATACTGCACTGTATGAGTTTGAAGAATGTGGCAATTCTAATTCTTTGACTATGATTCGGTGTGTATGCCCTAGGGTCACCTGACCTGACTCCGGCTTTGTGTCTGAGCGCGTGAGAGACCGTGAGGGTCTTATAAACCCTCCTAAATCTGTGTGATGAATCAGATTTCTTGCATGCTTGAGCTTCTCCACCTCAGCAGCTGCTGCTCATCGCTCACAAACTATGGAAATTACTGGTAAACAAATATACAACCAAAGTCAATCAGCCAACTAAAAGCTCCATTTAAAGCCCTTTAATTAAGATACAGGGGCACTCCATCAGGCACAATAGTAAAATATGATACTGTTCCTCCAATGAGACTTCTCATTGATTTACTAGTGCTAATGCTAATACTCTTTAACAAATGGAGATAATGCTATGAGGAGATCTATACAAAAGAGCTAGGGCTGTTGAAGACTTCACCCAGCAGCCATGTGACCAGGGCAGGTTGCTGGGCAGCTCCATGACCAAACGCAGCACTCCTGCACTGCACTTACTGAAGTCGCTAGACAAACAAACCGACAGAGGCATGGGCTGACGCAGCGGAGCTTGCTGGCCCTACCTCATTACCAAAACACAGAGAGAGAGACCATGTTCATTCTGAAACCATTACATCATCCCAGCACAGGCAGCAGTAAAACTAAACAGAGTACTGACTTCTTCTGAACATGTGCAATATATGCTTTTGGAGGTTCTACCATTATCATTCAGCCTGTAGAGGCTGCCAAAACAGTGCCTTTTGAATTGTTCTTGTCACAAAAGCAATTCATTCAATTCGGTTTTCAGTCTTCAACAGTTTAGCTCCGCCCATTCACACTGACATTATGATTTGTTCTAGCTCAGATTACTTTTAAATGAGGAACAATACGGTGTATATATATATATATATATGAAAAATGAATGATATGGCCCATTAAGTGTGTTTTGGGTGACATTGCTTTGGACAACTTCAGGAACATTCAACTGTAAACACCTCAGACATCTCAGAACACACTACTCCAAATCACAACTTCTTCTTCATACTGTATGGACGTCTGCCCCTCTCTCTGATCTCACCACTGACACTATCTGAATCTGATCTGTGGGTGTGACCGTGTGACCCGACCCTTCGGCACGCTATGTTCAGCATGGAGTAGTCTGAGGATCTCCCAGCACTCCACTTACTCCCACACATACGCATATACATGCATACACACACGGATAGCTGTCTAAATTTGAGCCGCTTTAAATACTCGAGCCATGCCCCACCCTGCACCTCCCCACAAAATGGCTCTAGCCTGCGACTTCCACTCCCAAACAAGGGTCCTCTGAGCTCAGCCCCAGCACAGCACAGCAACTATTTATACTGCAGAGATGAGGCTCTGGAGCTGGGGGATCTCTCTCTCTCCTGCTCAAATTGCACAGCTGCATTCTCACCCCTAGATGGCAGTACAGAGGCATGGGAGCCCACAGGCACGCCCACCACAGAGCGTGGTAAACATGCAGAGGGTCTTTGAGAGTTATGCCAAGTTCAGGCCCTCTGCGAAAAGGGCAGTATGTGTGCTGCGAAGTGACCGTTGCTTCTGACCTTTGGAACAGATGTGCAGCCATTCAGCCCATGCCGAGTAAAATGTGAGCAAATGCCTAGGCTGCAAAGAAATCTCTGCATATCCCTCAGTGACCCAGTGCAGTAGTGCTATGCTGATAAAAAAAAAGTGTCCTACCTCCAGTGTCACCAGTCTGGCAGCTGTAGGCTCCATTGGTTGTGGTGCAGTTAACCCACAGGTCAGCACTGCTAGTGGGGCTTACAGCCCAGGCCTGTGGAAACCCCAAAAAACTCTTATTAAGGAGAAAAATCAACTTTGCAGTTACTGTCAATGGATTACTGCTCCTCAAAGGTTAACCAAAGTGTCGCATAATGTTCTTTTCCACTGACACATATACTGATAGCAACAATATGTAGTAACAATACATCAGACAGTAAAATAGATACTCACACTGACAACAGTGGACACAAATAGCAGTGCTAGGGCTGCGATGTGCAGGAAGATGATTCCACAAAGGAGGATCAGCATGTTTCCTCAAGGTCCTGTACAAGTGGAATGACACATTATAGTATCAGCCTTCATGTAACGGGCCGAGCGGGGCTGGGTGTGCCACACTGTACCTGCCCTGCACCCAGCACAATGTGCAGCTTGTGTGAACTAATAGCTGGGGAAAAGTGCCCCCTTTATATTCAGAGTTTTGGAAGGCAGAGCTGTTCCACGAAATGAATGAATAAATAAACATAAAAATAAACAAACAAACAAATGCTTTAAAATACTTCAAAAGCATATCATTTATTACATATTTATTATGTTAAAGTGCACCTGTAGCATAATTATGAGTCGTTTTTTCTTCAAACGTGACTATTTGGCTCAATAAAACAACTTAACTGGACAGCAAGAGCGATAAATATTCAGTAAGAGCAAACATGCAGAAAGACCAGACACCCTTACAACAAGACCAGCAACCTAAAGGACTTTTAGAGGATTTAGACTGTTGCTTCTCGTGTGTTTTATTATCAAAAAGTGCCAAGCTCATGCAAATATAACGTAGAAAAAAATTCAAAATGTTCTATAAAGATGTGGAAATATGACTCTAATATCCCACGGGTGCCATCAGTGTGTTTCACTCTCCATAAACCAAGCAAACCCAAACAGAACTGTAATAAAAGTCCAACTTACGGTGAGCGAAGTGAAAGTAATTCCAGGGGAAAGATGAAGAAAAGCGGATAGGGCTATCAGCAGCAGCAGCAGATGTACTGTCAGTAGTACCGAGTCCAGGCTACAGCGTATCTCCACACACTCCCACAGGCAGAGACTAGAGCGCTTACACACGCAGCTCTGCACTTTTAAACGCTCTCATTATGGACAACGCCCTTCAGCCAGCCTGCGCTACTTACTTATTTATTTCTCCACCCGTATTGCGACCAAGCCCCGCCCTCCCGCGCCAGGATTGGCTAACGGAAACGGCGGCGTGCCTGTGAGTGTGAACGACTAGCCAATCAGCGGAGGAGGCGGAATTCCGCTAGTCAGTTCCAGCGCGGGAGGGAAAATTCTACTGATCAATTCCAGCTCGTGAGACAGAATTCTAATACACACTCAATTCCAATAGCGCTAATTTTACCAGCTCATTTACATTCACGAGCTTTGATCAGTTCAGTGCACGAGGCTGGGTTTTCTCTGAGAGAACTCTTAACAGATATAAATAAAAAAGGCGCGCGCCCCACTGTGACGCAGAGGTTCCTAGTATGTATCCTTGACGCGCTCAGTGGGATGTTAGTCACGAGCCATGGCCTTTACACGTAGTACCCATGGAACGCAGCAGGTTGCCATGGTTACATGGTTACAACCATACACACCATAAAAATGACCGCTGGGGGAAGTTTAAGGATCAGTTTTTGTTTCAGATCCTTATCTGGGAAGATGATAGAGTTGCTAAGAGACTGAATGCAGTGTTAACATATTTACTGATTAATTAACACTCACTTTATTTAGAATTCTTTTGTTGATTTTGTTGTTTTTTGCTCATGTTTATTAAGTTTCTTGTCTCTGCTGGTCATATTACCTGTTTTTTTTCCTGTTTTAGATATTTTCTGTTATTGAGAAAAGCAGTCAATATTAATAATAATAATAATAATAATAATAATAATAATAATAATAATAATAATAATATGTTTGTTTATGTATGTATGTCAGTTTTATTACATATTGTATAAACTTTTAGGTACCTGAGATGTAGCTCTGTATGTGTTCAGGAAAAAACTAATATTGCAAAAAATGACACTAAGTAGAGTAGTCTACTGCAGCATCTCCTGATGGTAGACCAGCCCCTACCACAAAACACCCTACCTCACCCCGCACCCCAACATTAAAAAAAAACAAAAAAACACATACCTTTATCTGACAAACAAAAACATGAACCACAAAAATATTCCCTTTTTCTTGAGGGCGCGCACCCCCGATGATCCGCCTGGCATGTTCATCTTAATGATCATGCCTCGTGAGGGTCTAGAGGCCAGTAGCAGGTCGCTACAATACATGCATACTGACTACAGAGACTTGGCAGGCATGGCCACGCAAGCAGCCATGCAAAGACTCATCGTATGTGCTGACCCTCCTGAAAAGGGACAATTTATGTTGTTCATGTCATTGTGTTTTAGTTAAATGTATGTAATACACATATTGCGTAGTATTATTTGTGATGTTCTGTGTCGGGGGGTGTTTTGTCTGTGTGTGTGTGTGTGGGGTCATTGTCAGGGTGAAGTGTATGGTTAATGGTGACCTCCCCTTCGAGTTCAGTGTTTGTATCTTTCTTGCTGTGTGTTCCATAAAAAGTGGCACTCACAGCAGATCATGGCTACCCTTGCATTCTACTCTCTGCTGATGTCACAATATTTTTTTATTAAAACACAAAAAGTTTCCTTAGTTGCAGAAAAATGTATTTTCAGACTTTTATCATATTTACATAAAAACAATGGGATCTAACTGCTCACCATGTGGCCATGAGGGACAGGGATACAGTCTCACTTTCTGCTCTAAAATGCAGGTGTGAGGCCAAAATAAGGCTCTGTCTGTAGACTAAAAAATAAGTACTATTTTCACAAGTGTAAATTTAGGGGGTTAGGGTTTGGAACAGACACCTTCCAATAGAAAGTACCCTAAAAATTATAATTTTGCATACATTTAGCATATTAGTATCTCAGCATTAAGTCTAAATATGCCATAATATAGTCCTTGGAATTGTCTAAGGTCTGAATACTTGTTTCTTTTTCTTTTTTTTTTTTAACTAATTCAGTAGAATGGTCCATATACAGTAATATTTCCTTATAGTAGCCAAAATTGTAGTAAATTATACTATTATTATTATTATTATTATTATTATTATTATTATTATTATTATATAGTAGTAAATTGTACTAGTACTAAATCATCCAATAGTAAATGATGATGTAGATAATGTAGTATTCTATAGTACATTATACTTGTAGTGTAATATCAATCAGTAAATTATATTAATACTATACTATCCAATTGTAAATTGTACTGAGTAGTGAAATAATATAGTATTGTAAATTGTGCAAATTGTCTGAATTCTTACAGGTATCCTAAAAAAAGCTTGTAGTGTTACTATGTTACTATAACTCTTATTCATGAGTATATTCCCTTTGGTGATGAATGAATTCACCTCTCTTCTCACAGCGTCTCATGCTGTGGTTGTCTGGGGAATGAGCTACACAAACACCAGGATTTGAGCAAGGGGATCCCTCACCAGACACACTGACTCATGGCACAGGGATCTGTGTGTGAGTGGGTGAGTGGGAGGGTGGGTGTGTATGTGTATACGCTCATGATTCATCCTTTGAGAGGCCTTTAGGAATGTGCAGAATTCATGTACTAGGAACTCCCCTCTCCACTCACTTTCCGTCTCTAATCATATTTCTCAAGTAGGACGTGAATGAGAGGGGGAGAGAGAGCAGCGTACAGGAATGCTGAGAGCTTTGATCCATCACAGGACTCTTTCAACACCTCTCCCCTCAAACTGATACATGTGGGCGATAAGCCTTATACGCACACGGCTGTTTGGATGGAGACGGAGAAGCGTTGCATAGTGCACTTTAGTTTTATCAAATATGTTTTCACTGTGATAATTTTCATCTTTATTTCTAAATTCATCATACAATGGTTCCAGAGTTGTTGTCTATTGGTTGAGAAAGCAAACTTACAAAATAAGTCCTCAATTAAAATGTTTTCTTTTATGTGACACTTAAGAAAATAGATCTCGTATCTCCAAAATGAGAACTTCACAGGCAAAGGAAAAAACCTACTCTAAAGTTAATGTAAGTCAAAGGAACCAGACCTTTTTCCAAGTCATTTTGGGTCATTTCTGTTGGTCAATTCATCATGAAATTCACAAACAATGTATAGGACCACAGGTACTTTCACATTATGTCAAAAACTGAAAAAAAAAACAACAAAAACAGCGATATATTACTGCAAATATATTACAGTAATACTACAGTGATAAATATATATGTAGGATTATATGTAAGTAATATGTATTGTGTATGTATCATACACATATTACTGCATTTAATGTACTGGAATACTAATATGTACGACATATGTATGTGTATACACATACATGTGTATGCAGTACAGACGCTTTGATTCCCTCCTATAGCTGCTCTGTTGATGCTGGATTACTGTTGTTGTCTATATTTCATTATTACTGTAGTTCACTTATAGTAGTGAACTGTAGTACTCACTTATCATAGAGCCAATAATAATAATAATAATAATAATAATAATAATAATAATAATAATGTGATGTCTGCCACAAGCTCTGCATTTCAGGAAGAGCTCAAAGAGGCATGACAAGCAATGCTGCGCCTGCCTGTGTCCATTGAAAGGGACATTTGTTGGTGTTGTTGCTGTTGTAAATGTTGTTGTTTATTAGTTTGAGATGTGTTTATGTGTTGGCTGTGTTTTATTGTGTTATGATGTGGGTTATGAGTTTAGTGTTTACTGTCATTGGATGTTTTATGGCCAGAGGTGACCCTCCCTGCTATCCTCACTGTGATTCAGTAGCTCTTTTCTTCTATTCAACAAAAAAAGCATTTTCCTTTAGCAAAAAATGGCATTCCTTGGTTTTTCTTCTGAACTCATGTCAAAATAACAAAAGGTTGATGTTACAAAACTGTGTTCTCCTCTGAGTCTGCTGGGCTGTCCAATGATGTGACGTAGATCAAATCATAGATATACATACATAAATAAATGTTGCATTGGGCTCAGCAAGGCATGTCTACAGTGCCGGCATGTCATAAACACCGCCGGACCGCATTCAGTACAATTACAGAGTGGCAGTTTAAGAAAGCTACTGTATGTATGTAGCATAAATACTTATTTAGGACGTCTATAAAGATGTGGCCGTGTACACATAAACATAAAAATACAAATAAATAAATATACCTAAATCTATACATATATGTGAAGCACATATAACTTGTTGGTATGATTGATTTTTTCCTGGTTTTGTATTAAGCTTATTTCATCGTATAATCTATATAGGGTATATTTGATGTGAACTATTTTATTTACACTGATTGTTAGTATTGAGTAATTGTGCATTGTAACCCATATGGAATATTCATGTTAGTTTAGCCCCTTCTCATGATGTTTCAGGTCTTGTACTGAATTTTATGTGCATGAAGAGTGATTCTCACATTCATGGGTATGCTGCTGGTGTGAGACTATTCTTCTTCTCCTGGAGCTCATGCTAAACTCTTTAACACCACGTGCAGGCCAAATCATTTTCCTGCTGCTCCAGCTAACCAGCACGTTTACAGTTATAAAAATAGAAATAAAAGCGACCGCACACAACGTTCTGGCTTCAGCAGGGGCTTTACAATGCACGTGTGATGTAAATTCATCACCAAGCTTCAGAAATGCACTCTAAAGCCCTTTGCTGCCATTGCCATGGTAACTGTTATTGTTGTTATTGTTTTGTTGTTTGTTTAGTTAGTCTAAAATGTGTGCATGTTTTATTGTGTGTTATTATGTTGGGGTCTGGTTTAGTTATTGTTGGTTAACCCCTTAAAATTAAGCCAAGTTTTATTCATATTTTACAACAGACGTTTTACAGAAAAATTCAGACCTAAGTGCCAGTAAGCAAGCCAAGGGAGACAGTGGCAAGGAAAAACTCCCTAAGAGGGAAATAATCTTGAGAGGAACTAAGACTTAAAAGGGGAACCCATCCTCCTCTGGTCAACAAAACAGTAACACAAGAGCAATATCAACAAAGAATAAGGTTTCACCATTAGTATAAAATATTAAAATATAGGAAAGGGGGAAAGCAGGTGAAGTAACAGCTATGATTAAATAGTTCTGGTCAATGCATGCAAATGTTGTTTTTGTTGTTTGCAGACTTTGTACTGTAGGCAGTACAGATACATTGCTAGACTGTTGAAATTTCCTTAATAATGATAGGACATGATTAACAGTATCCAGATACCCCTACTAATTTACCCCCTTACAATTGCAGTCTTATTACATACTAAAGGTTATTTTACAGTAACTCCGGGGGCTTCAATGCAGTTATTGTTAGGTTATAGAAGTGTTTAATAAAACTGGCCATTTAAGGGGTTCAGTAACTTTTAAGGTGCACTCACATTGGTGTTAAAATATTAAAACACACATAACCATGCGAATTATCAAATTTAGCTGGAGGAGTATAAACACCCCCAGCACTGGGCTGGGGAGCAGCAGATCTATATTCTTTGTTAGTGATGGAGCTCCAGTACCTTTAGGATTAGTTGGTGTGGCATTTGTAATCCAGATATTGTCACACATCATCAGTACCTGAACTTATCAATGCACAGTCTTCCTCAGCAAAATGGGAGCTTTTTATGAGAGCTAGTTTACAATTAATGCTTATGAACATGTTATTAAATGTTGATTGTCTTGTATTTGATCTGCTGCATTGTCTTCTGCTCAAGAGGGATCCCATCACTGGCCTGTAAGCATCAGATAAAATACGTCAATGTGAATCTAAATATCACTCACTTCTCAAGGCTTTTATCAGCTTCTTTATTTCAATTTTGACAGCTCATATTTAGCCAGCTGTTGGTAACCGATGCATTTTACAAATATAGCACCATGTAAATTAGATGTTCGAATAATCACCAAAATGTAGATGTCTGAGGATTATTACAAAACAAATACAAAACCAATTCTGTATAAGAACTCATCACTTGTCAACACATATGTATTTGTTTATTAGCATATCTTGACCGCTCCAACATGGCGGACGTGCAGATGGATTGCCGCAACTGAGAGCAACAGACAATGTGGCCTATGGATAAAACAACAAAATAATTTATGCGTTCATCAGCTAGCATATCTGGCACTCTCTTTTGATTTGTTTTTCTGTCTTTGGCTTCTCTTGGGTGTGGGCTTGTGTCTCTTTTATCTATTTTTTCACTATATTTATCTATCTATCTATCTCTTCTTACCAGCTTGCTTTGTTTCTTTGTGAAGCAGAGGAACATTCAACGTTTCAGTGTCTCTTAGCAAACTAAGTCCAGGAGCCATTAGGCTTTTTAAAACGAAGCTAATACCCATCAGCTGTTCCAGTTAACAAGCTCAGCACAAAGTCATAACACCACCTCCAACAGCCATCACCCACGAGCCACCGACACCTAGATCACCTTCCTCTGCGCAGTCTAATTATATTAAACACATTTTTTACACAGACAAAGATGAGCTATCAAAAATGGCATGTCTGTATTACTTAAGGTCATGGCCCAAACAGCACAAAGAGTCTTTATAAGGAAAGAAAAAAACACTTGTTAAAATATTTGGCACTCTCTAGTCATATGAGAGATGTATTTGAAGATGATGTAAAGTCAGAATCTCTTTGAAGTGAAGATTAGTTTCATGAGGCCATGCTGTCAGTCTGTCAGTATTCCTTATACATACATGTTTGCACATACAAGACCATACTCACTCTGTTCATTTTTAGTAGTTTGCATGCTGACTTCCTCAGATGCTTCAGGGAATCTGTTGAATTAAATTTTACCCTTTCATACATAATAATTAAACAAATACAGATGTTTGTATTACTCAAAACACCCTACAAAACAATTTAGATGTTAGATGTAGATTTTCTTTTTTTTTTCTTTTCTTTCTTTTTTTTTCTTTTCTTTTTATAAATATCAGTTTCATTATTGGAACCATGCTTTAAAAAGTTAATATTAAATGTCAAGAATAATATCTGTGCTAACCTTTTATTTTAAGGAACACATATGAGGCCTTTATTAAGGTCTGTGTCCTTTGTTCAGTAAAGACCGAATTAACCACTTCTAAATGGTTTATTCACATGCTTTATGCTTCATTCATTATGATCTGTATTGGTACACAATTGGAGATTTGTTATGTGAAAATCACTAATAATTGCATTGTTATGAACATTATTGTGCATGAATTAATCATCTAAATTCACATCTTGTAATCCCAGGCTTTTAACATACAAAACTTTATTATTCAGTAACTACAATGACTTCAATGCAAACTGCTTGAGCTATTCTTAGGCTATTGAAGTGTGTAATAAAACTTTGTCCTCTGGTCATTTGAGAGGTTAATGAGCCATTTAATCTTTTGGCAACCAAAATGCCATGGATAGGCATCGAATTTGTGAATTTGCAAATTGACTGAAAACCTGTTTAGGTTTAATTAATTAATGATGACTAAAACTGCATTTTAGAACAACTTGAAGTATTTTGTGACTCATTCATTTATTAGCACTAAACTAGTAAACTCCAGATATTATGTAACACTACCCAGAACCTATGGGAATCAAATGCTGCCAATGATATGCTAATATGTGACAAATATGTGACTTTAGATCATAATTCATGTTCAGTAATTTTCATAACAAGGCCTTAATGAAGTATTTATTGTGCATCATTACAACTAATGTAACTATTTTCACATAACAGGCCTCCAACTATGGACTTTAACAGGCCACAATGATTAAAGCTTAATGCATAACTAATTAACTATCTAGAAGTGTCTAATTTGGGCTTCACTGAACAAAGAACAAGATCTTAATAAATCCCCAATATGCCTTCCTGAAAATAAAGTGATTCTATATTTGTAGTATTTAATATTCTTTCCTTTAGCATTTTTCCTTTAAAAATGACTTCCTTTCTCAAAATAGCTGTATTTTTCTCAACTCAAATGAATGAATGGTGCTGAAGTGACTGTCATACTGGAGAGAGAAGCAAATTATTTCACCATACAAGAATGGAATGTTATCATTTCTTATCTGTAGCTGACTCAGACAGAAATCCACCATCCCTGGTGGTTATCTGGAATAGCACAGCATATGCTGTGTTCAGTCCTAGCAGCTAAAGTATTTCTCAATTATCCACCACTTTATTCTATTTTAATATTCAGGTCCACATTATATATACTAAATTATGAATCCAGAATCCCAGCCCACTAAGATGTTTTGACTATACTGAAGCACACCCTATGGATAATGAAGCATCCATTACAGACCTTTAGTCTCTTTGGATGTCTTTTTTACTGCTTGACGTTCATTTGAATGATCAGTCTTGTGCATTGTCATAAGTGATGTCTTTTTTTCTTCTACTGTGCATGCTGAATTGCTTTCAAAGGTACTCAAATAATAAATTATTTATTTTAGAGTCAGACTCACCTTGAGAGAATAACAAAGAAAAAATTAATATGACTAAAATCTAATCAATCAATAATCTGTCAATCATTTCACAGTGTTTATGTCAAACTATTTTGAGGCCCGTCTAGTCCTATCACATAGATACATAATTTCCAGTCAAAATGACTATTAGGTATAAGTCATTTAAGCTAACATATTTAAGAGAAAGCTATATAAAAGCATCAACAGCTAAATATAATTTTATTGTCATATGCACAGAAAAAAACAGATAGTATCAATGCACAATGAATTTTTCATCTAAATGCTCGATGCTAACTAAAATAAATAGAAACAAAATAGAAAAAGAGCAAAAAATAATAGAAAAATATACCTAAATTAAGAAAATATACAGTACAGTATATATTATAGACTATGCAGTCTTTTGCATTTGTAACTATGACAAATTCTAACAGGCAAAACACAAAAAACCAAAAACAACAACAGAGTGGTATGTCCAGTATGCAGTATGAATGCAAGTGAAAATACTGTGCAATACTGTGCAGTATTGGCTAAATAGAAACTCAAGTTTCCCTAAAAATGTACATAAACATGTGTCATACACATAGTGTACAAATTCAGTATTAAAAATAAATAAATACAGAAAATATATAGTGATGCACTGAAATGGCCAGCGTATGCAAGTGTGCATGAGTGTCACTGTGCAATATGTGTAACTATGCAGTGGATTACATAGTACGTACTGTTGACTTGTACATGTCTGTACGTGAAAGTCTGTAATGCTCTAGTAACCATCTCATGGGAGAAAAGTATCAGGGTGGGGGTCCTGAGACCATTTAACTGGTCAGATGCTTGTGTCAGTAAAGTATGATTTGGTATGGTGGTTGGAGGGAGGGCCATTTGGTGCATGTTGTTCAGAGTCCCGATAGCCTGGGGCTTGAAATTGTTCTGGTGGTCACTGATTTCACACTCCTATATTGTCTGCTATGTGGGAGAATTGTGAAGAGATTGTGTTGAGGCTGGGTCCTTGTCCTTGATGATCTTTTGGCCCCTTCTGAGGACCCTGGAGTAGTAAATATCCTCTAGTGGTGAGCGGGCTATCCCTGAGATGGTCTGGGCTGTCCTGATCACCTGCTGCAGACACTTGCAGTCCTGACTGGAGCAGTTTCCAAACCAGACTGTGATGGCAATGGTGAGAATACTCTCAATGATGCACCTATAGAAGTTCTTTTCAAAAGACTCTATTTCCGTTTTTCAAAGAAATCTGCAGAGATATTTTTCCACTCCTCCAAAGTTTAGTATTAGAAGTTGGATGCATTTTCCAATTTTTTTCATGAAGCATGTATCCCGAACACTTTCAGTGATGTTGAGGTCTGAAATCTGGGGTGGTCAATCCATTGTTCTGAGAACGTTGAGTTGTCTTCTCAACTCAAGGATGGACAGAAACATTTGTAGATTTTTTCAAATCTGAAGTAAGAGTGGAGCTTGATTTTCTCCTCTCTCTCAAAGATGAAAGTGCTGTATTTCTGATGGAGGCAGTTTTGGTGGTCAACCAGGCCTTGCATGGTTATAAGCTACAGTTTTTTGAGCTACAGTTTTGAAAACTCCTGTTTTTTACTTATTTTCTTTTGACTTTCCACAATATGCATATCTAATCTCCTCCACAAACATAAAAGTCAAGGTAACAAGTGTATTGAAGATAAAGTTTGTGATGTAGAACACAGATGTATTTTGGTCTTTGAGTTCTGGGTGGCATCTTCCTATAGCTTGACAGCCAAAGCCTCTTTAATGCTTAAAAAGCACAGAGAACATGGAGAAAGGGAGGCGGCGTGTGTAAGTAAACACAATAACTTGATGATGAGTGGGTGTATGTATGATTCAGCATGGTTGGGTGCAGATGTGGTCTTTCTACTAAATTCCAATTTCGTGACTCTGTGCAAAACATCATACTTCAAGTGCATTTGCAAAGATAAATGGGAAACTGTGGCAGGGAAAGCACATCACTGCTAAAGAAATGTACAATGTTTCCCTAATGAATACCAAACACCAGTCTTGGAGTCTGAAAAGGCTTCTGAGTTTAGCATTTTACATGTCCTATAACTTTTCTTTAATTCACCCATCCATGCTCTGCTCTCAAATAGCTCTTTCATAACAAATAGTGTAAAGTTGGAAAAGTTTCACAAAAATGTTGGCAAAAATCTTGTTCAACTACATGAGAAATTGTAGCACACAACTCAAAATATGCAAATTATTTGCATCAAACAGCTGTGTTTACAGTGTTTAGAGTTGTTAGATAATGCTGTGCTACTCTGCTGAACTATACTGTTGTAACTATTATCTCCAAATCTCGTCATCAGAAAGAAAAAACTTTCCAAAACTTTGTAGGAGAATGAAAAATTCTTCTTTGCTCAACATTTGTTAATGCAGCAACTAATGACAATCGCAACTATAGCAAAATATTACTGTAGATGTTAAAATCTAAAAAATGTGGTAATTATACTACTGTAGCAACTATAATAAATGTAGAAACTATGCAAGAAATTACAATGTAGTAACTGTTGAAGGTTGAATGCAGAAACACAGCACAGAACATGGAAACCGTTGCAGGTTAGAAATGACAATAAAATACATTTCACCTCTCTAATGTATGTATTTTGATCAACTGAGCTGTGCACAGCAATTGAATCAATGGTCTATAAAGCTTGTTCAACCTCATGGCAGTTTCTACGATAAATGCCTTTGTGGGTGGAGCATGCATAGGTCAGTTTTCAAGACTATTTTGGGTTGAATTATGTGTTAAATGCTAAATGCTAATACAATGCTACAGCCCTCCATGGGCTGGCTTTAACAGCCCCAGTATGAAGTTCAGCAGCATTTTTGGCAACTGTTTAACATTCATCAGGTCTCCTGAACATGCATTTTGAATTAATTGGCACTCCACATTTGTTGCCAACAGATGACATTTGCACCAAAATGTGACTCCAGTGATTAAGCACACAGTCCAGTCCAGAATATTCCTGTGTGACTAGGCAAAGTGAGCACAGCTGTGTGAGTCAGTAGTGGGCCCAGAGCAGTATTACTGCTGCCATATTAGACCCATATATGCCAATGTTTGTGAAAGGCCCAGGGAGAGAGTAGATGGGAGGTGGCTGGACGTTCCAACAGTACAAGAGCGTTGAGTGTTTGCTGCACACACACACCAGCTGACCTGGGGCTAATGTTACTCTCCAGCCATTAAGAGAAAGTGGTTTATCTGTACATGTCACTTTGACTGTAAAGTAGCTCAAGAGACAAGGCCTGCCCTTTACACAGGGAAGGAAGTGCTGACCGTGAAGTAGGCTTGACAATGAATGTGTGTGTGGCGGAGGAGGGTGTGTTTGTGTCACATGCCCAGATCAGTGTATCCAGTCATTATCTGGCTTGTTTGGGTTGGTGAAGTGGTGGTGACTCCCTGGGAGTAATTCACTCTGTAAATCCCTCAATGACGACTTACTGCCAGAGATAAGGCTCTTCTGTGCTCTAATACACAATAGTCTGCACAAACCACACAATTCCACAATGCGTATTATGTGGTTCCACAGCATGTTGACTAAAAAGTACAGGGCAGATGACTGTGATGACATTTCTCCACATCATTGTATCATCACTGTCATGAGAAAAACTTATATGCCCAACATGTTGTTGCTAGGTAGTTGCTATGGTATCCAAAGTGGTTGCTAGGGTGTTGATAGGTAGGTGGTTGCTATAGTATCCCAGGTTGCTAGGGTGTTTATTGTACAGATCTACATGTTTGAGAAAATATGGAAAGTTTTTTTTTATATTGTTATTAGCAGAAGCCTAATATCACAAGACTGTGCTTGTCATTGTCAGTTTGATTATCATGTTGAGACTGTGTCTGGCATGGTAGCTTGTCATCACACCATAGGAAAAGCATGAGCTTATCAGCTTGACCCCAGAGAGAAGACTGCTGGCAAATGAGTCAGGATTTAGAGGATCTTTTGGGACGTGAGCCCAGACTCACCAACCTAAAACTCCCCACAATCAACAAACCCAGACACTGGGGAGGGGTGCTTTGTGTGTGTTCACACTGGTTCAGTTGGCCTATCGGTTGTTTTCTGCACAGTGTAAAACCAAAGGATGTTTGTGGGCTTTAGAGAACAAAATGGCAAGAGATTACTTCCATAAACTCATAGTTGATGAAGTTTACACCAAGTCCAGCTACCATCACTTTGACTACACAGTTTACGAACCAGGATCAAAAAACTCAAACAAATAACACACATAAGGTTTCAATACAGTAACCAAAGGTTAGTGTGAAGTTTAGGTCACTGACTTAAGATCACAAACATGTTAGTTAACATGGTAGAGTGTTAAAAATGCTGAAACTGTACAACTGTGATAGAACAATAATAGACAGCTTAGCAGAAGCAGGCTGTGGCAGAATGACAACACTTACTTGTGATCTACTGATTCATCTCTTAGACAGAAATACATTTCATAATACTAAAAATTAGGTTGGGAAAAAGGCAAACTTGCACATATTTCTCCTTTATCTCAAATATAGTTGATCAGCCAACACATGATTGGTGTCTGAAGTTTACTTTTTTAGTTTTGTAGTAGAGGTTTGAAGCTAATGTGTCTACAAAAGCACTGACAAAATCAGGCCTCGGGATGGCTGCTGCTACTGTTTTTAGCTAGGCAAAGTCAAAGTTTTGGCCACAGGTCATAATAGGTCATATAGTATCAGAAACCAATATTTGACATTACTTGACTACTTTGTGCTCTCACAATCCTAATTAGCTACTTCAGTATCAAAGCTCCAGTGCAAAACTATCAGACAAGGTTACATACATGATAATATATATGAGACAGCGTCTACAAAACTGCTTAAAGTTGAAGTAATATAGAGTGATTGTAAGCCTGTTTGTTTGACTTCCGTTCATGTTTGCCCTTTCCTGGTGCCACCATGCGCTTCCTCAAGCCTGTCAGCATATTTTCATTACTCTCATAGAGTACACACAGCCGTGAGACCCACTGTAGTGAAACACTCATCACATTCACAGCACACTTTAGAACTAGGAACGTGTGCACTTTTATTTAGGTCATGTTTCTAATCTGTTCTAATGGCTTTGTATATTTCAAGGGCACACATACAAATTCACAGCATCTCTCTCTCTCTCTCTCTCTCTCTCTCTCTCTCTCTGTCTGCCTGTCTCTCTCTCTCATTTCTATTCTGAAGAAGCACATCATACTTCCTGTGGTTTCCCTGGAGACGGAACCATAAATAAACATTGGGGTGGGAATAAAAATCCTTGAATTGCCCGACAGCATGATTCAGCACCATGATTCAGGAAAAAGGGGAGAGAGAGAGAGAGAGAGAGAGGAGAGAGAGAGAGAGAGAGAGATCATTGAATGCAGTTCTCTCTGAAGTCATTGTTTCTACTAGTTTACTAGTTCAACCCCCTCTGAAAATGAAACGTGGTAGGTTGCCACTGTACTACATTGTCATATTGTCATATGTTTCACACACGCTGCTTTACATTTTTTGTATACAAACTCTGCATGGAAAAATAATGTTTTAAAGCAGTAATTAAGTCACATGAATTACTGAGACTCCCTGGGTCATTCTGCTCTGTGTGGTCCTCCCTCCACACTCACTGCCACATGCCTGCTTCTTTCTGCCAACACCGCCCCAATACTCATTGTTCTGCTGTGAAAAGAGTTCCCACACAGATGCCAGAATTACAGTATTATTGTTCCTTGAGTGAGCTACTCAAATCAGAGTAGCTCCATGTCTGTTGTAATAGTCTAGGCAGTGGTCACACTGAATGTAATGCATTGAATTTACTTAATTCAAAATAAACCAGCCTTTCAGTTAATTTAACTTTCAGTTGTTTCAGCTGACAGTTACTTACTTTTAGTTGATGTAAAATATGTTATTACTGTGGATATGTTCTACTTATTTGAATTAAGCAAATTCAGTGCATCACTATTTTAAGTGTATTTGTTGAATTAAAAAAAGTAAAAAGTTAAATTACAAAGAAAAACACAACAATAGCCTTTAATAGGTTGTGTTTGTGTAAATGAGATGTGCCACATTTAACATTCTCCCCAGTTTAGTTATTCCCAATTCCACCTGCTATGTAGGTCCCCACAGTACACAATGCTATTAAGCTGGCAAGCTGGGAGGGTGAAGACTACCGCATGCTTCCTCAAAGACTCTTAAAGCTCCACCGCATCTTTTCAAACTGCCGCTAATGCACCAGCATTATACTGCTCATCTCATTTGGAGCTAACAGCTAATTCTTTTACATTGGCTAACAAATGCCTGTGTTGGCTAGCATCACACTGAGTGATGGGGCTCTCTTGGACTCCGGGTCAATAATAGGGCCAATAAGTATGTAAGCAAATGTGAATAAATTCTTCAGAATGAACAGATAATGCTTTCTAACCTGACACAAATATCAGTGTTGATTAGTAGACACTTGCGACTTGCTTGATTTTTAGACCCAAGGTACATTAGACCTTGAAATTCACTCTGCTTGTTCATGGAAATCTGTGGCCAAATAGTTAAAACTTCCTTTCTTTTTTTTCTTGATTTTGCTTGTTCTGTAGCCCATGGCCTCACTAAATATATTGGCAGAGCGGATGGATAGCTTATGGATCAACTAAGGAAAGCAAACAGGAAAAGTATTGGACACAGCCTGTGGTTTGCTTCAGTCGCGTTGACTTAAACACAGTCATATTTCTGTACAAACTAGCCTAAAATTCACAAGAAAAATAAGCTTTATTTTACATATTTATTGACTGAAATACAGTTAAAAAAAAATTAAAACATCCATCCATCACTTCCCAGCAGAGCCACCACTCCATATAGCCCACCTGGATCATGTGCTGTACACAGAGTAACATCTGCTGGGGTCTCTGTTGAAATGTTGTTTATAGCTGCAGCCCAGCTTTGTAGATTCTAATCTTTCTGTAATGTAACAAACCGAAAAACTAAAGAAAATCTGATAAAATATTATCTGGTGACTTTTGTTGTCAATTGTAAATATAAAATATAAAAAACTGTAAAAATTATGCAACAATGTCCAGGTTATGCAACTCCCACTTCTGTTCCAAATCCAAGGACGAATACAGATATTTGCAGCACTGAATAGATACAAATACAGATAGTACAGTATACATACATACAGTGCAACATCAGTGCACAGACCTGCCAAAGTGAAGAAACTGTGCATGTGGTTAATGCAAATGCTTTTGTACAGCTTATATACAACATGATGACTGTTGGCATAACTGAGATTGTGTGTTGAGGAACCACTTAGAGTTGGAGTTCCTTTTTTTCACTGTGGTCATATTGCAGTTAGAATGATGGACAGACTGTGGTTGAAGCCTCTTATCAGTCATGCTTCAGAATTCCTGTTTTATAAACTGTAAAGTCAACTGTCTTCCAGTTCTGGGGCACAGTCTGTGCACTCTCAGGAGCGAGAAATGTTACTCTCTTTTTTCTCCCTCTTTATCTGCTGTATAGTGTCCAATACCAGAATAACTATATAATAGTAGAAAAGACTGAAACAGAGCACCTTGTCTGAGTATCTCATGGAGTCAGTGCTCATTCATTACTGGATGCATTTAGGATTTATTGCACTGTGTGGTTTACTCTGGCGCCTCTGTGGTTGAGGTACCATTGTGCTCCTCAGCAAGAGTGGCACATATTTCTGGTATGAAGAAATGGATATAACTGACTAATGCCATTTAATGACTGCAGTTACAGTTAAAACTGAGCCCTCTTTACACACATTTATTACACTGACTATTTTTGTTTGTCTTTTCAACTCATAAAGCCTCAGAAGACCAAACTCTTTGTTTTATGGTGTGGTATCTTTTGTCATGGTGTGCGGTGATTCATGTTGTGAATGTATATAGGGCCTAGGGTTTTGTGAGCACTTTTTATGTTTTATCAGTGTTATTGTTATTTAGTTGAGGGCTTTTGACCTTTACTTAAACTGCAGACCTATTAATCAGTAAGTAACGTATCATTCACAAACTATTATCAAAGCCAATATTTTGTCTCATTAGCTTATGAGAAGTTGCCCACATTTTTTTAGTTATTTTAAAGTTTCAATCAGTCATGGCTGTTTTAGCAAACTAGCAGAAATTCTGTCAACAATATTTTTGTTTGTCAGTATAATTCTACACAACTTCTATTCATTTATGAGCAGGTAGCAAATAATTCATTATAATTATCGAGTACTAATTTTGAACATTAATAACAGAAAACAAGCCTGCAGTTTAAGGGATTTGTTTATAATGTAAAATTATTTTTGTAAGGCTTCAAAAGCACCGTGAAGCATTTCTACAAACTTCAGTTTCCAAAAGCTTGGGACAGTTCGTGAAATGTAAATAAAGACAGAAAGTAAAGACTTGTAAACCCACTTTGACCTGTATTTAAACAAAAACTGAATAAAGACACATCATTTAATTTTTACCTTATCAACTTCATTGTTTTTGCAAATTAACACTTATTCTGAAATGGTTCCCTGCAACATGTTCCAAAAAGGTTGAGACAGGGCAATTTAAGACTAGGAATTTTGGGAAGAGTTTAATAAAAAGATATTTAAAAAGCAATGCAAACATGATGGGGTATAATAGAAGCGTTCAAGAAAGGCCTAGACCTTAATGAGCAGGTATGCCTCATTCCTGACCACTTTACCGAAAAAATGAATTCATGCATAATCCAACAGTTTAGGAACAACTTTCTTTAATGAGTAATTGTAACAACTTCAGGTGTTTCGCTCTCTACAGTGTATAATATCATCAACCTTTTCAGGAAAGCCAGAGAGGTCTCTGTGTGTGAAGGGCAATGGCAGAAAACTACAACTGAATGCCCATGACTTTGCGCTGCATTAAAACCTGGCATCCTTCTGTGATGGATTTCATCACATGGGCTCAGGAATACTTTCATAAACTGTTGTTAAAAAACATCGCTTGTTGCTCATCCATAAATGCAAATTAAGACTGTACTAGGCACAACAGAAGCCATACACAGCGGACTTTTCTGGGCTCAAGCTCATCTGAAATGCATGAATGACTGATGATTGATGCCCAGTGGGAATGTGTACTGTGGTCTGATGAGTCAACCTTTCAGATTGTTTATGGTACTAATGGACATTGTGTTCTTCGGGCCAAAGAACAAAGGAACCATCTAGATTTTTATCAGAATAAAGTTCAAAAGGCACAATCTTTTGTGTTTGGTGTATTAGTGTCCATGGCAAAAGTAACTTGTACATCTGTAAAGGCACAATTAACACTAAAAGATATATACACATTTTGGAGCATCATATGAGGCCTTTCAGATGTCTGTTTTAGTGGTGTTCATGTTTATTTTAACATGACAACACCAAGCCACATTCTGCATGTGCTACAACAGCCTGGCTGCATAATTAGAGAGTGTGGGTGCTAGACTGACCTGCCAAAAATGGCAAATTATTAAATTTTTAAAACTGGATCAGTTTGTGTTGACAGTCCCTAGATGATCATTGAGTATTGTTAAAAGGTGATTTTACTAATTTCTGTTTTGATTAGCCTTTCATGTTGGAACTGAGATTTGTTTGACATCCAACATGTATCTCTGTTGTCTATATCTCTAGCTCCGTCTGAAGTGAGACACAAACTCAAATGAGTTGGCTGTAGCTCTGATATAAATAAACTGTGGATATGCAAAGACTGCAGTGAGGATTCCAGAGAGGATTCCTCAGAGCGCAGGGTTGAGAGGAGAGGGCGAAGGCCAGCTATTTGTATCCACTGCATCATATGTTTTGCTGGGGAAAGAGACATGCATGCACATCCCCGCAGAAAGCACAGGGCAATGATCAGCCATGGTAATGTGGGGGGTGGGGGTCCTGCTGTGTGTCTTTCACCATGTCAAATAATGACGTGATGAGAGACTTTGAAAGAGCTACGATTCCAGGGACACTGCAGAAGTTGCAGTCTTTGAAACAGTGGAGCTTGGAATTTGCACTGGAATACAGAGATAGCAGATAGAAAAGGGCAGATGCTGAAGACTAAAAATGGACAAAGAAATGATGGAGACTTCCATGTTATTTCTACTTCATCTCTGCTGTGGGTCATGGTCTTCTTCTTCTACACTAATCTACAAGAACAATGCGTCCTTTGGTGTTATTAAAGGCATTAAAGCAATGATTTGGCCAAAAATGTACATCATTTTTCCTGTACTAAATGTAATGGGTTAGAGACATGATCGGTATCCAAAGATTGTTTCTTTAGTTTTGCATTAGAGCTACAAGGATAATGTAGTTAACCAGTAGTGAAAGCTTAAAGCCAACTGTTAGCATTCAAAATTCATACTTGTAGTATATAGTTATGTGATTTCCAACTATTATGGCAAAAAGTAGTAGCCTGAATGTTTTCTGAACTTTCGTCCTTTTGTATGTCGTACAGGGTCAGAAACCATATAAGAAGTCTGGTTGAGATTACTCAATAAGTCCACATGGTTTGAGTCAAGTGCATGGGGATTTAGGCATGCAGTTTACAAGATGCTAACAGGTGTCTTTAATTACTTGTTAGCTACAGTAGCCTTGTAGCTCCAGTGAAGAACTAAAGAAGCACACTTTAGACCCCAAACAAAACCAGTCTTATCTGATCTGTTGTATTTGTCTTGAGGGTAAAATTGTGTACATTTGATTTTTGACTGAGCAATTATAGTTTTCTCTGCAGTGGTTTAAGTTTATGTTGCTAGTTGATGCTACTAATTAACATATGGATTTTTTGTTGTGTCATGGTAACAGTAAAGGATTTTGCTTGACAGATACAATAAGACAAAGGGTGAAATCCTGTATGTCTGAAATCAAGGCTTTTTCCCACTGAGTTTGTTCTCAGTAGACTTTGCGGTTTTGTGACGACAAAAGCACCAAACTGTACATGTACTTGGTTGTTTGTGTATTGGTTCAAAATTCTGCAAGGATACCAGGGCTCTGTCACTCTAAAAAATAAATCTTTAAAGTCTAAGTGTACCACAATTACAGCAATAAGAATAAACCTTACCTGACGTGTGTTTCTTTATTTTTATATTGTAACCAATCAGGCTGCTTATGCTTGGCAAAGATATGTTCCACAATTAATGTACCAAACCCACAAGCATATCTTCACTATTATTTTGCTGTTCTTAGCATCAGCTCATGCTGAAAGAATGATAGGAGCAGACGCTAAAACAGACAGATTATGCTGACAGTACGGTGCTGACGCGCTGCGAAGAGAAAACCATGCTATGATGTTGAAGTCCTTCATTTGGTGCAGACCATTGTAAAAATACATTCCACCAACAGCAAACTGAACCAGGGTCCACTTGGATGTGGACCAAGACCTGTGATTTTTGCTTTACTATTGTTCCTTTGTTTGGTGCAGACTCAAATACCTGTTGTCAAAAAAGGACCAATCTAAAGAAAAAGTGTGGATCTGCACCATAAAATATAGGTGTAAAAGTGCCTTTAGAGAGATATGGAGATCCTGTACCCACACACAGCTGGGTACAGGATCTCAGTCCACAGCTGGGATCTCATTATAATGTTTTGACTGCAAGGTTTCCTTTGTGGTAGCAATGAGAGTCACAGAGTAAATGTGAAAATGACACTGAGTGACCCAAACAGTGAACTTACAAACTAACCAAATTCTGCTGAACTCTGCCTTTGACTGTTATTTTAATGGCTGGCCTACAGAGTTTCAAATTGTTATACTATCTGGTGAAGCTCAGTTGTCATTGATTAGGGCAGGGGTCAGCACCATGTGACTCCTGAGTTCTTTTACTGCCCTGTTGTTGCCACAGCAGAATTATATTTTTAGGGAAAAATAAAATAATTCAATAAAGCTCTGCTGACCGTTCTAACAGTTTTAACAATCAGTGGTCTTAAATACTGGAGTTAATGTAGGAGTTAACTGCTAATTCACAGAAGGTTGGCACATAAACTGCTGGTCACCACAGCAACTCAGACGAAAATCTTGCCTAGCTAGTAGCTAACAAAACAGCAAAGAGAAAGATTTAAAACAAACATGGATAATTTGGAGATGAATGGAGTCATTTGCATTTATAAGCATTCCGTTTGGTTTCCTGATATGTTTAATATGCAATGAAAAACTCTCAAACAATAAAAAGCTGCGAAGTCAGCTTCTTGTTTGATTTTTCCTGTTCCACCTCAAGTGGTGCAGCAGTTACATTCTGGCACCTTGGGCACCATTTAAGGTGGAACAGGTAAATTCAAACAAGAAGCTGGGGAATGAGAAGCTGACCTCAGCCTCGTAATAAGTTGAATGTCGAGATATATTTTACAATAAACTATTCCACTTTTGTGGAAAAGTTTCCTGCCGGAGATGCAAGAAAAGCAGCTAAAGCTTAAAGCAAAGCAAAGTACAGCTGCTTTATTTTATAGCCTATACTAAAACATTAGCACATACTGAGACATATTTTCTGCCGAGATGTTAAATTGGACATAAAATGTTGTGGCTCTCAAGGTGGTTTGATTTTTGTTGAAGTGACAAAATGGCTCTTCTTAACATTTGGGTTGCTGACCTAACCCTGGATTAGGGTTACGTTTAGCTGTTCAGTTGAGGTCAAGATAAAGTGAAATTCGGTTAAGTTTACATTTTGAGTAGACAGTAAGTTTAGAGTTATAGCAGGTTTAGGGCCAGTGAAAAGGAAGGTTGAACTAAATAAATATGTAGTTAAATGTCAATTAAAAGGTGTACAGCTATGAAGCAGCTATGGTGGAGTATCGAAATAAAGTGTTATCATGCTTTTTGACTGTCATCATTGTCCATCTGTTCTTAATGTCGTAAATCCCTCAGTGCTCTGAGGCCAAAGCCAATCCCGTTTACTTTAGAGTATAAAGGGTGAAAAGCAGGCAGAGTCTCACTTTCATGTCAAGCTCCAGTCAAACAATGAGTCTTATTTGTCTCGAGCAAGACTTGACATTCCAGCTTTAATTCAAAGGTCATTGCAGGGAAGCTCTGGGCTCAATCAATAGTCTGTCTGGTTACTGTGGGTAACGCTGAACTTCTTGGCACTTCTAGGTGCTCTGTATTCAAGATCAAAACACCAAATTCCATTGGAAAGACTTTAAGAATTCATGAATGACCATGAGCCATAGTTGAGAGAGGGCATCTTTCATTCTGTTGGGCCAGGATAATGAAGATCGTAGCAGTCTAAGTAAGAGGTGTGTGGTTTTGGGTGTAACTCAGAGGCTGTTTTTACAGTGTTAAAGGTTATTGACCAAGAACTAGATGACTATGAACAATTTGTATCAACTGAAAGCCTTTGACCAAAGGAAGATATTGCTTATCTGTCAGCTACCTTTTGTGTAATCCAAAACTTTTACAGTATGTGTAAAGTCAGTAGTGGGTGTTTGAATGCTGACATGTGGTTTAGATTGCACTCAGTTTCTACTCAAACACATGTGTCTGCCTGACTGTCTGCACATCTGTTTCTCTGGTGGGTGTTTGAACTTCAGAGGGTCCTGAAAAGCAGTGCTGCTCTTTTTCAGTCTGTACAGAGAAAAACAGTGTGACACTGAGGACAGGATGGTTTTTGCTAAATGGTGTGCAGTAGAAAGAACAAAGATCACAAAGAACCTTCAAAAAAACTTGACCACATGTTTGAGGGATGATGTATACATACTGAAGTATAGCCTCTTTTATAAAGCCCATTACAACTGAAAAACCAACACAAGACCAGTAGTAGATATTATGGATGTCTTGTTTATAAAGAAGTCGGGAGCCAAGTAATTAGGCAAAAGGAAGACATCTTACAGTCATATAGTTGCCACATACACACTACAGTGTTACCCTTAATTTAGGTAAATCAATTGTTCTGACAAATTCCAGTCTCGTGATGATGTGTACAATTCACCCATTTAAACTTTAACTTATGAATTAGTTTCATAGCATTTACTGAGTAATTTATAGTTATTATCAAGAGCCTTAAAATAAATAAATAAATATCAAACCTAGAGTTTAAGGGGTTGCTTCATAAGCAAATGCTTAAAGAGTAATTCCACAGTTTTTGCATAATTAAATTATTGGGAGGTAAAAACAAATCACCAGAGTTGTTTGATGTCAAAGGAATCATTGAGTTTTTATATGTAATGTTATTAATTTAAAATAGTGAGAAATCTGAACAAATAACTGGGGACTATTTGGCCTTAGAATGCTCTACCTCTCCACCATGAATGACTTTTTTTATTTGTTTTTGTCAATAATCTGCTCTCGAAACTATCTCAAAACAATGCCTCAGGAATCAGGCAGTGTATTCATAACAATATAATGTAATAGCCTTCTGTGATGGAGCTTTATGAGACACTCAACTCTTCAGACGTCTCATCCCATCACCACCACTGTGAACAATTCTGAGGTACGTTTCATTAGACCATCTAACCACTCTGAACGACTTTGTTTAAATTTTAAAGATTTAGAATTATGCAGATATTTTGAATTTGGGTGAAATTCCCCTTTAATGAAGCTTAACACTAACTTTGTAAAGCTAATACTAAGCTTTATTAAAGGAGAATTTCAACAAATTCCGCCAAAATTCCAAGTGTCACTGGGTAATCTCTCTACACAGTCAACTGCTTCTGTAAATGTTTCTTTGCAGGTGAAATCAGATGCAACTGCCTTATATTTTCTCTTACAGGATCACTTTATTCAAATGCTAGTAGAGCTAAATAACTATGCTTGTTTTCAAACACCATTTGTTACATCCATTCTTTTTGGTGAAGTTTCCACATATTAAAGTCCATGTAAAGTGAATTCTGAGATTTGTTTCTAAACACTTTATACATGTTAGAAAATAATTGCTGAAAACACATGAAAAGATTGTGGACTATGTAATTCTGAAATGTGGAGTTAGACCGTTAAACTGTTTTTTTATGGTCAGGGTCAGGAAATCATGGCTCAAGGACACACTGGAGCCACTGAATAATGCACTGGAGCATGACCCCTCCCCTAACACTATAATGTTATAAAAACTGGAGCGCATTAGCAACAGTGCTTCTCCCAGCCTAACTTTACTTTAGTAATACCTATTTCTAACTTGCATAAATGGGAGAAAGACAACCTTGAATTCTGCATCTGGTGGCTCAGACATTTGGCTGTATTGGTAATAAAACTGCTAGACAAAGCAAATTCTGTATGTTTGTGTGGAGCTGAAATCTGGTTCCTATTCTTCAGCTTCTTGTTCGGATTTTCCCGTTCCACCTTAAACGATGCAGCATTCTGGTGAACACCATGCTGAAGAGAGGATGCCCCCGTTCTGATTGGCCGTGGTTTTAACACCTTCAGTGGACACACCCCCAGAATTTCAGAGCATCACTCGTTTGGCTCAGTGGTTAATGACGCTTTTTTCTGTGGTGTGACAAACTCAGAACACATTAACATAACATATTAATTTCTGCTTTACATGGACTTTAATATTTATTTAAATGGGAAATTTGGACCCAGATTAGAGTAAGGGGAAAAGCATGCTTTAAGTATAGCCCACCAGGCGTGGGGTGCTGGGGAAGCTTTTCCTCATGCTCATGCATTTCTCCTGATCCAGGAACAGGGAGTTGGCCTTGACTGAGATGTCATGCTCCAGAGCCACTTTTGTCTTCACCAGGTTCTGCAGAGTGTTTTCAGCCTCCATCAGCCTCTCCCTCAGCTTGTGAATGGTGTCCTCAATCTCCCTCACCTCAATCACCAACCTGAGAGACAGAGAGAGAGAGATAAAGAGAGAGAGATAAAGAGAGATAGAGAGAAAGAAAGAGATAGAGTTCAAGATGAAGCCCAAAAAGAAAACAATTGTACCAGTTTTTGTGACAAGCAAATGTTACACTTCAAAAAAATGGATCCTCTTTTTGATTTTCCTGAAAACAGTTGTGCAAGACAATCTGCAATATGGGGTCTACAGGGCTTCACCTGTGATGTGGATTGTCTCTGCAGAGCTCTACGTTGGGTCTGCGGGTTCTCTCCTCCAGACGGGTCTGTGCCACCTTTAAAGGGCTCTCCTTATCCCGAATGGCCTTTTTCAGGGCCTCAATGAGCATCTCAGTCTGGAAGATCTCCTGAAGGGTCTGAGAGAGACAGAAGTGTATTTAGAGATGTCCAGCTATTATAGTTCTGCTATTCATGCTGCTCAGAAAAAAAGGAAATCTCATTTGATGTTTTGTAGTAGATGAAAGAAGATATAATTTAACAAAAGATTAAAAGCCATGTCTAAATTAGATTGATATCAGTTGGGGTTGCATAAGTACCACCAATACTTTTAATTACCCAAATTTGGTTTATGCCAAATGGGTCTTGTATTAGCAATTCAGACTCAAGTTGCTCTCAAACCTGATTTCAAATCACCCCAGCTCACAACTTATCTTACCCTTTAACTGACTCAGCTCAGACTCAAGACCAAAAAAAAAAAACCTAAAGAAAAAACATACAAATCAAACTGATTAAGTTAGGGCTGCCAACCTTAATGTGGTTAAACTTTAGTTTCCAACCTTACATTTATGACTTTGTCAGTCAGTTTTGTTTAGGTCATGCATGGCCATTACTGTAATGCTGTTCTCCCACAGCCCCCCGCAATGTCAGGTTCAATACAGCTTCAAATAATGAGCATTTCATTATAAAAGACCTTCATGCTGATGGACAGAATGAAGTGCAACATGTAGTAAATGCAGTATAAAGAAGAAAAACAACTTGAAACAGTGTGACTAGCAAGTAGTCTGGATAAAAACATGCTAATTAGCGATCACTAATTTAGCTGAAGTTGTAAGCTAAGTTACAGATCACATTTCTTTAAAAATAAAAAAATAGCTAGATTATTATGCTAGCTAGCACACTTGCTATACAAACAGCCAACAGACCAGCTGTTTCAAGATGTTTTGCTTTAAACACTGCGTTTACGGTGTGAAGTGCTTCAGTTCTGTCCTTCAGACTGAAAGTTTTTCTTTAAAAGACTTGTTATTTGAAGCTATGTCAAACTGACCAGTTTTTAGTCTTTGTTTACTAACTTTACTTTAGTCTTTGTAGACTAAAGACTTGAGACTCAACTTAGAATCACACACAAGAGACTTGAGATTTAGACTTATTCACCTCTGGCTTATGTATAATACCTTCAGCCTAAACATATTGCAAATCGTATTAAAATGCTGAAATGATCGCTCTACCTCAATGCAAATTCAAATAAATGTGCTTGAATGAAACACAGTTATTGACTAAAGGAAAGACAATTTCACTCAAATTACTTGAAAAAAGTAACATGTCTAGAAACAAGCTGAATATGTGCAAAGAGTCAAGTAAGAAAATCTCCCATGAAGAGGAACATTTAGATTTACCTTCAGGATATTTTCACTCTCACTAAAATACCATTTTTTCATGGTCACATTACTTTTAATTTACCTCCAATCTGCTCTTTTTCCCTTTTGCACATTTGATGTATTCACATTTGTCCAGTCACCGTAGCTCACAGCCCAGGTGACGGCGCTTTATTGGTTACCTTGTGCCTCTGATAAGAGCTGTCAATGGCTTAAGCCATCCGGACAGCATGAGAGCCTCACTATGGCCTTCAGTTAAACCTCTGCACAATAGCGTAGTGTGTGTTATCACACATGCATGGTGCAACAAGTTCATCCTTCCAGGTCCTCTTTAGCAGTATTTAACAGAAAACTCAGTTTGAATGCCTGTCCCTATAATGCAATTACAGCAGCGGCATCTGAATTTAGCACACACACTGATCCAATCATGAAAGATGGTGGGGGAATCTTGAGGTTGTATGTTTTGTAGAATTGAGAAATCCAGATGAATATGCATTCCAAGGGTTTGTTGGTCAGCCATCATTATCTTGATATCTCAAGTTGTGGAAAGAACCCCATTTCCTTATTTGTTACAGGAAATGTCAATGAAACTTCAATGGAAATATGGCCACATATCCAAGGGCAGCTGGTTGTTGTTACCATAATTCAAATGATCTATTTGGATTAAAGTTTTGCCTCTGAGAATGAATAACAACAGCCAGAGAATTTCACAAATTATGTTGGATTTAACCACAAAGCATGCAAAGAAATGATCCGACACGAACAGATGGCTACATGACTGATTTCAAAAAAGACTGCACTTCAGAATGAAAGCTGTGGTTGTAGGCTGTCAAGCGCACAGTGGTTTTAAAGGACTTTTATAATCGTTTTCATGTTTAGTCAAGGTCAAACAGGGACATGAGATGTGATATGAGCACTGTGTACCTCACCTTGGCCAAATGAGTCTGCAGGCTGTTCTTGGTTTCCGCCATTTCAGAAATGCGGTTGGTGAACGCTACGTTGACGGTGTTGAACTGGTTCCACATCTCATTGGAAGTGGTGTTGAGCAGCACCTCGATCTCATCTCGGAGTTTGTGGGATGCAGCACGCTCACTCTGAGAGTGCAGGATGTTATCGTCCGTGAATTTTGACCAGGAATCTGGTAAACTCAGGCTTTAATGAGAGTTAAAGAGAGAAAATCTGTCTGTCAGACACAATTAAGCATTTAACAGCATATTAGACTGATTTAACCTCTTAACTGGCATCCAATCTTCAGGGGTTTAATTGGTCCAGCACCTTTGGTTTATGATAAAGGTGATTCAGTGTGACAAACCTCACTGACAGACAAACTCTACACACCATACCCTCCCCATATACTGCTCTGTGAACATTTAAGCCATGGTCTGAAGATTTTCACAGGCATTTCAGGTACTTTTTCAATCCTTTCTGCTATTTCATGGTGTTTCAATTTCCTGTGTCAACTGGTTCTTTGACCTTTAAAGTGCTCATATTACAGAAAACTGAATTTCCTCACTCTTGTTTAAATAAAAGCGCCCGATATAGTATGTAAACATATTTTTAAACTACTGTTCACCCCTCAGTCTAACCAGCCCATATATGGTCTAATCTAAATAACAGAATTAGCCCATTTTAAATGTATTGTTTTTCTGATGTCACACACACACACATTATCTAAGCTACTTATCCTCCTGGGTCGAGGTGGGAAGGGGTGGGGGTTGCTGGAACTTATCCCAGCTCTCCTTGGGCAGAAGGCAGGAAACATCCTGGACAGGCCACCAGTCCATCAAAGGGCAGACACACAGACATACACATTCACACCTAGGGGCAATTTAGCATCTCTAATTTGCCTGACAGCATGTCTTTGGAGTGTGGGAAAACCCACGCAGACACAGGGAGAACGTGCACACAGCAAGGACCCTAGTCGCTCGGCTGGGGAATTGAACCTAGGCCCTTCTTGCTCTGAGGCGACATCACTACACATAAGGAGCCTAGATTGCTTTTTGAATGAGGCACAAAACAAAGCAACCAATCAGAACAGAAATAATTTATATAAATATCAGTCTTAAAGAATGCAAGAAAAATGTAATGTAGAATATTGGTATCTCATCTGAATGGATTTGTATTATATTTGATAGCCAACTTGTGCATGATTATGTAGTTAAGATTTTACCAACCAATCACTGCTAAATGCATATAAAAAAGGCACCCTTGGGTCTAGCTAGCTAGATATACTGAAAACTAGCTTTAACCACCTTTCCAACATATCAAGGCTGGAAACTCCATACAGTAACACATTGAGAGATTTTGTTTCTACATTGTTGCCACCCATGAGAGCAGAAGGCCTCCTCCGCCTCTTAAATGTTAAATACCTCTTGTATTAACCCCTGTCTATAACTTAATAATAAACCAATCAGTTTGCATTGTTGCCCATGTAGTTATTGAATAATAATCCGTATAAGGAATCAACTTAATAGTATTGGAAAATCTTAACAAACAATGTAATATTATGATTATGTTATTCAGACTAGGGAGCACAAAATAACCAAATGCTTATGAGATTTAGACCTAGTAATCAATAGCCCACTAGACGTCTGTCTCCTGTGTGGGTTTCCATTATAAAAGTGATGTTCCTGTCCTGCAGTGCAAATGTAAGCCTCCTGAAGAGGGTAAACTGACTTTATTTACACGCTGACCACTGTGCTCATTATGTCACCCACACAGGGTGGGAACCGGGTAATTCACCAGTCAGCAGCTATAGGTAAGTATCTTTGAAGACCTGTTCACCCATTTTTCAATGCTTTAACAACTTAAAAAGGATCAATGGGACAAATGTTTTTGCTCCACAGTTTGGTGCTTTCCCTGCTCAAACACAACTACTGAACCTGGTAACTACCACTGAGTTGAATCAGCTGTGTTTGGGTAGGAATATCACCAAACCGTGTTGGACTAAAGCCCTCCAGAACCATGGCCATCTGCTGTAAATTGGTCACTGAGTTTATGAAATGAACCTTACAAACGTCATAATGTATCTCGTAATAGTTCAAGGCGCAAATGTCTCCTGTCTGTCAAGAAGGAGCATAATTACATTATGTTGCCTCAGGGCAACAGTAAGAAATTTACATTTTTCTTAAAATTAAAAAAACAGTATCTTGATAAAGTATGTTAAATATGTTCTAGAGCAGGAATAAAGCTTTTTTGTTTTTATTGATTTTGCAGTTTTAGTGTTCTTAATAATCACAAATTGACCATTTTTCAAGGCTTATAGAACATTGATGGACATTTTTTGTTCCACTTTTAATAAGGTCAAAAATAGTTTAAACTGTAGAATAATATAATGGAACATCATGTTTATGACAGATATGAAAACAGAATTGTTAAAATTAAATAAATAAACTATTGAATGAACTTAATTATCTGCGATGGACTGGCGACCTGTCCAGGGTGTGTCCTGTCTTCTGCCTAGTGACAGCTGGGATGGGCTCCAGCACCCCACCGCGACCCAGAAGGATAAGCGGTTTGGATGATGTGTGTGTGTGTGTGTGTGTGTGTGTGTGTGTGAACTTAATTATGCCACACATTTATATTTAGTCAAGCATATTAAAGTTCTTGTATGGACTTTGTTATCTCAACATAAAATGCAATTTATTTATTTATCATTCATTATTTTCTGCTTGAAAGCAATACTCCTGCCATGTGAACACAGTTAATGGTTGTGAAACTCACAATGGGTCAAGGCGCTCGATGCCTCTGTAGTAGCTGATGCCGTCCGAGGTGTTCCTCAGCTGGTGACACCTGTCGTCAATGCGCTGGGCTGTGACCTTGTCATTCAAATCTCTTTCCAGTTCATGCTGGGATGCTCGATTTGACCTAAGAAAACACAGGGGTTCACATACATATGCACACACACAAACACGCACACATAGCAATCACTGTGTTCTCTTCCCTCACTTGTTTGTGTGTTTTCAGGGGAAGATTAAAGACTGGCTGTAAAATGCTTAGTTGAAACTCACGCTAGCTGTGCAATGGCTTTGTCCAAATTCCTCCTCATTCTCTCCTGACACGACTTGATCACCTCCACTTCCTAAGAAAAGATGAATAAATAAAACATAATACAGATTAAGGGCTGCTGTCGGTATAACAATGATGTTAAAGCAATGGTTCGAACAAAAATCTAATTTACACATTTTTACCCATTAATTGTTCAGTCAAGACATGTTTGTTGTCTGAAGTTTGCTTTTTTGGTTTTGCATTTGATTTATGAGCCTAATGATTAATTACAATGATCAAATAGACTTGGTATGATGTTCTATTATCTATAATAAAAGGACAAGATAATTAGACAAGTCATATGCTTTTGTTCATTGTTATAGATAATAACATGCCATGTAGTGTCAGAAACCACTGTTTAGCAACAACCATAAGCAACAATTCAATTGGTTAGGTATGCAGTCACAATGCGAAAGAGTGGCTATGAGCTTTTATTATTGGCTAGCTTTATTAGCCTCACTAGTAAGCCTGATCAATTTAATGGTCAATCACCACTCACTGACTATGTTTGTTTTAAACCCTTAAATGGCCAGCAGGTCCAAACTGCTGTTATACATCCTATGTTCATATCTTAAGAATAGCTCAATCAGTTTGCATTGTTTCCCATGTAACTGTTTGATAATCTAAAAATGCCGTAATTTACCTGGGATTTTAGTGGATTAAGGTTAAATGCTTTGCGTGCAAGACTCTACCTTGATCAGATCTTTTTCCACATCATCATGAACAAGGTCAATGGACATCCTCTTCTCTCGGTGGAACAAGCATTCCTGAGAAATCTGCAAAGGAAAAGTTATGCACTGAAGCCCATTTCCACAGTTTAAGCCAATTTACACAGTTTAAGGAAGGGCATTGCACTGTCAAATGGTCACATGGCTTCAAGGTCATTAATTGCTATAGTACTCCTGAATCTCCATTTTCAAACCTTAATTGTTTTTGGGCAGGCAAAACAGTGACTATATTTATTTATTTATGTATTTATTTATTTGTTTATTTCTCTATCTGTCATAAGGACTGGACATGAATACCAGGCTGTGCTGGTTTGATCCACATTAAAGACACTATGCCTTACGCTCTGTAGGTGTCTGTTACCTAGACATTTGTAAGAAAGCAGTGTAAACTGATCCTCCTCCACTGACCCAGTCTTGCTACTGGAGCTTTACCCAGATCACTGTGACATAGGGACATTGAAGAATGACCACCTGGACACTTCCTGTGTCATTTATTTTCACAGTTACCCAGCAACAGATCCCTAGTGACTAATGAAAAAAGTGACATGCTTGGGTACAGCGCCATGCAAAAGTTTTAAGTACCTGAAATTTTTTTTTTTTCTATTTTAAAAAGTTATTTGGTTGGTAGGCATTTGTTTGCTCAGAAAAAAAAACTAATATTACAAAGGATACAAATAATATGAACACTATACATATGTCAATGTTTCCGTTTAACCATTTCCAAGCTTCTCCTAATGGCAGCTTAGTATTGTTTGTGGATGTTCTCCAATATTTAGTTTGATGGAATTTAACAAATCTATGCGATGGTTGGGGGTGTCCAGGAAAAATCTGGAATTGAACTTTTGTTTTTCACAATATTGAGAAAAAAAAAATCTTGTTACTTATTTACTTGTTTGCTGTGTTTATGTTTATTTGCATCTGTTATAATGACATGTGGTGGGTTCACTAGCAAAACACAGCTGTTTGTAAGACAAATGGCTTTATATAATGTGCTTTGGTGTTTAGGACTTTTGCACAGTACTGCATAATTGTGTATGCATATACAGCTGCTATTATAGGACATAGAAAACATGCGGATCCCTCCCCTATAGTCTGATCACACAAACTGCCCATCAAAAGCTTAGGAACATTTAGCTGTTACTTGGCAATAATGCCTTCATTGTTCATTGTTGGTTGGCAAAAACATGTCCACATATTTTATGTCCTTGTTTAAAGCAGCTTTGGGCCAAAAGAGTTTCGATATGTGCTTTTAGCAATTCAGTAAAACTGTCAAATCATTATTTAAGCAAAACTCACTCTTTTTATCATTTGATGAACATAAAGCTGAATGTTGCAAAGTACACCCAAATGTTTGTTGTTTTTCCCATTTATCTATGGGAAAATGCCTTTTCAAAAATCTTTATCATATCTTCTGCTTAACAAAAACCAATTATGTTTTGTTGTAATTCAGATGATCCAGTGACATTCTGGGGAATCCCTGTGGGACAAAACACATCTGGTATGGAACCATTTTGTTCACATGGGACAAGTCAGTTGTGATTTGGAAAATGCCTTTCATTTCTCCCATAGAGAAATCTGCTTAAACCCAGAGTCCATTATATGGATGTCATGCACTACAGAGCGAACCGCTACTTCAGAAATCTATGTTTCATCATATAAGCAAACTGACACCCATGCACTGTTTTTAAAAATGCCCACACACTTCTCACCTGCAGTGGCCCCTCTGTCTCAGCAAGGGCTCTCTCCAGTCTTCTTTTCACCTCAGTTAGTGCTGCTATCTCTGTCACCATGCTGTCAATCTCATGGTGCAGCTCAGATCTCCAGAAGCTGATGTCACTGAGCCTCTCTCCGAGGTTCCTACTGGTGTTCTCCTGTGTCCTGCGGGTCAGCTGCTCTCTATCCTGAATCAGTCTGATCGTGTCCCTCCGCAGCCTCTCCGCACTGTTCCTAGATGACTCTGATTCTCGGTAGTTATTGTAGTTGGATTTAAACCAGTCATCAGGCGTATAGCGGGTATTCAGTGCTGTTCTGTTGGATGGATAGAACATGGTCTTGGCCCGGACCAGCTCCAGGTTGTCCCTCTGGGAGGTGGACATGATAGAAGGAATAGCACTTCCGGTCCTGAAGTAGGTGTTAGTCCTCCAGGGCATGTTGGCGTTTTGGTTGGTGGTCAGGGCCGGTTGAAAATTCTTATAACTGGATGCCGTAGTGGAAATGGCTGGTAAGAAGTTGCTGGTCTTGGGCCGTGTGTATGTGGCCGTCTGCGTGGATCCGATGAGCTCCATATGTCAATCAAAAATACTCAACTGCTTTCTTGAGATATGAGAAAGATAACTGTTATGATGAAAAGAATGCATTATTATAATTATATAATTGTAATATACTCATATAATTGTATAAATATTGCTGTAAATTGAGTAATATTGTTAGGAAATATAATAAAAGAGTGGCTTTATCTGTCAGAGACTATGGTATGCATGACCCATCTATGCAGTGCATTACCTATAATGCTGTGCATCACAATACCTGAATCCACCCTAACTATAAATCACTGATGCTAATTGAAGAAATTCATTGTTTACTTTGTACTGGTAATAAATGTGAAATATTGCACTTGCTATGTAATCCAGTAATCTGAAATATGTCTTTTTACTTTCCCATGAGTCAAAGGAAAGTTACACACATATTGTTTGGGATTAATCCTGACACCAAAGGAAAGAAAAGAAGAAAACAAAGTAGAAAACTTGCGCATTAAGTGCTTGTAAAAGTTAATCAGTTTAAGCTGTTGTCTATTCTCATCTACATCGCCCATATTTTAGAGCCTTACCAGTCCAGATGCTGCATTCAAGGTTGACTCAGGTGCACGTATGGCTGTAGAGAGACGCTTCTGGTGAGCCAAAGCGCACATTCAGAGTGACTGAATAAGTGTGCATGGCAGGCTGCCGTTCTGCAGTATTGCATTATTGATAGACAGCCACTCCGGCCAGTCAAACAACCCAGAGGCTTTTTTTTTTGTTGTGAGTAAAGTGAGTAAAGCCACATTAGCCAGAGAGTTGCCTGAGGGGCAGTTGCCATGGGAGTGAAGTTAGGGAAGCTTCTCAGACAAACGAAAGGCCTTTTCCTATTCCCCACTCTGTAAATGATACTGTCTGCTGTTTGCCCTGTTTATGGTTCTAAAGGGATTTCTGTGTTTGTTTTGTTTGTGCTGTTCTGTGTTTTGAGTCTGTTTCCTTTTTATCGTAGCTTCATGGATTGTCTTTGTGTTGCACTGTTGTTTTCATGTTCATTCTATGTGAAGCTATCTGACTCTACTATTCTACAACCCTGTTTCCAAAAAGGTTGGGACACGGTGCAATGTAAATAAAAATAGAATGCAATGATGTGCAAATCTAATGAACTATTTAACTGAAAATAGTATAAAGACAACATAACAAATATTGAAACTGAACATTTTTTATTGTTTTTTGAAGAATATATGCCCATTTTGAAATTGATGGCAGCAACACATTCCAAAAAAGTTGGGACAGGGGGATGTTTACCGCTGTGTTGTGTTACCTCTTGTTTTAACAACACTTTGTAAGTGTTTAGGAACTGTGGAAAAAGTAAACTTTTTCACATGATATAGGATTTCAGCTGCTCAACAGTTTGGGGTCTCCTTTATTGCACTTTTCATTTCATAACTTGCCAAATATTTTTAGTGGCTGACAGGTCTGGACTGTAGGCAGGTCAGTTTAGCATCCATTGTAATACATTATGTGAAGAATATGGTTTGACATTGTCTTGCTGAAATAAGCAAGGCCTTCCCTGAAAGGCCTTCCACCCAATGACCGCTGGGATAGCCTCCAGCAACCCCCATGACTCAAAATGATAAGCAGCTTAGATAATGTGTATTATTATTATTATTATTATTATTATTATTATTTATGTACAACAGTTCAGCACAAAATGTAATTTAATAACTGAGGGAAAGTTCTTTATTGACGTGATTCTGTTTTTTGTTCTGCCAAATACAAATAAATCTCCATTTCCATTAATACTGTATGGGCACCACTGGTCAAACGATGTGTTTTGATGATTTTCTAAGATTAAATAAGTTATACATCCACCACAGAAAACACACATCTGCACATTTTAGTACACAATTACTGTTTATTTGCAAAATCTCATATATTGGGAGAAAAAAAAAAACATGAAATATGGCCTGTGCAAAAGTTATGCCACTAAAATTTGAAGAAAGGCCATTTTAAAATGTGTTCTTTGTAGTGTATACGGTAGCTTAATCACTTCGAAAATGAACCAAACATGTAATTTAAGCACGTGTATTCTTTTGCATAGTTCCATTACTTTTGCATTTGATTGTATTTAGTCAGCTATAGTCATCGATTTCTGATCTATATGAAGTGCTGACACAGGAGAGCTGCATGTGGAGGCCATTCAGACCCCCTGGTGCGTCTCTGTATGAATCTCTTTTGGCCAGCATTCATCCTGAACCAGTGAGTTAGCTGTCACACAATCCAGTCATGCCAAATTAATCACCCATGAAAACAAAAGATAGCTGAGGCAACAGGGCACGCAAGTCCTCTAGAGCCACACACACTGCTCTCACACACTGAGCACTCTCACACACTGGGAATCGACTGTGGCTGCACTGTAGATATTATTTTAGTCATATAATTAATAGTTCCAGTAGTCTCTTTACCTGATCTTGCTCATCTAGCATTGCAGTTGTATTAATGTAAATGGCTTTTTATCAGTTATAGGAACTAATGCAAAGTTAAGATATTTTAACTCCTTAAACTATAAGCGTCTTTAAGTGGGCTCACACTTTAATTCCTCTCATCACAACATAACCAGTAATTCTGTAATAGTTAGTGAATAATGAGTCTTGAAGGGCCAGATTACACCTAACTATTATTGCATCCCTATTCACCTTCTGGAGCAGTGAAACTGACAAGATTTCCCACTTTAAAGGCATTAAACCCCTTTCTGATGGTGTATCTTGAAGGTGGGAGGAAGGGTTGAAAAAAAAAAAAAAGCATTGTTGAGTTGGGCTGTTTAAAGGTTTTATGTTCACTGGCCAATAAATACAGAAGAAAACAAGATCGCTAATGTTATTGCTTATTTTAACCTTATAACTTATGAATATAACTGTAGTAATTGTCTATCAGTCATCATTACAATGGGTTACCCAAATGACATGAAAGCAACAAGCTGAAAGCTAAAGTTAGCAATGTAGCTACCAGGCTATGTGGATACCTCACATTTGGTTCATTTTCCACATCCACTTATGCTGCACTCTGCAAACATTATTCAGTTGAATTGTGTCTGTGATAAAGAAAAAACATTAATGACTAAGGTAATGACCAAGGTAAGCATAACACTAACGCTAGCTTGTTTGTATTCATTAGCCTTTATATTAGTGGCAAAGCTAGCAGTTAGGATTGAATTGCACTGCCTGGATTCCCAGTGGTTGTCTGATGTATTTACATAATGCATGCCAGATATTGTAGTGAGGAAACATTGATGAACAAAAACATGAAAACAATATAAAATGGTGAATTTGGTCAAACTGATGAAATGCTTCACTATAGAATACTGCTTTTAGATTAATAACTGAACAATAAGACTTGTTTTCAACAGATTAAAGCTAAAGATTAAAATCCGGCTCAGAACATGTGTAGATGTCTCTAAAATTCCAGTTTCAGGTTTCCAGCTGAATGCTGAACATACGAGGCCACAGTCTGTTTTAACAAGTCCTAAATCCAGATGCAGAGGAAATAGAGGTATTCCTGTGTGCATAAGGCTGCAAGATGTATGTATTTCTGATGTGTGCTGTAGGGGTGTGCACATATGAATAGGAACCTCAGCTGGATGTAAAGATTTTAATCTTGAAGGGTATGTGTGTGTGTGTGTGTGTGTGTGTGTGTGTGTGTGTGTGGAGAACTTTCACAGCTGCATATATTTACCTCTGTCAAATAGTTTTATCTGAAAAGCAGTGGGTTTTTCACTATATGGTACAAGTGGGACACACACCCTTCAAGAATGTGCAGAGGAAAAGGCAGCATCCTTTTTTTTTTTAACATATACTGAAATACGTCCCAGGTCCCAGCCTGGGACACATATGGTTAAGCACATGTTCTCATATTCAAGTGTTACAGAATTTTCAAATGCAGCTAATACTTTATTTCTTAAATGTTGCACTGTTTTTAATTAAGATATAAATTAAAGGACCTGGATGTCATGGCTGTGCTTTGTAGATGAGCCAAGCTACTTTAAATCACTACCTTTTGGTTCTGGTAGGCCCAGGGTGACCAGTCTTTAAAGGGACTCTAGCCAAAATAAAAAATGTAAAGGTTGATACATCTGTTGTAAACATACCGACATGTCTCAGTGCTGTAGTGGTCTCTAAAGTGGGATTTTCTGGTATGAGACAAGGAAAACCCCCTTCTGATGATGTATGTTAAGGATGGAAAAAGTATTGAAAAGCAGCTTTATAACTGTTGTAACTGGAGATTTGTGGCTTTCTAGATATCTTACCTCAGTTTGGCTACATTTGACTGAGGTAAGAATTACTCAAATGCATGGCTTGGCTGTATATATTAGCCTATAGCTCAGTGGCTAGGCTCAGGATTGACACCACAGGAATGCTCAATGTATATATGACATATTTGTGTAATGAATGAATTCTAACTACATGGCACTTATTTAAAACTGTGTTAATATCAAATATACTTGCTAATATAACTTCTGACACTGCATTTATTCTATAAAATAGACAGAAGTGAATTACATAGCCAAAATCAGTAGTACAAGCCATCTTGACCATCTTGACACCAAACATGTCAAGGGTGATCAGTTGTATCTGTTTCAATTTGATTTTTGGCTAAACTATTTCTAGATCTTTACCCCATACACATCCAGGGCCCAAAGTTTTATTACATACTTCTATAACCTAAGAATAGCTCAGCCAGTTTGCACTGACGTATCTGTAATTACTGAATAATAAGCCTTAGTATGTAATAAGCCTGGGATTTTAAGGGGTTAGCCCGCATTTAATGCAATGCTCTCTGTGTTTGCATCATTCTAGTTTAACATATTTGTGTTTAGAGAGGCTTTTTTGTATACTGAGGCTGAACAAGTGTCCCAAACAGAGCTCCATCCATCTATGGCATGGTCCAAAGTTCTTATTACAGTTAATCGTTTTTAGTGCATGTGTTTTATTTGAAATTAATTGAATGATTTAGTCACCCATGTGTGGACAAATCAGTTTATCTCTGCTCTATTATTATAGGTTTTAGGCCGCGTGCCATAACAGAATGACATTAGTTGCTGTGGCTACCGTTGCTGGTGTAGATAATCATGTCTATAACGAAGGGAAATTGGAGCCGTGAATCAGTGAGTCACCTCTCCCACAGCTTCACACGGCCTTATCAATCATTCATCCTGCAGGAAGAGAGCACACGGGGCAATTTAACACACCACAATCAGCCACAGGTCCTGTTACGGCCAGTGCGGTGATGCATCCTTCACACTGATCAGCTGTGTGTTTTGGTGCTGAAGAGGCTGATGACATGCCTTTGACTCAAACAAAGGGGTGAAGAACCTTTTCTTTTTTTCTAATCGCCATCAGCTCTTCAGATGGCTTTAAGAAAATAAAGACTTACCTTCAGAGAACTGGCATATTGGTGGTTGCATAATTTTTTTTTTTTTATATTCACATGGCTGGTTTTGGTTGCAGAAGTATGTGTGTGTAGGGGGAGCGGACTATGCATATGAAGCTAATGCTACATAGTTAGTAAGCTATTTCAGAGGAGATTTTATCAACCAGATCATGTTATTATTCCATAACCTTTGACTCCACAGATTAACCCTCCTAAGTCCTCCTATGGTGTATATGCCTTCAAACGCCTCTTCTTACATTGTATTCAATTATTCATCACTAGTCGCTCACTGAAACAAGAGATTCTGTCAAATATGCACATTTAAATATCTTAATCCATACCATATTTTGATTTCAATCTTAGGAAATTATTGTGTGCACTGTTGAGTAGACAGTATGGACTTTATAAACTTTTTTTTATTGTTTGATATAAAAAGTGGAAAACAGTAGAAAAAGCAGACTCAAACCTGTCAATATTGAATGTAAAATGAATGTAACAGCAATGTAATTATGATGCAGTTGTGAAGTCACACATGAATAATGATGAATTATGACTCAAATGTGTAGAAAAATGATAACTTTAGCCTTATATGGGTTAAAATATTTAAGAAGACATGAAAATTACTTTATTGTTGTTTCTTCACTATTTAATCTGAGCCAAAATCAATTTCTATTTGCATAGACCACATCAACATATGCATTAATTATGTAATTGTGCACTAGATGTGGTGTTTACTAGGTGTGGCTGTTCATTCTTCTTTTCATTGGCCTGTAGTAGTTTCTAAGTACTTGCTTCACTAATGTAAAATAACACAGCCTGACTGTCCTGCCAACTCCAGTCTGCCCAGCCAAAAGCCTGAGGGTCAGTGTATGAGGACAGAAGTCATTAGAATGGGAGGTGCGGATGTGTGTCTCTGTGCTTTAATTTCCTGCCAGCTTAGAATGCCAGGTGATTTTGGTGTAAAGTTTATCCCTCATAGCTGAGAAAGCACTTCTCCTGGGACAGTCTGCATCAATAGCTCTGTGTTGTTGGACTGGCCATTGATAACCATTGGAGTCATTGTAAACAAAGAAAGCTCATATTTAAGAGGTGGTAGTCGGTATCTTAGCCCAAACACATTCGCCAGTCTCACTCTCACAGTTATAGTTGCTCAGTGAAGTCACAACAGCCAACCAATCAAGTGCTATCCCTCAGTGTCCTCCAGAAGGAAGACCTACTATGACATCCCACAAGACTTCAACCTAGAACGTGAGTGAAAGGTTATAGCAGGCTATATATGTTGCAGCCTTGCGCCTCTCGAGTGGCCTGGGTGCTTTGCTACATACCACAGATGTGTGAGGGGCCAAAGCAAGCTTGCAGCTAATGTAACAAACACCTATAACACTCTCTGATGAACTGAATCTATCTAACCTGTAATAAATGGGAATCTTGAAACTTCCTTGAGAAGTTCTCTAATACAATAAGGTGCCCAAGTCAGAGACCACGCTTCATTTATGTCAATTCCTGTTAAGAATTTTTCATTTTTCAGGAAAAAAAAAAATTCTGAAAACATATATTTAACAGAAAATTACGCAACAACAGAATATAACACCTTTTTTTTATTACTGTTTGTCTCCACTCTTTGTCTTTATTACAGCATCTCCTCTTTTCAGGAGACTTGCTTTCACAGAAATCTGCAGGAATATTTTTCCACACTTTCAAAGTTCAAGTTGGTTGAATTTCCCAAACATGTTCAATAATGTTGAGTTCTGAACTTTTTTTTATCCATTTCCTTTCCTTGATAAGGGCTTCTTGACAGCTACACATCCTTTCAGACCCATAGAGCTGAGTTGTCTTCTCACAGTGGAAGGATGGACAGAAACACCTGTGGATTTTCTCAGATCTGAAGCAGCTTGATTTTCTCCTATCTCTCAAAGATGAAAGCTTTAAGTGTTGTTTTTTTCTGATGGTGACAGGCATAGTGGTCTACCAGGTCCCACTTTCTTTATACTTTTCAATAACTTTTTGAACTCATCTATTTTTTCATTTATTTTCCTTCCCCCTTCTTATCCAAGTGGATTATGTTACATCTTATCTCGCCAGAAACATCTGCATGAAGGGTGGTCTCTGACATTTGCACAGTACTGTATATGGCATTTTTGAATAAATCAGAATGAGAATTTGGCCTCATTGCCCAAATATTTACACATTAAAGGAATTTGCCTTTGGTTACACAATATCCAAAATATGAAGATAAGGAAAGTGGATTATTAGTCTGAAAGCTCTTCCAATAGCATGTGAACTTTTTGACTTTGTTGCCTCAGATCTTTGAGAATGAATCTGTGCACTTAAAGAAAAGGAGAGTCAGATTGAAAGTGGCATATGACAAGTGGATATTGAGTGCACCGTGAGCTGTCATATGATGTTAGCGTGAGTGCAAATCGAAGCAACAAGGAGCTAAAGGCATCCGAGGGCTCGGCAGGATGAGTTTCATCTGAGCTAAGAGAGAGAGAGGGGAAGAAATAGAGTGAGAGACAGAGAATCTGACTCTTGAGCACTGGCTTGCCTCAAATTTCAGTCCTGTTATGGGTGTGGCAGTCCGTTACTTAAGCTGAGAGGAGATGGATTGCACCATAACCTCATTCCTTTTCCCAATCAATATTAGTTTAATCCTTGGACCCTAGACTTATTGTTGCTGTGTTGCTTGTTATAATGTTTTTTGTCTGTAGTCTGTTAATGTTAATTTAACATGAGGCCTCAGATAGATAGAAGATAGATAGTTTAAAGGGTTAATAAGTTCCATCCTTTGCCAAACTTCAGCTCCAAAACTGTCAGTCATGAGCACTCTGAACATGGACGTAGAGGAAGGAACACTGTTTACTATCCAAACACCATTCAAGCTCAGGAAAAACACATTGGGAGGAGCTGTGTAGAAAGTCAGGAAGGGTCTTTTGTTTACTTTCCCCACTTTACACGTTCACAGTGTCTATCACGGAAGACTTAACATTCTGCTGCAGAACAGCTCCCAATTGCACTTTCTTAAAGAATGTGTTCTAAGGCACTTAAAAAAGGAGGCACTTAAAGATCAGAGAATGGAGATTCAGCTGCCAGACCTACTTACCAACTTGAACAGATTCTAATAGAATCTGTATCCATTAATACTTTATGTTGTGGCTATCACAGCTGACCAGAGGAGTAACTGAGCTATTAAATCCGAGGGACTGACAGATACCCCCTGCTGAGACTGATGTATAGACCCACAACAAAAAATAATCAGAGCTTGTTATGAAAATTCAGCATGTAGTTTTAGACTTTAGTAACCTTGCATGGTTGCATGCACTATCTAATCTAATCAACACAATTACCCCCTTTCTTCAACTGGGATTGATTAACCAAGGCACGTTTGGTGCCTGAAGTTTGCTTCTTTGGTTTTGCACTTCATTAAGGCTGTTCAGACTGGCGATGTGGTTTACAACACAGTATGACTTACCGTGAAATATAAAAACAAATAAAACTTGCACAAAACCATGTAGCACTCAAAGTAACCATGTGGTTTGAGTAGGTTGAGAAAAGTTTTGGGGGTGTATTTAGGAAAAAAAGATTTGGGTGACTATTGACTTCTTGTGCTTGTTAGCATACTAAACTAAAAAAAGCTTCCAGACTCCAGAGACATTTCCACTGTTTGGATATTAGAGGGTAGTAGGAAAATTGTGCATACATTTTTTCCATTTTCCTTTAATATGAAGATAACTTGACAGAGTTTTTTTAGATTCTACACTCTGCAATCTGCAGTGTGAGCAGGAGCGAGAGCAGCGTTCTTATTGGGATATGGAATGTCACAGTTATGCAGCTGCATCGTGCGTCATTCAAACACATGCCTGTTACATTCCAAACTTTAATAAATCTCCTAAATATATTCCTCAATGTGTGGTCCTTTTAACAGGACATAAGAGAAGCATTTCATCATTAGCAGCGTCACATTTGCAAACTTTGTTTGCAAACAAATTTTGATTACTTTCAAAAAATATCTAAAATGTACATAAAAATGTGCATGTGATGACTGTGGAACCCAGTGGGGCAGGTTGAAAAATGCTTTGATGATTTTTCAGTACAATGTTTGTACAAATTATATTTGATAACTGTGGTTACTCCACACTTTTTCATTCAAATTGTCCAATCGTTTGTCTTTATAAATGTCAATTTACTTTGCTCAGTATCCAGTGAATCTGATGTTTTTAGACACAAGCGCACTCAGACATTTAGATTTGATAACCACATTTATAACTATTATAGCCTCATTTTGTGCCCATTTGCACTTCTGCAGAAACAGAAGTCACATTTAATTAAAGTGCAACAAGCAGACTGGATTGCTCTACATCTATCTTTCTACATTGATGATCATTCATTGACTGCATATTAGTAAGACTCGTAAATTTTGTTGTCTTAAAGTACCAATATCTCCTGTGTGGATCAGTAAAATATTCCTGCATGCTTTTTTGGGGTGAAATATTTAGTTATTATTCAAGTGTGTTGTCCCTACAACTGATTAGAAGAAAATGCTTTATATTTACTTCAGTTCTTATGGAATTGAAGTCATTTTTTTGTGTGTTCTCTTCCAGCTATCTTATTTAGATTGCAAGAACACAATACAAGGCAGTGTTTTGCCCACAGCCTTTTGGGTAACACTTTCTTGAACCTTGCTACATAACGTTGACATAACCATGTAAACATGTCATATAGTATTATGAGTTGTCATGGCAGATTTAGTTCCATAATGTAACGGTGTCATGTTACCATTACTGGTAATCTTCATGACAGTTGCCAGAATGTTTAATGCTGTCAGCTGTCATGACATCTGTAATTACAGTTACCAGTAATTGTAACATGACATTGTTGCATTACTGAACATTATCTATCATAACAATTTAGAACATCATATGAAATCTGCCATAACATGTTTATGGTATGCTTATATTGATGTTGTACACTCTCAGAAGTAAAGGTATGTCACTGGGGCAGTACCTCTCGTCACTGGGGTGGGACCCTCAAGGGTACATCTCAGTACTTTAGTCAGGGATTATTGTAGCATAATCCTTTAAAATTATATTTTCTAAGTTGTGTTGACTTCACACAGCCCACCTCGTCTCCAGGCTTTTTATTTTATTGTTTTGTTTTAAAACATTAGGATATGGAAAGGTAAAAATATGTACTTTTCACCTGGAAAAACTTATTTAAGGTGCACAATTGGACCTTAAAACCACTGTTGTACCTTTGAGGGAACAGTTACATTGTTTGTGCCTTGATGAACAAAAAATGTACCTTCACAGCACCTTTATTTCTAACAGTGTGTAGTGGAGTTCAAGTAAAGCATTGCTGCCTTTTTCTTTCTCCCAGGAAACTCTAAATATTGAGCCCAATGACATCTTTAGAGTGCAGGCTTCTGTGGTCTATTTTTGCATTCTTTACTGCAGGTCTGGAGAAGAAAGGCCTAGAAGGACAATATAAGGTTACACAGAGGAACCAAATGGGCGCCTCAGATCAGAGATCAGATTAGAACAAACCTCACTGAAAGGAGATGAAGAGGGCACTTATGACTTTGAGCAGTGCAGAGGTTCTCATTATGAAGGCCAAACGTAGCAATACATCAAAGAGATCTAGAATGGAACCGACGAAAATTACAAAACAAAATCACAGTATCCTCTTTCAGACTCAGCAAAAGAACTGTAATAAGCCACGATAAGCTCAATATGCTAATTTACTTCATGCAGATTTGATTACTGAGCTATTGCTGTCTGTCATGTCTGACTCTTGCCTTGTGCCTTAAATGCCTATGAAATCTGAGGTAACTAATCAAGGTCTTCATGAGCACTGAAATGTAGTGCCATGTTTACTAGATTACAGAAACTAAATGCATTGCGTGACATAAGTTTTAAGGGCCTATACTTTGCATTTTTCTTGTACTTTATATTTTCTATTCAGACATGCATTTAGAAAATTTAGATGACTTTTTCTTAAGCAGTAATAGTTTGTCTTTACCATTCTCCAACTGTCTTTGAGAATGAGCATGTTACAACTGGCACATTTATAACATATATTGTTGAGGCTTAAATAACATTACAATGTATAAGATATCAAAAATCTCCAAATCTAATGTAAGTTAATCTCTAAATTCAACAAAAGATTCTTTCCTGTGAAATCCCAGGCCTGATCTACACTACATTTGCAGAGTCATTTGAATGGATGCACTGTGTCAAGAGAGTGATATACAGCTAAACAGCAAAGCACCAGAAAGAGCATAAACAAACATACAAACAAGTGTCTAGTGTTGGGATCAATGGTAACAGATCAATGTAGAGACAATAGAGGCTTTCAATGACTTTTGTAAATTTATAAAGTGGTTTATTGTTCAGATTAATCACTTTTTAATGTATGTTTTTGTTGTCTTTTTAGTAATTTTTGTGTTTTTTGCATTGAATATATGTGTTCAGTAACTGGTAAGCTCAATTTCTGCTGAACTGGAGTCTTGATCAGGGGTGCCCAGTCCTAGACGTGATTGAGGCAGGGCTGGACTGGGACCTAAATGTGGCCATGGACCTTTGTCTAAACTAGCTGACTACATGGTTTCCCCAACTATGACCCCCAAAACCAATATTTTTGATGCATATTTTTGAGCAACAATAAGTTTATCTATACATAAGCATGAACACCTCAAAGATACTTTTGCATGGCTCAGAAATTGAGTGCATGCTAGTTAGATAATTTGTCAGTGTGTGGCAGTACATTAACATTAAGCTAGCCATCTGTAGCCTTAGTGTACAGGTAGACTGAATAAACTGGCCACTTTACCCCTCCTGCACTTTGGCCTTGTCATTCCTAGCTTTGATATTGTGTACAATTTGGAGGTTTTCCCCACCTCTCTGTAGCGATTTAACATTCCCAGTTGTTATCATTATGCTTTGTTCTGGGGAGATTTGCATTTGCGTGATTGGCTAGTGACCACACACTGAGAATACAGTGGGCCACAAACATGTCTAGATATGCAAACTCCAGTATTCGCCCAGGATATGCAATCTGTCCTGTGTGGTCTCCATTATTTTATATACTGTTACATTAAAAACTCAGTCTCCATATGTTTCATATACCTTTACCATATACTATTTCTGTCTCAGCAACCCACACACATAGCAGCCCACTTAGAATTGTCCCAGTCCTCCCAGTGGCCAGTCTATCCCTGTCCAGGTCTGGCTTTCAGGGGCATCTGAATGTTAGAATACCAGCTGTGTTGGATCTGAACTCTGCAGGGTGATGGATCTCCAGGACCAGGATTGAGCAGCCCTGGACTTGATAATAATCGATTAAATTACCAGTCAAAAATATAAAGATATGAACCAGCCAACCACTTTTCAGACATAGCTTTTAATGGCTGCGTTCTTGACCTTGTCTTTAAGACTGATATATGTCAATGGCCTCTTGCTATATTGTACTGGGTCTCATTCAAAAACAGCCTAGGGTGAAATTTATGTAACTTACAGATTTAGGCTGTATCATAGTGTCTCCCTCTTGAGGGACTTCATTTGGATTTGCCCAGCCTGGATTGGCTCACTCCTGCTAGAGCTCCACCCTCATCACTCATTCATCATCACTCACATCTGCAGATAGTTTTGGTCACATTAACTCTCTCACATATATAACCCTCAGTTTGGCCTTACATTTGTGAAGTCTTGCCCATATTACTGTGCAGTTCTGAGTCTCGTTTTCTGTGGTTTGTTTATTGTAGATTTTCCCTGCATTGTTCTAGCCTGCTTGTGTTTTGATTCCTTCCTGTTGCGATTACGAGTTTTAGATTACCCCAGACAAAGCTACTCAGCAAAGGAATCCTGCCTCAATCATTATAGACTGATATTATCTGGAATACTGAAGGAAATATAATTTTTTGGATGTCTGGGTCCTTTGCAATGGTATAATGATGCAAGGCTATGAAGTTGGCAGGAACATCTAAGCTGTAATTATAGGTTGGATGGTCATATGTAGATGTGTTCATGGCAGAGAAATTGCATCCATTACAAGTAGAATTGGGCTGTTTTTGAAGCTTAGTTTGGGCACCCTGGGTCAAATCACATGTTTAAAGTGAGAAGAAGTTGGCACATCTAACTTATGAAGTTAAATGTAACACATAATCTACAAATTTTAGTCTGCAATTTCTATTTCCTGAGTCAGGCTACATGTTTATTTATTTATTTATTTATTTATTTATTTATTTATTTATTTATTTCATTTATGTTTTAATTGTGTATTAAAATGTGCAGAAGTGTGTTCTTTATAGACAATGTCTAAACCTATTTTCACATAAAAAAAAATAATAATAATAAAACGTAATTTGACTGGGGGGCACCCAAACATTTGTATGTGACTGTATAAACTCAGGGGTAAAGTGTTTATTTGAAATTTTAACAGTGTTTACATACTACACCAAACTTGTTCATTATGAAAAAGGAAACACTTGACAAAAACAATTTGGTTGTCCATGATATGGACTTTTTAAAGCAGCAGCATTAAATGGAATTCCTGGAAACCCATAGCACTGGATGATTTAGACACTTCCCTCCTCTAATTTAGCTCATGCATGACTTGATCTTTAAAAAATAAGCTGATTTAGTTGTGTTAGACCAGTGAGGACACTAAACCCTGGAGTCTTGCAGCCATCCAGAAATGCACACGTGCAATAGTGCTCAGGTTGCTGAACGTTTGGCGTGAACAGTTTGGCTTTCATTTGGCACACTTAGAGTACTGAGCATGTCTCCAGGATGCACTAGAAACTACTAACCTTCCTGTTCAGGAAAACACCATCACTCAATAGCATCCCCAGTGTAAATGAAGGAGGTGGAGTGACTGGTCTAACGTGATTAGTAATGATAGAGGGAGGAACAATGGAACATCACTCTTTCTACTTACAATCATGTTTCCATTTGCTCATATGTACTTGTTCCCCCTTTCCCATGAACTGGCCAGAATATATACCAGAGTGGCAATATATGAGTCAGAATCAACCCAACTGATGAGTTGTAATTACTGATTAACAATTCTTCATATTCATTCAGCACACAAAGTGCAGCCTGTTGAAAGATGCAGCATTACTATGTGCTAAACAGTGAGGGGAAACAAGCATCGGGACTCTTGTTTTTTGTTATTTAATATGCTACTAGTGCCTATATTCACATGACAAAATGTATTTTGTATATAAATAAAAATGTATGTTTTATAAGCATAAACAAAGATATGTTTAAATGTTTAAAGAAAAAAGAGTATTTACTACAAATGACTAACATCAGTGCTTTGTTGTAAAGCTGTCGCTGGCAATTACAGCTTCGAGATGTTTACACTAATTAGCTTTTTGCAGGTTTGTGGTTCAGTTTTTGCCTATTCCTATTGGCAAACCATCCTTAGTTCCTCAACATCATGAGGGTGCCTCCAATGGTTTTAGCATTTCAAAATCCTCCATAAACTTTACAATAGGATTCAAGACAGCGGTTTGGCTTGGCCCTGCAAGCTCCTTCATCTTTTAAAAAAACAATCTTGAGTTTTTTTTTGCTGCATGTATGGGGTCATTGTTGAAATGTCCATCTTCTCCCCAGATTCAGATTTATTCAGATTCATTACATGTCCCAGTTCTGTTTTCAAAGAAGCAGCCCCGTATCATGATGCTCCCACCTCCGTACTTCACTGTAGGTTTGGTGTTCTTGGCTTTATCTGCACAATCTTTCTTTCTTCAAACATGATGAGCTGAAATAATGTGTTAATGTCTGCAAGTGCAAAGTCAGATACATTATTTGTGTAAATCTGAAGTAGATGTGTGCATTGGAAGTGTATTAAATAACAACTAAGGTGTCCGAATGTTTGTTTTCCCTCACTGTATACTACTATCTACAAAATGGACATAAAGATGGACAAAATTCAAGCTTCAAAATGACTCCTACCAGTATTTTAGCTATTCAATACACTTTCTTCTATTTTATACAGGGTCAGAAATTACTTGAGATTATTTAACATTATTGAACTTGGTTTTAGGCAAATGTGTGATTATTTAGACATGCAGTTTTCCATAATGCTAACTGATATCTATAAGCTACCATCACTGGTAAGCTACATTACTGGAAAACTAAAGAAGCAAACTTCAGACACTAGATGTTTCTTGACTGATTAGCTTCAATTGGGTGGTGTAACTGTTTAAATTTGTTGCAAAACTGTCACTTTAAAGTACAACACATTTATAAATTTTGTAATTTTTTTCAGTAGGCTAAATCTTCCTTTCCATAAAACAGGACTATCAGGGGAGAGGAGGCACAGTACAGAGTCTCTGGAGAGCACATGGCCAGCAGCCGTGAGTCTGGCAGCAGAAGAGCAGGCCAAAGCCTGGTCTCGCTGAGGATGAATACAGGGCTCTGTTCGCAGTGCCAGTCATCACATTCCAGCAGAGGCACGGCTGAGCGGGGGGGACTGAGCAGCCGCCAAGCCTGGCCAGACTCCCACTCACAATGCAGCAGGCCACAGAGCAACCAGCCTGCTCCCAGCTAACACACTTTGGCCACTCACGACTGCATAAGGCCACTGCTCATTGTTTGCTGGTATTCTCTGATGTAGGTGTGCTAGCAATCCAGTCTTAAGGAATCTTTCCAGTTAGTGTGACGGTTGAACGAACCTTTTAACCTATTAAACTCTAAAGACCCAAGACGCCTTTGGTTTCTAAAGTTTGTTTCTTTAGGTTTGCACTGGAGCTATGAAGCAGCGGCAGGTCTAGAAAATTTTACCAGCGGTGGTAAAGAAGTGTCATGGAGTTTCAGCAGGGTGGCAGTACAAAAGTGCAGCCAGAGGGGGTGGGGTGGTGGGTAGAGACAGAGGCAGTTGATCCTCCAATTGCCAATTTACTCTCCCCTTCAAGGCGAAGCAGTACAGAAGAGACATACAGTGTGAATGTGTGAGGGGTGGCGGGGGGAGAGTGGGTTTTGTGAGGAGAGGTGTTCTGCCTCTCCTGTTAAAGGTGCAAACGCCCACCCCGCAGTGAGGTGGAAGCCCATGACTTGGCAGAAATTTTGGCCAATCAGATTTCAGGGAGAGCCTTGGCCACTCTGGCCACCCCTTTTAAAACCACACATGCTATAAGGCTAATGTATCTGACAAGTAATGGTTATAACTAAAGTAAAAGTCATTGAGTTGTGATCAGAAAATGACATGCATATGTGGTCTCTGACAATGTATCACACTTACTGTTATGAAGGGACAAAAGCAGCCATGTGCACAAATCTTGCCACTTTGCCCTCAGACAGTATATGTGCCCACTTGGTTGATGTGTGCAATAACTTTTTTTATTGCTGCCACCTTTTTTCAAGATCAGTTTCAATGAGAAGTTGCTCCTAGATTGGTTTTGGTTGTACAAGATTCGCTGCTCATTAGCGCCCCCTTTGGTGTAGTAACGACCAGCTGTGGTTCTCCTCAGTAACCGCAGCTTTGCATGCTGGTGACTGGTGTTCAAATGGAAACGTTAGTACTTTTGGCTGCCTTTGGAAAACCTTTCAACACTAGGTTTTGTTTTAACATGAAATTAAATTATGTTTTATTCATGTTCGTGTTGACATTTTTGTCCCTGAGCCCCAGCCCCACCAAATGCATATAGACAAAATTCATGTTTTAAGGCTTCTACTAATGTTTTTAGCTATGTGACATCATTTTAGCTATTTTAGATGCCAGATCATTCGGTATCAGAGACTGCATCAGAGTGTCTATGTCATTACCTGTTAGCTGTTTCAGTTTTGTAGCTTCAGTGCAAATTATATATGTAGCAATCCTTCCAGTTAGAGGTTGAAATGAACCTTTCAAACACTCAAAGTTAGTTTAAAAACAATCAAATACATGCAATAGAATTCACCATACCAGCACAGAGACAATATACTGGCATGCTTTACCAAGCAATCAATGTAAGAAGGCTTGGCTAGTTTACTAATTATGATGTTTATATGAAAGATACCTCAACCACACCCTTTCTCTCTGGCCTTGACCTCTGAACCTGCAGGTCTAGGAGAATTGAATGCGTTTCCTGACACACGTTGAGGATTTCCTTTGCCACACTTGACCCATGATGCCAGAACAAAAGCATGGGTCTTTCCATGCAGGCTTCAAGAGGAAATGTTTACTAGAAAGTTCAGTCTCAGTGCAGAGATTACATATTTTTGGCTCTCAATCAAAAGGAAATTTTATTTTCTAGGGTTCGTTGATGTATAAGAGTGCAAACTGCATGCCAATGAGTGCTGTGTTAACAACACAACAGGTGCTAGTACAGTATGTTTTGGCTCCAATTCTGGAGAGAAGTAACACTGCGATGTGGAAGTTCCTCAGATCCTACTGATTCGGGTAAATGTTTTAATAATTTTGCTGAGAAGTTAAAACAAGAACTGACACATTTACATATTCCCCATGATTACAGAATTTAGGTAGCAACAGCTGCCTTCATTCTTTCCTCTTCAGTGTGTGGTAGAGGTTATGATCCCACCTCCTACAGGTTGGTCAGTGGTACTACAGGTAGTTGTGGTGGGTCAGCAGCTCCATGTTTTAAACCCCTTCTGGAGCATCGCCAGCTATGGAAAGAGTGAGTCATCCAATAGAATGCTACACACACACACACACACACACACACACACACACACACACACACACACACACATACACACTTGTATGTGTGCAGGAGTACTGTCCTGCAGGGACACTCAGTATTAAGTTCAAGGCTGCAAGACACTGTAAAATATACTATATTATGTTTCACATATATTGAAAGTAATGTTACTATACAGTTCTAAAAGTTCTAAAAACACCTTAATATAATAAAATATGATTTCAAGTGTACAAAAACTGAAGCTAAAAAGTTAAAGCCAGCTGTTATGTAGAGAAATTATGTACAATTCAGGTTAGTTAACAATTTATATTCATCATTCTTTGGAGCAGAGAAGCAGTCTGACTTTTAGCTTCTGCTCCTGGAATATAACTCACTACACACATATTCAAACTGCAAACATTACATTGCTTATTTATAATACACGGCTTAGTATAATATAGAGTAATCATTCTGAAAGGCTTTTGTAGTATCTATATTAATTTCAAACAAGGTTCTTTGTTTTCATGGCAATGCTCAACAAATGCTCAAATAATATTATCTGGTTAAATTAAGAACAGGGTTGGGGTTAGGTTGTGGTTTGAGGTTAATATTAGGGTTAGAATGAGTGTTAGGTTTAGGGAAAGGTTTTATCATTGATTTATTATATCATTGTGTTATTATAAGACTGAGCTGAATGTCTGGCTTCCATGTGAGCAGTGTCCCTGGCCCTGAATGCTGAGTCAGCCATGGGTGGCCGTTTGCCAGTGGGCATTTTCGCCTATGCTGGACTGGCAGTTTGGTGTGACTGCAGAACAGCTGTGAAATACTCACATCACCCAGATGTGCCCAACCAACGATGGCGCGCATGACAACGTGCGGTAGGAAGTGTGAGTGGGTGTGTGTGACTGAATGAAGGGAAAGAACCTGAGTGGTATTATTTTTGTAATCAATGTGGAATGTGTCTCTGACTAATAAAATAAAGGAAGTATGGAATGATTCAGTCATAGCTATTCCTAAATTAATCTTAGCAGTCAGGGTTGGGAGGGTTACCTTAAAAAATGATTTCGGTAAAGAGTACTCATAAAGATACCGGTAACACTTTATTTGGACAGCTCACTGTAAATGCTTGGTAGATGCTTATCTTGCATTTAACATACATTATGCTATTACATTATAACTATTACATTTACTTTAATTTACCCTCAGCCTAAACCCTTAACCCTTATCCTAACCCCAACCTTAACCTCAACCCAAAACCTAAATCTAACCCTCTCCCTGGTCCTAAACCCAACCCTGGTACTAATTCTAACCCTAACCTTAATTAACACTGTTGAGAATCAACTGACTTTGAAGAGGTAGTTTGTTAATAAGTTGAACATCTATAGATAATCTATTGAGGACTATCTAAATAAAGACCAAGATACCTGTAAAAAATGCAGACTGTGACTTAATTCAGGTTACTAAATTAAAGCAACCTAATCTGATTAGGTAACACTCAACTTGAATAGTCTACAATAGATTCTTTGTAGATTCTTACCTTTACGTTACAGTTAACTAAATATCTTTTAAAGTCACTTAGACATTCTCTAAACCTAACTTTGACTCTAATCCTAACCTTACCCATAACACTGTTGAGAATAAATTGAGTTTCACAAGAAAGTTTGACAATAATTTGAAGAGATTATACAAATAAAGTGGAACCTCTGATTACTTTTATTTAGTTTCAGATTACTTAGTCATTACATTAGTCATTACTAAGTCTTAAATACTAAATAAAGGCAATTTAAAACAAATTTAAACAAGACATATTTGAAAAGACAAAGAAGGAAACAAAATCGTCTATCGAAACTAAGCGCACCGGACACAAAGCATATTTGAGCCATGAAACAGAAAAAAAATTCACTGTAAAAAAATGGAAAGACAGCTCAACTTAAAATTATATGTCAGTTTAATACACTGAATCTTTGAATTAACTCAAACTCAGGACACTAGTTTATTCAGTTTTTGGTTTCTTAGTTTAGTTAAAAGTTAAAGAACTTAGTATATAGAATGTATATATTTTTTCAGTTTCCCTACCAGGAGGCCTTTCATTAAACAATGCCACCAGACATTGTCATTCTTCAAAACAGCTCTGGCATCACTGTTACAGAGGACTCATAGGAGCTGAAGCATTTATTTATTTGTTTGTTTGTTTTTTTTTTAATTCTTTTGTCAAACAGCAAAATATTGCATATCTTATCTGAAGCTGCATTTGGAAATATGTGAAGAAGCAGAGGACAAACTCCTTTGCTATTTGCTACAAGTTGCTGCTACACAACCAGCCAATCAGCTTGACTAATGCTATGCCAACCACAGAGACAACAGAGAATGGCGAAGCGAGTTTATGTCTGTCTGCAAATATTAAACAGGGGGCAAATAAAATAATTAAAATACTGTTGCATTTTCTCCTTCTAAAATAATTGTTTTTGTTGTGCAAATGTGATGTTAATGTAATTCTGCTAGAAATCACTCTATTTTTATAATGTATGTGTAATCTGCAATATATATATATATATATATATATATATATATACACACACTGATCAGCCATAACATTATGACCATCTCCTTGTCTCTATGCTCATTGTCCATTTTATCTGCTCCACTTACTATATAGGTGCAGAATGATCCACCACCCAAATAGTACCTGCTCTGTGAGGGTCCATGGGGGTCCTGACCACTGAAGAACAGGGTAAAAGGGGGCTAACAAAGTATGCAGAGAAACAGATGGACTACAGTCTGTAATTGTAGAACTACAAAGTGCACCTATATAGTAAGTGGAGCTGATTACATAGTTACTATTGTTTTTATTTCCAGTGTGTTCAATTCAGCAACAAACCGATTATTAAAATGTGCAGTTAATTTTGTATTTTATAGTAGCTACTGAATCATAAGCCTGCAGTTAAGGGTTTAATTCATTTACCAGCAAGCTATCGGGGTAGCCTCTTTTGTCTTTGCCCATTCCCTTCTTTCATTTCTCAATATAGCATTATTTTATTATTTACAAAATCCTTGACCATAATTAGTCAAAAATTCCATTCCCTCTTCTGGCTTGCCTATGTAGTATATGAGACTGCCCAGCACAACACAGAGAACTGTAAGTGGGAGTACAGTAATACCCATAAGAGGGGCATGAGTGGTTATCATATCAGGCCATGCGTCAGAGCTGAGTGCGTTGGTGCATTGTTACTCCACCTACGCCAGAGTTGTGGCTGAGGGCAGTGATGGTGTGCCATGGTCAATGTGTGGTTACTGGCTAGCCTGGCATAGAGTCCTGCATGATGAATCATGGGCTGGTGCTCTCGCTTTGCTCCTGTTTTTTACACACAAGCCTGGATTAACAGGCAAGACCAAAGCACTTAGAATGTCATTGTATGTCAAATAAAAGCACAAATGAGCAATGATAATACGAGTAAGGTTTACCAGGTTTACCATATCATATCAAAAGCAGAAAATACTTACAGAGACATGCATTTTCATGGACAGCTTTTAAAAATATAACTTACATGAACATAATCTCGATATGAACCAGTGCAATAAATTGCACTTTGTTTTTATATTGGTCAGGGCTCATTTTTTCCAAAATTATCTTTATTTGTAAAGAGACTATTCTATGTGATGCTCTCTCTACCATTTAGGAAACATCTGCTAAGACTGTTTTGGAAAACCCAGACCAGAGTAGTTACCATTTATGGCCTCATAGTATGTTCTCAAAATTCATAGACACACCCTTCAACACCACTCTGTCTCTGTCATTCAAGAGTGATAACAGGGTGAGGACAAGAGTTATAGCATAAGACCATGTATTGGATTACAGGTATAAGGGTATAAGACTCAATGACATGCATAAGAGAATGGGACAAAACATTAGCAAGATAAAACAGAACACAGATTACACAGGTTCAGGTTTAATAAGCTTTTTGTCACCTTCTATTCTAACAGCAACTGAGCTAAAAATTTCCATCCTGAAGATTGTTTTTACTAGCTTCTTTATCATAACTGTTGTGTATACATACAACCCCATTTGGGATGCTGTGCAGAAAGTAAATAAAAATAGAATGCAATAATATGCAAATCATGTAAACTATACTACAAAGACAACATATCAAATGTTGAAACTGAGGAATGTTATTGTTTTTTTGAAAAATATATGCCCATTTTGAATTCGATGCCAACAAGACATTCCAAAAAAGTTGGGACGGGGGCATGTTTGCCACTGCGTTTCATCATTTCTTCTTTTAACAACACTCTGTAAGTGTTTGGGAACTGAGGAGATCAACTGCTGTAGTTTTGAAAGAGAAATGTTTCCCATTCTTGCTTGATATAGGATTTCAGGTGCTCAACAGTTCAGGGTCTCGAATTTTTCATTTCATAATGTGGGTGTTTTCAGTTTTCAGTGGGTGACAGATCTGGACTTCAGGCAGGCCAGTTCAGCACCCAGACTCTTTTAATATGGAGCAATGCTGTTGTAATGCATGCAGAATGTGGTTTGGCATTGTCTTGCTGAAATATGCAAGGCCTTCCCTGAAAAGATGTCATCTGCATGGCAGCATATGTTGCCAAAACCTGTATATATCATTCAGCATTAATGGTGCCTTCACAGATGTGAAAGTCACCCATGCCATGTGCACCAATGCACCCCTATACCATCATGAATACTGGCTTTGGACTGTATGCTGATAACAAGCTGAGGGGTCTTTAGCTCAGAGGACACAGTGTCCATGATTTCCAAAAAGAATTTCAAATTTTGATTTGTCGGACCAGAGGACACTTTTCCACTTCCCCTCAGCCCATTTTAAATAAGCTCGGGCCCAGAGAAGGCAGTGGTGTTTCTGGATCCTGCTTATGTACAGTTTCTTCTTTGCGTTTAAAATTTTTAACTTGCATTTATGGATGCAGCGAAGAACTGTTTTCATAGACAGTGTTTTTCAGAAGTGTTTCTGAGCCCATGCAGTGATTTCCACTAGAGAATCATGTCCGTGTCTAATGCAGTGCCGCCTGAAGGCCCAAAGATTATGGCCAGCAAATACTGGTTTTCAGCCTTGTCCCTTGCATACAGAGATTTCGCCAGATTCTCTGAATCTTTTAATGATATTATGTACTGTAGATGATGAAAAGCAAAAGTTCTTTGCTATTTTATGTTGAGAAACATTATTATTGAATTGTTGCACTACTTGATCATACAGACTGGTGAACCCCTCCTCATCTGTACTTCTGAAAGACTCAGGCTCTCTGGGATGCTTTTTTTATACACAATCATGTTACTGACCCATTGCCAATTAACCACCAGGTATTTTTTATAGCATTACACAACTTTACCAGCCTTTTGTTACCCCTGACACAACTTTTCTGGAATGCATTTTTGGCATCAAATTCAAAATGGGCATATATTTTTTCAAAAACAATACAATTTCTCAGTTTCAAGATCTGATATGTGGTCTTTGTACTATTTTTAATTAAATATAGGGTTTGAATGATTTGCACATCATTGCATTTTGTTTTTAATAACATTTTGCACAGCGTCTCAACTTTTTTTGGAAATGGGGTTGTACATATACAGATAATATATATGTTTTTTTATTAATTATATTTATTTCATGTATCTTTTTTTAAGTTAGAAAGGTAATTTGGTTCAAAAAACACTTTTGCCACAAATCAATTTGTGAAAATTCTGCCTTGCTAGATCTGTCCCAGTCAATTGTAAGTTCTATTATTGTGAAATGTAAGGCAGACATAGGCGCAAAGCATCAGACCATGCAAACACACAGATGGGGAATGTCAAGTGTTACAGCTCATAGCATGTGAAAACCACCTATTCCCCTATTCCTATAATCTATTGCATCACTCAATACAGAGTTCAAAACTGCCTCTGGAAGCAACTTCAACACATGAACTGTTTGTTGGGAGATTCATTAAAAAGGTTTTCATGGCTGAGCAGCTGCACACAAACCTAAGATCACTATGTGCAATGGCAAGCGTCGGCTGGAGTGATGCAAAGCATGCTGCCACTGGCCTGTGGAGCAGTTGAAACATTATCTGCAGTGATGAATCATGCTTCACTATCTGGCAATCTGTTGAATGAATCTGGGTTTGGAATGTATAGAGCCAACAGTAAAGTTTGGCGGAGGAGGGATAATGGTCTGGGACTGTTTTTCAGGATTTTTCAGGCTCAGCCCCTTACTTGCAGTGAAGGGTAATGTTCATGCTACAGCATACAAAGACATTTTAGACAATTACATGCTTTCAACTTTGTGGCAGCAGTTTGGAGACGGCCCTTTCCCATTCCATCATGACTGTACCCTTGTGCATAAAACAAGGTCCATAAACACTTAGTTTGATAAGTTTGGTGTGGACGGCAAGTGCTCCACTGGCCTGTGCTGAGCCCTGACCTTAACCCCACTGAACCCCTTTGGGACGAATCGTCGACTGCAATCCAGGCATCCAACATCATACCCACTATGTGGCCAAAAGTAAGTGGACAATGACCATCACATGTTATTTCTTTGAATGCAATTTTCTCTCTGAATTTAAATAAAAACTATTATAAAAGATTTGAATTAAGCTAGTTTAAGAAATGATTATAAAGGTTGATATTGCTTGCAGCAAACAAATGCAAGCATTCTGAGTGTATTTCCAGAAATCCAATGAGCTCTGTGAACTGGCTAACTGGGATGCCAAGCAGAGTAAAGTCCCTGCACTCTCAGGGCCAGAAAACTGAGAGAGATTGTCTGTAAAAGTTACTTTTGTATGAAGCATTACGTCCCCCCTTCACATTCAATCCACTTCTCAAGCTGGATCAGAGGCTCTCTGTGTTGTGTGCTGACATTTTTCTGATGCCTTCTTCCCTTCCTCCTGTCCCCAAATGTTACCCAGACAAAGCTGAAGTGACCCTAACAAGCTTACAAACTGTTCTCCCTCAGCCATCTCTGAATTATATTTCTTTCCAAAGAATAGAGCTGTTCATTGGGAAGATAAGAGTGAAAACAGAAGTTGTGGAAGCAGCTGTTTGTCACACCACCCATCCTGTTCACTGTTCTTTTTTTCTCTTTTTCTTTTCAAAAAGACAATGTGGGATGGTCAGCGATACAGTGACTTTAGTGTGCTTGTTTTTTGACCTCTGTCCCAGGCCTGGTGGACTAACTTAACCTCTTAATCTCTAGTATTCAAGAAATACTATGAATATTATGAATTATTTGATAACCACTGTGGAATTAATATGTAAATTGTGCAAAGTAAAGACCCCTGAATCACTAAACTCATAGACTGAAATAATCAGGATTTCATTTTTTAACATTTGATATCAAAATTGCTTCCATGACTTGAAACTGTGATAGAATTGCCATTTTGTTGTCGGTTATGGTATCAATCTACCATATAATCAAGCAATTTGGATTGATCATACATGCAAAACATAAATGCAAGGGTATACCATAGAAATACGCTACTGTTTGACTGTACCACTACTTGGAGTTCATTGAAGAGAAATGCAGTGACAACCTGTCAACTGTTTGGTCAGTTTGAGTTGTGAGATTGACCACTGTGGCCCTTTGGGCTTCAGCTCAGAGAGAGGAGACAGACAGAGTTCCAACAGCTGGGAATGTGAGCTGTGTTATGTGAGTGCAGAGCTAAGGAGAAGGCTGAAGCGCCTCTGCACTGAGACCATGCCATAGTGCTCCTCTTTTAGAACACAGACATGCAGCCCTGCTGACCAGTTCTGCTATGTAATTCCAAATACTGTGTTAAAATGTATTTGTATTTATGTTTGTATTGTTGCTAGAATAATTATTATTATGATAAGTGGGTCCACTTTGTAAATTTACATTTACTGATTGTAGCTCATTTGTTTCTGCACGATTTATCAGCCCCCCCTTTTCCCCATGTGTCAAAGGGAAGGGACCATCATTGGACCACCATTTGTCAGATATTTGGGTGGTGGACCACTGTCAACACAGCAGTGACAATAATAATAATAATAATAATAATAATAATAATAATAATAATAAGTTTAATTTATATAGTGCTTTTCTCAAACCCAAGGACTCTTTACAAACAGAACCCACACATACACAACTTCCAACAGCTAGCGAGGGGGATTACAATGACCACAGTATTGAATCACTTAGCCCGAAAAGAGTCCTTAGCCACAGGGGGAAATTTCATTTCACACAACTACAATGCGTCACACAGGCAGCCGGCCCAGTAAACCTCATAGGCTGAAAATGTCCTTAACCACGAAGGGGTAGCATTTTCCTGCAGCCAAACACCACTAGTCTAGGCAGCCACATAGCTGCGATGTAGCATCGATCAGGTCCCCGGTCTTGGCAGCTTCGTAGCCACAATACAGCATCACTCGAGCGGCCAGTCCAGGCTGCATCATAGCTGTGATGTAGCGTTACCCAAGCGGCCAGCCCAAGAAGCCTCTGAGCCACTCTTGGCTGCTATCTCAGTGGAATGATGGCAAACTCCTCATCCAGCAAGGAAACATCAAAATATACACACAAACAACACAAAGCAAATGAAAAACCAATGCAAAGCAGCAGCCATATTGCGCCAGCGTACTTACAACAGAGCACTTTAAAGGTATCAGGCACAGCAGTGTAGCACATGTGTTGATGCACCATCTATGTTAGCCATCCTCTAACCGCATGTGTCAGACTCCAGTCCTCATGGGCCAAAACACTGCTGACTGTCTACATGCATCTTGTTGCTTGCCATCCACTTCTTCATTTACCTTCAGCTGTCCTAAGCATAATTATCTTTTCCAATTAATTTATTTAATTATTTATTTATTTATTTATAATATGTCCAACATAAGATTCAGTTTGGTTATCTGTGCTTAGAATGAGAATGAGGCTTCATTTGGTCAAGGATACATATGTTTATTTTCTTTGCCATCCAAGGTTCTCTCAAAAATCTTCACCAACACCAAAGTTCAGGCATCAATATTTTTCTGTTCGCAAAGAACCACATAAAAGACCGTAGCCTGGACATTTGTGATCTTTGTGAAGACACATCATTGTATTTGTAGATCTTTTCATGCTCATTTCCTTCATCCTTGTTTTGCTGTGTGCCAATCTGTGTCATATTGTTAACAATAGATCCAAGCAGGCAAAAGCAGTCCACCACATCTACATCTTTACCATCAGTGAAAAGGTTAGTGGCCTTTGTTGTTGCTATAATCTTTGTTTTCATCACATTGAGCAGAATTCCTAGCTTTTGTTGTTTAACATTTAAGGGCAATGAGATCTTCCTGGTTTTCTGCTATGAGTGTTATGTCCTCTGTATATTGAGGGTTATTAATGTGTCTTCCATCAATCTTGAATCCTTAAAGGCAGTAGTCCATGTTGAATGATATTGGGCATAATTATATTTGTTTGCAATATAAAGGAATTTGTATGATAGTTTACTTTGGTATTGGGGTGTAAACTACTCTCTTCCAATCTGCTGGCCATTGAGTGGTTTTCCAGATTTGTTGACATGTTTTGGTCAGTGCTTTGACTGGAATTTCCTTCAGTATCTCAAAATATTTATGTTACAATGTAATCGATTCCCTGGGCTTTCTTATTTATGTGCATATACATATACATTGTTGTTGACATGCCCCCCCCCCTCCTCTGAGGAGACTCCACTTGGACTCTCCCTGGCTCCACCCACTCTCCTCCTCTCCCACACACCTGCAGCTCATTCTGAGGATGTTAAGACAGCTACAAATACCCTTGTGTTTTCATTTTGTGTTTGCAAAGTCTCTGTGTTCAGAGCCTGTTTTTTGAGTTTGGTTTTCACTCTTTTTGACCCATGCTGCTCTTTTTGTGTTGTCTGACTTTGGGTCTGCATCTTGTCTTGTCTGTCTGTGTGTTGATCCCTTCTTGCTGTGCCAATGAGTATCAGAATGCCCTCAATAAAGTCACTTTGCACTTGCAACCTGCCCCAAGCCCTACGTTATAGTTGCAGGTAATCAAAAATATGTTATCTATAACACTCCAGTATTACAACCAGATTATTCAAGCCATGGGTACAAACATGTATCCTATGACAAAAATTTAAAGCAAAAATGTGTATCCAGTTGTTGTATCCCAGGACATTCTTTAAAGTTTTCATGTTGAGCTGAAATGTAAGTTGCACATGATGTTAACTTGATGTTCGATAACCAATAGAATTACACTTGGACTTTTATGCTGTAATGTATTATATCCAGTGCAGCACTGCACTTTCAGACTGACCTGTGCTTGGATTCCACTGACACAATGTACACAGATACCACATGAATCTACTCTCTGCTTGTCTCTATGTTGTCTCTCTTTCTCAGTCCTGCTTATGAAGTGAAAATCTAGCTGTCATGTTGAGCCTCTAGTGGTTGAAAACTGTTCTTTTTCCATGCACTCTCTCTATTGAAGAGAGAGAGAGAGAGAAAGAGAGAGAGGGAGAGAGAGAGAGTAATGTTGACATACTATGTGAAGAGCCCTATGGTTGCCAGAAATAGCAGGCACAGTTAAAACACATGCACTATTGCTTACCAGGTGAAACAGACTGGACCATCGCTGCTGAAGCACACGTGACCCCTTGCTGCAGAAACACACTAGACCCTGTGGGGTCTCCACCTCAGTAATATCATAAGCCCCCACCCTCTGCCTCAGCTCCATCTATGGGATAGAGATTGCCTAATGGCAAGTTGGACTCATCAAGATCCTCTGGGGTGATATGCCCCTCTATGGTGCTGTATACTGTACTGTGACGTCCACAGTATGGCATCGCCAGTTCACGCCTCCCTGTAGTACACTAATAAAGGGACTACCAGCTGTTCAGGAGTAGAATATCACAACACTGAGAACCGCAGGCCATAGACACGTGTTATTTAAGCAGAAGTGACAACTGTACACCTTTCAGAGGAGTGTAGTCACGTTGAGTGGGACAGACTGGAACACTTCAGTATCCTGAAAGCATGACTGCAAACTCGAATACGAGATCAATCATCAAGGTTATTTAACAAGTTACAGATGACGGTATGTCAGAAATGACATAAGAAATTCTATTTAAGGTTACTAAACACCTCGGTGTGGTTTGATGCAAGCATGTGATGATTTAGGCATGCAGCCTACATGATGCTAATTGGGAGTTATAAGCTTTTATTACTCGTTAGCAACATTAGTGTTGTAAGTCCAGTGCAAAGCTAAAGAAGTAAACTCTGGACACCAGTTACATTTAGTTCAAGGTGGAAATTGTGTACATTTGATTTTCAACATATTGCTTTATGGTTAAAGTTAAGCAAAGTTGGATGTTTCTCTAAACACCATTTCTTTTTGAAATTTCACACTTGTTGCATGTTTCCTATGATTACTACCTGAGACCATTTTGAGAAGTCAAAGCTGAGCTTTTGTTTGTAAGGTTGTTGCAGAATTTACACTTATTTCCCTAGTTGTGTACCCATAGATGAAGATGTCACAAGCTAAAGCATTAGTGCATTGAGATCATGAAGCACTCCCTCTACTGTTCAGTGTGACCACAGCATAGACAGCCACAAGCCAGATCACTACATTAAACACAGCTACTCCTGTGTCCATAGCATGCCTAAGAACATCAGACATTCAAGTATTCAGAATTGTTCACACAGCCCCCACAAACAAGCCTGCGAACACAGAGATTCTGAGCAGTCTCTGTACAGGGTGCAGACAGGCTGCAGTAGTAAGGCTAATTCCTCTGGCAGCTGACTAGTATGCCCACGCTAACAGAATGCTCTGGCCTGGCGTGAAGACTCTGAGGCCTCAGATGACCCCAGATAGAATGCAGCATATAAACAAAATGCAGTGGTCAGCATAGCTGATTACATGCAGCCTCTCTAAGAACAGTGGATGCATGAAAAAATACCCTGCTTATGGAAAAGGGGGAACTCCATTTGAGTCTTCTGGGAACAAAGATGGAATAGACTGTTCATTTCTACCAACCAACTTCACTTTCATGGCTTCTCGCGGGTCTTCTTTCCCTGTTTTAATTCTCTATGCCCACTGTCTGTAACACAAAGAAGATTCTGCATCGCCCTCTCCCTCCAAAGGGAAAAAGCCACAATATTGTCTTGCTAACTGGTTCTCCTCCTACTAGCATTGACATCATACCATCGTCCCACATAGAAATGAGAGAAAAAAGACAGAGAGTGAGAGAGAGGCAGAAACACAAGACATCGCCATGAGCATGATGTTTTAAGTCTAAAATAAAATATTTCCCTATTGCAGCAAAACCAAACATGCCAATGTGTGTTTTCTCCCTTACTCCAAATTTAGCCTATCAGAGACGGCATGTTATCTGAAGTTTGCTTCTTTAGATTTGCTTTGGAGCAATAAGGCTAACGTAGATAATCATCAAACTAGCTCAAATTGTTAAGTAATCTCAAATAGGCTTAATGTGTGGCTTCTGACACTGTATGACATGCTGTTATCTGTAAAAGTATACAAAGATATAATGCCTAGAAAAAGTGTTGGGGGGGGGGCAGGCAAAGTGTAAATGGACCCCTAAATGAACGGCTGATGTCTGTTCTTGTACAGCGTGAGATAAAATGCATGTATGGGTTCCTTTGTTTGGCTGGTGATCCTGGATTATGAGTTTCCTGGAGTCTAGAGTGGATGATCCTTTGCTTAATACTGTACATCAGACGTTTTTAAAATGCTTTAAAGGTAAAGCTTTAAACACAAATGAGCATGTTTTCTTGGTCATTATTTAACATATTAAACCTACTAACATCAAGATTTAGGAATAAAAATGCATTTTTTTAATGTACATATAGTAAAATACATTGAACTATCAAATCAAATTCAATATTTTTTTAAACACTCTGACAACACTAGAAAAGATTGAACAGGAAGAAGAAACTCCTCAAATAGTTGTAACATTGAAATTATCCTTTATCTGCTCTGCAACTAAATATGCACATACATACTCATAGATAAAACAACATGGGGTTGTTGCTTACATCATACAAGCTGTATTGCTTGCATATTTGCTTGGACTGCCACCATAATAATGGAGCTCTGATTGGTCAGCCTGATTTTGAATGTATCTGTATAAAACAAGGAATTAAGAAACTCTGATTCTCTGAATCTCTTGGACTTGATGTGAAAGATTATATGCATATGTTCACTCACATTCACAAGTCAGGGTGAAAGGGCTTTAAACAGGTTTATTTTGAGAAAAACATTTCCAAATATGTAAATATTTGTGGTAATGTTATGGCAGTGCTACTTTGGGAATAATGCCAAAGCCTCAGAATTAAACAGCACTCAGACCTTTTAGCTGTTTAAATGATTTTTGTGCCAAAAGAGATTCAATATGTGAATAAACAATAGTTTGGAAAAGAAAAGTATCAAATCGTTATTTAATGCAAAACCTGCTCTTCATACCAAGAAAGGACCTTTAGTGAATATGAAGATGTGTGTTGCTAAATACAATAATAGAACAATACAATACAATACTATGGTTATCAAATAGCTGTTTATGTTAACAAAACCTCTGCATGTGCTTTTTCGGTCACACTTTATTTGGATGGTCCCCTATAGATGATCTACAGATACTTAAATTATTAACAAACTTTCTGGTGGTACTCAGTTGAGTCTCAACAACATTATGGTTAGGGTTAGGTTTAGGAGTATGTTTAGGTTTAGAGTTGAAGTTAAGGTTAGGTTTAGGTTTAGGATTAGATTTAAGATAATCTTTCAGACTCAACTTCAAGTTCAATTGCATTTCATGGATATTTAGTTGAATGTTAGTTAAAGACAGACTGAGTAGCTACAAAGCATCTACAGTGGACCATCCAAATAAAGTGTTACCGCCTTTTTCTCCTTTTCTTTCTTTACTGAAAAGAAAGCAAGAAAGTAGGACATTGCCAAATGTTTGCAGCATGAAAGCCAGTTCTGGTATGAAGTGTGCAGGAAATTTAATATAGCCTGCAGATAAGACAAGATCCAGTTACATTTAAAAGCAAAAGTAATAGCAATCACTATGATGGCAAATGTGATCCAGAAATCTAAAGCTATTTAGACACCAGCATTTAGAAATATTAGACACAGCCCAGTCAAAAACCAAACAAATATGGTGTAAGTAAGTCTTTCTAGGTAATATTTTAGTATGAATTGGAGACAAAGGGGTAAACAGAGTGGCAGAGTGTAGAATTGTAAAGATGATTAACTGTTTTTTGCCATTTTGATCTAAAATGTGACTGGCTCTGAAGCTGAGACGAATGCCAGAAAGAAACACTTGACTCCATCCATTTCAGCATTCAGTTAGCAAGAAGTAATGAGCAGTTGCCATACCCAAGTTTCCAGCAACTTAAAATGACCTGGGTCCATATTCACAAACCTTACAGAAGGAGTGCTGATCTAAGCTCTGTTTCTGTCAGTGAAGTAATTTTGGCAATATTACTTTAATAATTATAATTTCTGTATGTCTGCCATAGCAATGTAAACATCCTTTGAGCCAATTTTTGAGTCTTCACAAAGGCAAATTATAGGAATTAGACACATACGTTTGAACAAATGTGATGATAGACAAACTGCATGTGAAATAATAAGAGGAGTTGGTTCAGTTCTCAGTCAGGGATTAAGCCTAGTCCTGGAGTACATAGCATTCTGAACGGAGATTCTCCATTGAAGGGAAGACAACTCAAAAAATGGTTTGAGCTGACCTGACTTTTGGTACATTTCTGTGAGGACTTGATTGCATTCAACCACAAGAGCATTAGTGAAATCAGGTACTAACTCTGGGTGATTGATTCTAGATAACAAGCTCCAGTCCAACTCATCTCAAATATTTAGTGGTGCTTTACCACTCCAGAGAACTCAATGTGGGGAGGTCTGGACCTCACACTTTACACTTCCATGGCCTACTGGATATTAAAGAGGATTTCTCTAGCTGAGACCACACTGACCATAGCTGATCTAGCTGAGTGTGCAGACAAGAGTTATAAATGAAAGTGAAGTGAGACGATGGAAATTTGACCACGGGCCTGTGGTTTTATTGTCCTGTTGAAATGATCCTGCAGGAGGAAGTCTTGGCTCCTTGAGACACATCTGGCTCGTTGCTCACTGCTCATTCAGCTAATTTCCTCCTGCCATTTAAAAAATGTTCTCATGTTTTCCAGAACCTTAGCTTCCACAGCACTGATACCTCCACCACTATAATAAATACAATTAATAACTACATTTAGTCTTTTATTACAGAAAGAGAACGAACTGGAAAGTCAAACTAATGTTCAAGAGTGAATGAGTTGAGTGAATGTTACCATTGAATTACTTTTTGGAGAAGAGCATCACTTTTAGAACAGTGGACGACTGCATGTATCATTAAAAAAGACCAATTATAGAGACCTTGTGCACAGAAGCTGTCAAAACAGCACAGTAACAAGTAACTTGTTGCATATCAGTCATTATTTTACTTATTTATTCTGACTAATTGTTTGATCTTCCTAAAAAGAGTTTATTTTTGCATATAGTGAATTAACAAGAACAGTGTCATTGATATAAAGCACTAAAAGCTATAGTCCTAATAGCTCCCTCTAGAGGAGAATCTTCAGCCTGAGTGAGTGAGTTACAAGCCAGGTCCATGAAGTTTTCTTTTTTAAATGCAGTGCTACTATTAGAGCTTAAAATGTTTGTCCAAAGCTGACAGGACCTGACTACTCGTGTCATTTCAGATTTTACCCAGCATTTTCCCTTTACATTTAATCTTTCTTTCACTATTTTAAATACATTTTTAACGTGGCATGTTGGATTCACTCACTCAGCAGGAAAAACATAAACATATATCCATGTTCAATGATAGTTTATTTCTACACTTTAGTTGATGGATGGGCCAGTTTGGGTCAATTTCAGACAGAATTTTGTTATACTCAGACTCGGACTTATCGTATGGGGTTCAGGTTGGGTCAGTTGTGGACAAAATGTTAACAGGCTCTGTTTGGGTACCTTTTGGGTCTGACTTGGACAGAAAATTTTTGGTCTAAATTTGGGTTCTGACCATAATTTCAGGCTTGATTAACACTCTAGACTAGTCTGTTGATACTATCTATGGTAACTGATAACACAAAAATGTCTTCCAGCATCATGGCACTATATTTAACATCCACCTTAGTATGCTTGCGCTTGTTTCTCAGAGAGACAGATAAAAAGAGTGAGAGACAGAGAGAGACTGACAATGACACTGACACTGACAGAGACTGAGACAGCGTGTAATTTTGTGTGTGTGATGGTGAGAGTTTCAGGAATGCGGCTGGCCTTTGGTTGCTGTTCTGGTAATACCCGAAGCATCTGTGGCATGCAAAGCTAGGCGGGCTTCGTTACTTATAAATACACCCACCACACATGGCCTGATTTCACCGTGCGCCCTCATCAGTGTGTATGTGTTTGTGTGTGTGTGTATGTGTGAAGAGAAAAATAAGTTTACATGTTTGCTATGGGATATCATCAGACAAGTGTTTGATAAGTGTGGCCATCAAGTCATCTCATAGACACCACTCTGATAACTCAGGGTTACATGAGGTCAGATCAATGAGCTGCATTGCTGCCAGAACAGAAAGACTTCAATCAGCAAATGCTGTTGCTGTTAGTTTCATTACTAACTGTCTTGTTGGCTGGAGGATCCTCTTTTAGATCGTGATCTACCCTAATTAATTTGAAGTACAATCTACACTGACCATCAAAAGTTTTAAGAAAAAAATGTTTTCACTATTACTTTTCAATTAATAAAAGAAACAAAACTTCCATCAGTTTGTAGTTTTTACCAAGAGACAATAGTGAGATCTAAAGGGCTTTCTATTTATTGTGTTGCCATTGCAAATTGACATTTGTTATGAAACATATGGAAAAGCTTTGGTGTCCTAATAGAGCAAATGTTGCTTTAATAAGTCATATTGAAAAGTGCAAATGAAAATTGCCCTTGAGGCTCATAATAAAGTACTAAACTGTGATTGGGGAGGTACCCTCAAGTCAGTGATGTTGTACCATCAAGGATATGTCTTTAGTACCATTGCATAAAAACATAATAGTACCATTCTGATGAAGTAATTTTATTTTTTAAGTTGTATTTAGCCTATAAACCTTATCTTAGCTCCAGACTTCTGTTTTTTTAATGAGCACTATAAAAACACTATTAATATAACATACTTTCCTGGGAAAGTGGCCGTGGTGTACTTTTAAAACGCATTTAAGGTTCACAATTGAACTTTGAGGACCACGTTGTACATTTTTTTTTCTCATACATACACTCGTCATCCATTATAATACTGTCATAACTGTAGCACATGACTGAACACATGCGACATCACACTCAACTACTTCAATCACATTCAATATACTAAACATGCTTAAACAGTCCTACAAAACACACACTAATGTGCAATTGTGGCATGTGTGGTTTTGACGTGTGGTCTCCTGCTTTCTCCCTCAATCTTTCAGCCAGACCAAGTCTGAAAGCTACAACACTATGTGAAGCATGAGAGAGGACTAGGAAGCCTGGACCCAAACACAGACAGCCACATAGAAAAGCCTCAGTTCTTCCCACGCGTTTGGTTTTCATTTTTGTTCTACTGTTCTTGGCTGAACTGGTTTTTTCAAATAGGAGGAGGTGCATCAAGTTCATCATCCTTTCAACAAGCCAGAGAGAATAATTCTGAGATTATTTATCAGAGAACAATTCTGTTGAAACCATCATCAAAGTGTGAAAGTGAATTCTAAATCTCCACCCATTGCTATGAACATAGTTTTATCTTCAGTTACCAGTTTTCTGGTAACAGCTTTGGTGGGTTCTACTCCACCCTTTCACAAAATTCTCCTACATGCTTTAATAATGTAGCAAGCTAAGTCATCAGCTACTCTACCAAAAATAACTCAGAGATAAGAGTTAGCTATACTCCTTGATACACTGAGGTTATTTTCTAATTTACGTTGTCTCTAAAGGTAGTTAAAATTTGAATGACCAGTTCAAACATTTTTGTAAGTAAAAGAAAAATATTGCTCTTTCATTTCCATGTCATTTTATGTCTGTCATTGTTTCATGGATCACTATTTAACCCCTTAAATGGACATGGCTCACCGATGGGCCCAAAGTTTTATTACATAATCTAAGAATAGCTCAATCAGTTTGCATTGAAATTCAGTAGTTACTGAATAATGAGCCTTAGTATGTAATAAGCCTGGGATTTTAAGAGGTTAATGAGGCCTCACCCTTTTTGACTGAAGACTATGGATCAGTCTTGTATTTTCTACAGGCTGCTGAGAGAACCTTCCAATGCATATGGGAGATGTTTTGTCTTGAATGTTGACTCCACCGTTGACTTGCCTTGCTTCAAAGCTTGTCAGGCCCACTGGCAGGCCCAAGTTTTATTACACTTCTAAAACCAAAGAATAGTTCATCCAGTTTGCATTGTCCCTGTAGTAATCTAATAAAAAGTCAAAGTTTGTCATAATTCTGGAATTTTAAAGGGCTAAAATATCTTGTAACACTTTAATTGAAACTTGCTACATTGACATGACCGTGCCATAAACATGTAATGGAAGATGTCACAATTACAGTTTAATATTAACATAACACTGTGTCATTACAAACATTAACATATTAATGAAACAATCTGACCATAAGGCTGATAACACATCTCCTATTCACAGAATTCACAGTGCTATCCACATGCGTTTTCAAGATTATGTCCAGTAATATGTCACGGGTCATGTTTACCATTACAAGTAATTTTCCTAACAAATGTCATAATTCTTCACTTGAAGAGCATGACGGCTATCTAGAGTACACAGTATTATGGCATGTTACTTAAGCTGTCATGAAATCAAACATTATGACCTCTATTAATTAATCATGGCTATTAGAGTTAGGCCTTTAATAGCCATAAATCTTAAAAATCGGTCAAAACATGTGGAAAAAGCCCACCACTACAACAATGCTAAAATTTGTTAGGTTCTCTAGCAGGTTTTTTGAGCACTAACCTGACGGTGATTCGCATTAAACTTTTTTTTGGCCATTCTAGATTAAACAGAGACTTTTGATGCTTCAAAAAGAGATTCCATGTTTTATATTAAGCTTGTGACAGACATTGCATATACTTTACCTTGTAGCAGTTGCACAGTGATTCTTTCCGCAGAGTCCTGGTATAGAGCTGCTGCCACTGTTTTCCATTTCTAACAGACCACTGATCAGGCTGCCTCTTGTTTTCACAGATGGTGAAGTATTTGGGACTTCCAGAAGGCATAGTTGGGTGTTTTTCTCACGAAATTGGTCCAGGTTATTTCAAATCAAACCACAATTGGTTCATTTCTCTGTCATTTCATAATTATGCTGATAGTTAATCTTACATGTTAAGCCTTCTCTTCAGAAAATCCTAAACAGTAGGAGAGCTTGTTTAGCCATATTTACCTACATACAACAGAGAAAAATCATTTCTGATTGGCCAGTTTTCTGCTCGTTGTTTAAAGAATTTAAACCTTTTGCTTCCCTCCTACATTTAACAATAAAACAAGAGTAGTACTGTAATACTTGCAGCGTTTAAATGCAAGTGTGATTCTATTGAATGAAAATAACCTAACAATTGCAGATTTTCATTTCCAGGAAATCAATAAATGGCATCTAATGATGGCATCTATCATGACAATTACCAGTAATGGTAACACAACAGTGTTATATGACAGAACAACATCTGTTATGACAGTTCATGACAACATATGACATCTGCCATGACATGTTCATGGCATGGTTAAATCAATGTTATGAAGCATGAGTTTAAGCATTACCAAATATTTGCATAAACATATTTTCTATTACAATCCTTTTCTTTTTCTGCCTGTTCTTGGCCTGTTAACTGATTGTGAACGTTCTTTCACAATTATTTCACATGATCACGTGCTAAATTACAGATTCCTGTGGTTCTGAATGAAGCACACATATGATGACAAGTGAGCTGTGTTTAACCTTGGCCTGTTATCTGCTGACTATGCTGGGAGAGTTTCTACATGCCCATATGGCCACAGTTAAGTAATGTCACAAAATTCCCAGCTTGAGGGTTGTGAGAAAGGCCTGTGAGGATAACACAAGTGTACAAAATCTGTTACTCATTCTATTTCCCCTCCTTTATCTTCAGGAAAGATGGAAGGAAAGGCACTGACATACCTCTGTTTTCTGTAAACACTGTTGCCCTCTCAATAAAGCAGTCCATCACTCAAAGCCCCTCTTTTTGAATGTCTGTGCAGCTTCTCAGGAAGGAAGCCCACGCACCCCTCCCTTGCTTTAGGTCATGGCCGCTAGCTGCCCAGGGGTGGGGCACATCTCTCACTGACAGCAGGACATAGAGAGTGAAAAGTACAGAAGAGTGATGGGCTTTTTCTTACTGTTGCAACATACCGGATGTCCTCCTTTACTGAGTATTCTAGAAAATCTTCCTGCTCTGTTAGAAGTCAAATAGCCTTTTCCTAAATATAGCAGATATAGAAGCATTAGCATATACATGACGTAGTAAATGTTGTAAAATATATGCAAATTCTAAAAGTATAACTTAGGAGCTATTATTCACACCTTTATTTATGCTCAAATGTGAATAAATACACAGGTGACAACTTAATGTATGCATTGAAAGTTCGACCTGGTGATGTGGGTATTGACTTGACATTAGCCATTTTGTTGTATGGATTTACACTACTGAGCAATGGACCACCTAACACAAGGGCAGGCGGTTCTGCACTTAAACAAATTTACCTAATGCTCTGATTTAGAGCAAATCTGAAGAACAGTCCAGACTGTTGGAGGTGCCCTCAGGAAGACACACTAGTGCACTTTTGTGGGCCTGCACTATAACTCGGGATTTCTGGCTCCCGCTACAATACGTGGTGTAAGCTACCCTTGACTCACCAAGCCAATGCATGCTTGGTGATCTCAGACCTCTTAAGCCCCTGCCAAGTTCTGATTCTGGATGGATCCAGACATCCCACGTGGTGGGTGGGAAACTGCTGATAACACAGTGGAAGTCACTTTAAGCTCCTACAATATGTGAATGGTACCAGCTGTTAAGTTGAGTGGAATCCCATGAGAGAATTTCTTTCAGGCTAATGAATAAACCCAATGAATATGCCAAAAAATGGCAAAATTTTCTGAACTGAATACTGAAAAGATATAAAAATTAGTCTGCTGAGATCCCCATTTGACTCCTGGACCAGAAATATTCACCCATATCATTACACGCATGCTTTAACATGGTGGCATATCAACCACCTTATCTATTTATTTGTTTGTTTGTTTGTTTCATGTGATTGTCTTTTTTTTTGTACTTGTCTGATATTAATGTAACTATTACTGTTATTGCTTAAACTTTGATAGTTTTAACAAACCTAAGATAACCATTGTCTATGCTGTCTATATTAAATGACTGAATGTTCAACAAAGTGCTAGTCATTAAATAAATAAATAAATAATTAAATAAATAAATAAATGATCATTGTTTTTTGAAATATATTGTTGCTGTCCAAAGAAAAACATGTATCTCCAAAATAGTAACTTTACAGGAGAGGGCAAAAACTTTCTTTACTTTTAATGCGAGTCAATGGAAAGAGATTTTTTTCCTAAGCAATTTTGGTACATTTTTATTGGTCAGTTGATCATGAAATTTTCACACAATATAAAGAATGGCTGCCTTGATCAGATGATGTAAAAAAAAGTTAAAATCACAAAAAATGGAGGTACATCCATTTCCTTGGGCAGCAATGATATTTTGATCATTTTTTGCCCATTTTGATCTTGATGCCAGCAACATGTTTCAAAAAAGTTGGGACAGTGGCAACAAAAGACTGGTAAAGTTGTGTAATGCTAAAATAAACACTTGGTGGAACATCCCACAACTAATTAGGTTAATTGGCAACAGTAACATGACTGGGTATGAAAAGAACATCGCAGAGCGGGTTTTTTCAGAAGTAAAGATGATTAGGGGTTCACCACTTTGTGAAAGACTGTGCAGGCAAATAGTGCAACAATTCCAGAAAAAAGTTTACTTGGAGATAACTGTAATTTTATCATCTATGGCACATACAACCCCATTTCCAAAAAAGTTGCCATGATGTGCAAAATGTAAATAAAAACAATGCAATGATGTGCAAATCATGTAAACTTCTTTGTAGTTAAAATAGTACATAGACAACATATGTGCTGAAACTGAGAAATGTTACTGTTTTTTGAAAAATATATCTCCATTTTAAATTTGATGCCAGCAAAATGAAGGCATGTTTACCACTGTGCTGCATCACCTCTTCTTTTAACAACAGCTTTGTAAGTGTTTGGGAACTGAGGAGACCAACTGCTGTAGTTTTGAAAGTGAAATGCTTTCCTTTTCTTGCTTGATACAGGATTTCAGCTGGTCAGCAGTTCATGGTCTCTGTTGTTGTATTTTTTGCTTCATAATGCACCAAATATTTTCAATGGGTCTGGACTGCAGGCAGGCCAGTTTAGCACCCAGACTCTTTTAATATGGAGCAATGCTGTTGTAACACATGCAGAATGAGGTTTGACATTGTCTTGCTGAAATAAGCAAGGCCTTCCCTGAAAAAGCCGTCATCTGGATGGCAACATATGCAGCTCCAAAACCTGTATATATCATTCAGTATTGATGGTGCCCTCAGAGAAGTGCAATTCACCCATGCCATGTGCACTAATGCACCCCAGATATCATCAAAAATAGCACTTAAATGATTTGCACATCATTGCTTTCTGTTTTTATTTACATTTTGTACAGTGTCCCAACTTTTTAGGGGGTTTTACATATCCAGAACTGAGCTATATTTTATAAAGTGCATGGTTTAGTGAAACTTTAATCCATATATTGTCAAGAAGGCCAACAGCTGTTCTATAATGGCATCAATCCTTGAGGAGATTTATTTCCTGGCTGGCAAAAAGAGAATAATGTCCTTATCCTAATGCAGTTACGTCATATTCACAAATGATGACTTTAAACAGAAGTTCCTGCCATTGAAGGTTGAAGGGGGTGGTGGGGGGGGGGCATCTGATTGTTAAGCATTCTGTTTTCTGCATCCACTGAAGTGCTGCTACTTGAACCATTTACACCAGTAGAACAGAAAAAAAATGAGTAAGGCAGTTTGATGTTAGAATCTGAATTTAAGCCAGAAACATCAGAAATAAGTCCTGTCATGTTATGGAATCATAGTATTTTATATCCCAGGATACTATTTCTGTGGTCATATACATCTGGTTCTGGACACTCTTGGAGTGGCCATGTAAACTGTACTAAATGCTCTTGAGCTTTTCTAACCACATACTAAAGTTGAGCCAATTATAAATGCATTAACTTGTTGTTTTTTCTTCCTTAGTTATGATTGATCGAGGAAAAGATGAATGGCAGTCAAAAATGCCTAATGCCCAAAGCCAAGCATCAGCTAGAGGGGTATAATGCCCCCCAACATTAGGCTATGAAGTAGTGGAACTGAGGGATGAGTTGGAGTGGCATTTGTGATCCAGAACATCCAACATACCTGACCTCACTAATGGTCTGGCTGAATGCAATCAAATCCTCACAGCAATGTTCCCACATTCATCATAGTGAAAAGCCTTCCTAGAAGAGTAGAGACCGTTACTGTAGCAAAGGGAGGACAAAATCTCTATTAATACCCTTAAATTTAGAAGAAATGCTGGGTGAGCAGGTCTCTACAAACTTCTGCATATATAATGTTTATGAATATTTCTATTTTTTCACATTGTGTTAAATCAATGAAATTCATTCTGCCAGAACATAAATTACTAAACAGGATCTACCACTACCTGAGAGCAACATTACATTCTCTGTTTTACAATCAGGTGATTTTTATTTTATTTTTTTTAATCTCTAAATCTGTCCTGCTTATTTGTAGGCTTTCTAAACTGCAAGTTACATTAAACTACAAACGTGTTTATTTATAAAGACTGTTTCCATTCCCTATAATGATGTGCATTTACAAGATCATCTAGCTTAATTAGAGACAGCTGACAAGTCCTCTGTAGACGTCTATAACTCCAGTTTATGCTACTTTGAACTAGTGTTTCATGCAGACCACACCTTCAGTATGTCATTGAAGTAAAGTTACAAAGGTCTGGGAGATAAAGTAGGTGTAGAAAACAGAAGAACAACTTTGAGGAACATTTTGTCACACACCCTCATAAAAGTCAGTCAAGTTTATTTATATAGTGCTTTTTACAACAGGTGTTGTCACAAAGCAGCTTTACAGAAAATCCAGGTCCAAAGCCCAAAGAGTGTCGCCAATGGTGACGGTGGCAAGGAAAAACTCCCTAAGAGCAAAAGGAAAAAACCTTGAGAGGAACCAAGACTCAAAAGGGGAACCTATCTACCTCTGGTTGACACCGGAGAGCAAAACAATAACACAACAAGAGCAATATGAATAGAGAATATGATTTTACAATTAACATTCAAAATTCAAATATATTAGAAAAAGACAACAACTTTGAAGACTGCAAGAGTACTTCTCATCCTGAAGAAGCCCACGCTTGACAGCTCTGATATCAACAACCACAGACCGGTATCACTCCTTTCTTTCCTTTCAAAAATTCTTGAACGTGCAGTCTATAATCAACTGTCTCTCTTTCTCACACAGAACCAGCTCCAGGACCCCAACCAGTCTGGTTTCAAACCAGCGCACTCAACAGAAACTGCTCTCATAGCAGTGACCGAGATGCTCCAGTCAGCAAGATCAGCCTGTCTGTCATCTGTCCTGATTCTTCTTGACCTCTTGGCAGCTTTTGACACGGTCAATCACACAGTTCTTCTGGATGTCCTCACCAACCTTGGAATCACTGGCTCTGCGTGGAAGTGGTTCAAGTCCTATCTGGAAGATCGCTCATTCCAGGTAACATGGAGAGGGTCCACATCCTCTCCATGCAGGCTCTCCACTGGTGTCCCACAAGGCTCGGTGCTAGGTCCTCTTCTCTTTTCTCTTTATACTAGCTCTCTTGGAAATGTAATATCATCTCATGGCTTCTCTTATCACTGCTATGCTGATGACACTCAACTAATGCTTTCTTTCTCACCCTCTGACACGCAGGTTTCCAGTCGGATCTCGGCATGTCTGTCTGACATCTCTTCATGGATGACAGCTCACCACCTGAAGCTCAATCCTAGCAAGACTGAGCTATTCATCCCTGCAACTACAGGTCCTCATCATGATCTTGCCATTTCATTCGAGAACTCTCTGATTGTCCCGTCAGCAGAGGCAAGAAGTCTTGGTGTGGTTCTGGATGGCCAGTTATCGTTCTCGACTCACATTGCAAACCTAACTCGGTCATGCAGATTTCTCCTGTATAACATCCAGAGGATCCGACCCTTTCTCACTCGAGAGGCCACCCAGGTACTAGTGCAGTCTCTTGTCATCTCAAGGCTTGACTACTGCAATTCACTCTTGGCTGGTCTTCTGATGCAGGCCATCAAGCCTCTGCAACTCATCCAGAATGCAGCAGCACGGCTCGTCTTCAATCTCCCCAAGTTCAGCCACGTCACCCCACTGCTGCGCTCCCTTCACTGGCTTCCTGTAGCTGCACGCATCAGATTTAAAACCCTTATGCTTGCTTACAAACCAAAAATGGACCAGCCCCTCCCTACTTGATGGCAATGGTGAAATCTCGAACTGTACCTAGAGCCCTTCGAGCACAGCTCGACTTGACCTGCCATCCTTCGAGGTGCGTGGAAGGCAAGCATCAAGACTGTTCTCTGTGCTGGCACCCAGGTGGTGGAACGAACTCCCACTGACTGTCCGAACAGCAGAGTCTCTCGCTCTCTTCAAACGCAGACTGAAGACACATCTGTTTTATACAGCACTTAAATGAGCACTGAATTAAGTATTGATTGTAAAGTATTGTACTGCACTTATGTATTGTATTGTATTGCACTGCTCTGTGTTTAACTCTGTTCCTTTTACTCTAGGTGTCAGTAATGACTTTCTGATTCTAGCAGTATCTGAGCTCAGGACTGACTTTCTCTCTAACCTATTGGTAACTAGCAAAGATACTTTCTCTGGATAGACAAAGCACTTTTTGTAAGTCACTCTGGATAAGAGCGTCTGCTAAATGTTGTAAATGTGAATGTAAATGACTACTGTTACAGGCCTATCAGAGTAACAGGGAGAAAAACATCTATGAGAATCAGTCACTGTTACCAGTGAAAACCAGTTATGTTAGGAGTGTATGACAGTGTAAATAAGAGTCAGTCAAATAAACTTCAATCACTACTGTTAGAAGCCTATAATGATAAACTGTTAGTATGCCTATGAGCAGAGCTCAGTGTATTGTGAGGCATATGATTAAATAGTTTGAGTCTGTGCAGCACTAGTCCAGTATTAGTGTGAGTGGCATGCAGGTGAGGCTTGTTGCACAGCATTGGACAGCAGGAAGCTCCATGGAGGTCAAACTTGTCCAGAAGGCGGGCGAGCTGGGGCACCTAGTCAAAGCAAATGAAGCAACAGCATGGGATGGGCAGTCGTTCAAAAAATGTTTCTTGAAGGTTCTTTCATAAAGGTAATGCCTTAATACTACTACTGCTACTAGAATCTCAAAATAGTATAGAGATACTCAATTACTCTGTGTCAAAAAAAGTTGTTTCATAACAAACAGAGCTTACATCCTATTAGCTCAACTGTCCACTGTTGCTTTACATCTACTGTACCACTCAGAAGTTCAGCTTACTCACTTTTTTCCCAAATTGTAGAATAATGGTCATGACATCAGAACTATAAAATTAGTCAGAATTTCAGTGACCAAAAAATGTTCATATTTAAAACCAGGGTTAGGGTTAGTACACACACACACACACACACACACACACACATGTTCTAAGCTGCTTATCCTTGTGGGTTGCGGATGATATTAGTTATGACACTAAAGTCAAAGTCAAAATGTTATTTGTGACAAGGACATACATTGAAATGTTTGTGGTGAAGCTCAGGTAATTGCTTTTTGTGGCTGTACAACACACTACATACATTAGAGAAGAAGACAATATAAAAAGAACTGTATATACAGACATGTACTAAAAAGGTAAACATCTGGATAGTAAAGTTTCAATATGGATATTTTGTAATATGAATAAATATGCATGTGTGCAAAGACAAATGTATAGAACTTATGTTAACACTTGTGCAATATTTCTATTATAGTTTTGCCATTTATGTCACAAACTGAATGGTTAACTAAGTCCTGGTTCACCCCTTATAGTCTGCAGGTAGAAACTGTTCTTTAGCTTGTTAGTTGTTTCCCGGATGCTCAGGTAGCACTTACCAGATGGAAACCTGGTGAACAGACTGTGTGCTGGGTGATTTGCAGTCCACTATGATTTTGTGAGTCTTCTTTAGGCATCGGGACTCATAAATGTCCTGTAATGCTGGGAGTTAGTTGTCTATGATGAGCTCTGCTGTTCCCACTATCTAATGCCTTCTATATTTCATATGTATATAAAACAATCGTTTATAAATATGACAAATTATATTTATAGTATACATACTTGACAGTTTGTCTAAGTCCAAAGTACTTAGAATGTGTGATCTGAGATCTGTGATAAATCAGATTTGGTCCACAGTGAGAGGATGAACTGATGAAATGAAAGAGTTGTGTGAGAGTGTGTTTGTGTGTCTTTGAAGGTTTGGTGAGGAATCTTACACAGATGTTTGAGAGAGGATAATTAAGCCAAGGTGCAGCACTGAGCAGCACTGAGGGCTGAAAACAGCTTCAAACACCTCCATCAACCCTAAAAAGCTATACTTTACAAGTAGGTTAGTAGAACAATGTCAAATTATGGAGACATATGTATTGGGTGTAGCACCACAGCCATCATCACCCTCACTGCACCACTTTGGTCTCTTGGTGAGAACTGAAGCTTTCCTCCTCTTCTACTCAGCACTGAGAAGAAACTGTCAGAAAAAAAAAACCTTGTATCTCCAAAATGGTAACTTTACAGGAGTTCTTTACTTATAATGGAAGTTAATGTAGGATTTTTTTTCCCAACATTCAAATTGTACTTAGCCCCTTAAATTGCCAGGGCCCACCCAACGTTTTATTACACACTTCTATAACCTAAGAATAGCTCCTCCCTATAGTTACTCAATAATAAGCTTTAGTATGTAATAAGCCTGGGATTTTAAAGGGGAACTCCTCCCATTTTTCAAAACCCCTGCATAGTTAAGTGGTCGAGATATTAAAGTCCTTAAGAATAGGAGCCATGGTTGCCATGACTACAACACAAATATAATTTTATTTACTATCCAAAACCACCATGTGTCATCATGTCGATGTTGGTAAAATAGTAGAGAGTTATATTTCGGACTATTTTTTCTCACAACATATGTATCGTATCACTCCACCATGAATGGATTTCAAGGTCAAAACTACACTGTTAGAAATAAAGGTACGATGAAGATTGATTTTTCATTCATCAAGGTACAAATGTACCCTTCAAAAGTACAACAGTGGTTTTAAAGTACCATTGAGTACCCTTAATAAGTTTCCCCCAAGTGAAAAGTATTTTTTTTTACCTCTTCATGATGTAATGTTTTAAAACAGAACAATAAAATAAAAGGCCTGGAGACGAGACGAGGTGTGTGGAGTCAATACAACTAAGAAAATATAATTTCAATGGGTACTGAGATGTACCCTTGAGGGAACCACCCCAGTGACAGTTTACTACCTTTATTTTTGAGATTGTATCATAAAACAATGTCTGTGAGCAATCGTGACTCGGTTTCTCTAGAATGGAGCATTTCACACAAACCACTCTGAATGACTCTTGTTTACATCACAACCCTTGACCTATGCAGTTTTGAAAATTGGTGAAGTTCCCCTTCAAGGGGTTAAACGGTAAACAAATGACAAAAATGAAGATACAACATTTTTGCGTGACAAAGATGATATGTTCTTTGCTATCTTAGCAGGCAAAAGTGGCAAATTTTAAGCAAAAAGATAAAATTTGTACAATTCCTCTTTACACTAAATATATATTAACAAAAATATTTGGTGGTGAAGTTTGCCCCTTACTAGAGATTATACCCCAACAATTAGCATCACACAAACTGCATATCTAATCCATCTCTAACTAACGTTATTCTGCGATAAAAATTATTACAGAATGCACTATTTCTTTACTATGTCCAAGCACTTTGCTCTGTTGTTTGTATACTATCTTAAAATACCATCCAACAGTGATTATTCTCCCAGAATGTGTTTAGATTATGAATGCATCACTTTTCCCACTTGTTTATATGAGCTTGTACTTTGCCTTATAATCTCTGCAGCATGTTTCAAATCTAAACTCGACAGATTAAAAGGTACTGCATTTCATTATATGTGAGTGTCCTAAGCCAAGTCTAAACAGATTAGTTGTAGGTTTACTGTTAGGTTTTTTTGGCCCAGTGCTGCAAAGTGCAGAACCACCATCACGCATGAAGACTACCAAACACTCTCTGTAGCAGACATCACTCTCTGTCTTGATGAATTTAATGTCTTCCCCATCCCAATCCATATAATGGAGCTTCCATGGGTGCTGTGGTTGCAGTGCAGCCAGGTAATGCAGAAAAGTCATTAGCTTAGTAGTGGCCTATTGCAAGAACATGTTAGCTAGCTATCTAAGGCTTTCTCATTTGCACCTGAAGTATCAAGCTCTGCCCTTGTTCAACACACTCAACTGAACTAATCAAATAATCATCAAGCACTTAACAACTGCAGTGTAGAAGCATCCCAGGACTGATGAGACTGAGCTAGAACCACGCAAATATGACAGAGATGTTTCTTTAATTTTGTTATAGCGGTGGGTGGTATACTGGTTATACTGGATTGTTCATCAGTTATGAGTTTTATCATAACCTTATGCAGGTATGCAAGAAATAAGCACAGTTGACACAACGTACAAACAGTGCAAACCATGGTAATGTTAGCTGACTTAGCTGAGTTGCTGAGTCATGGATGTTTCAGTCACATTTTAAAGAAAAATGAAAGCCAGTCCCATTTGATCACCTCCTGCTGTTTAAATTAATTGCATCCTAAATCTACTATATTGTCAAGGCAGCAGGTATAACGGATTGGCTGTTCTTTGGAGGGTAGCCTTAGCATGGACCAGAGCCATCAGAGCAAATGCTGAGCTTCTGTTTCCTTCAACACAGCCTGGGAAGCTGCCTAACTCAATCAGCTGCATCAAATGAGGCCTCAGTGAGGGCCTTGCACAAGAAGCTGTGGACCAGCTGGTACTGATAGCATGAATTACTGTAAAAATTTTAAAATTCCAGCAGTGTCTGATGGTCAGAGGCACAAGTGTGTGATGTATGTATGAGACAAATGACTTAAGAAATCCAGCCAAGCTGAGGTTTCTTATTAAAATGTCCTGTTCCCATTCCACATGGTGAAGCTGTTACAGGTGTCGTTCCATTTAAGGTGGAATGGAAAATGGACAAAAGAAGCTACTGAAGAAGGAAACAATGTCAGACTTGTAGAAATCCAGGTGTGAAACAACATTTAGCACCATTTTTGTCAGAAAGCAATACTGACTGATACTGAAGCAATACTGGTTTATTTACATATTGTGTAGTACTGTTTTTACTATTTTGCACAAGAAAAAATATTTCAAATTTGCTTTGTTGTTCAAGATGTTTCTTATTAAAAAAGTGACAGCATTAGAATAATACTGTTAACTGTCACTGTTAACCAACAAAAATAGGTTTATTTCAGCATCTGAATCATTTTATTTGAAAAAAAAAAAAATAGTATATACCATAATGTATACCAAAATGGTCAGAAATTTTAATTATGCCATGATATAAACTTTGGCCATACTGCCCACTACTAAACACCACTATGCCTAAGTGTAGAAAGGGCACGATTTCAACAGTGTGTGCTATAAAATGTAATCTTGCTTTAGTGTTTCAATTTTCCTTCAGACTCTTTCATAAAAAAATATACAACTCAGGCTCCAAAAGGAACAGCACTTACAGGAAAAAATTATTTTATCGTAGCTTCATCTTCCAGGTGAGAAATGATATGGTTTAAATGAGACATTCACCACAAATGCATACATATTAAATACGTAAAAGTTATTCTCAGAATTTGATGAGTTTGATCAACACTAGATGGCACAGTAGACTAGCACAAGGTACCAGACCTTGCATATAACCAACTGTCACTCTACTGTCACTTTGCACATTATCCTTTGCCTCACTGGCACTTAACCAAGGTGAACTTTTGCTATCCAAGACACTATCATGGTTATACTTGACCCCGTATGTTTGGTAGAAACAACAACAATTCATCTACAGCACAATCCCGGTGCTGAATTAACTCATACAGTTTCTATTTGTGTCAAGCTGGTGTTGGTAAATACTGTAAATGTTGACTTAACACTGGAGTATATGGGTTATGATTATTTCAAAACAGAATGGCCATATGTAAGGAATGCTAAGCAAAGTGAAGAAAAAACCAAAGTCTGTTTTTCTATAAAGACGGTTAAGAATATCTTTGAGTGCCCCCTTCTGGACACTATAGCAGTGGTCTTCAACCCTGGTCCTGGAGAGCTGCCTGTCTGCAGAGTATAGCTCCAACCTGTATCCAGTAAACTGCCCTGCCACTTACTTAACTTCTAATACATCTGATCCAGCCAAATCATTAGCTTAAGATACCTGTTATGAATATTACTTATGTGAGAACCATCCTATGTGAATCATCCTATGTCTGAAAATGGCTCATATTTCATGTTTGTATGCATTTTATAAGATATATTTCTGTGAATGTTAAGTGTATATAATTTCACTATGTTTCACTATAATGAGATGGAATGACAATAAAATGATCCGAAGATAAACTAATTATTTTGACGAGTGTTCATTAGTTTGCAACTAGTCATACTTTTAAGGCTTTTTATGGCTTTAACCCCTCAAAATCCCAGGCTTATTACATACTAAGGCTCATTATTCAGTAACTACAGGGACTTCAACGCCAACTGGTTGAGCTATTCTTAGAAATGCGCAATAAAACTTTGGGCCCGCTCAGTCTATTAAATCTTATATTTAGATTTTTGGCAACAATCTCAGCTGTAAGAATCACATCACTAATGTTTTGCTTATTAAAGCTTATTATTATCTATAACATTTTAAAGGTCCACATCTTTCTTTCGACCTCTGGCTGTGAGAGGTTGGTTCATGTCTTATGTGTCAAACAGACTGTATTACTGTAATGCTCTGTTTTCTGGTTTTCATAAGAGCTCTGTTAGTTAGTCTAGAATGTGACTGTCAGGTTCCTGGTGCATACTAGAACAAGAGACCATATAACGCCTGTTCTTAAAGCACTTCACTGGTTACCTCTGTCTCTTAGAATTTATTATAAAATCCACCTTTTAGTTCTTAAACGTCTTCATGGCTTTGCCCCTCCATACCTCTATGATGTGATTATTAGATATGCTCCAGTTAGATTACTTAGACGTGTTTTGTGTCCCGATCATGTCTGGATATACTTAACTGGATTCTGTTTACACTGTTCTCTAAAGTGCCAAGATGAGATCCAACACATGCTTTTTGTCATATATTTGTTGACTTTTTCCCCCGTTACGATATGAGTCGATAAGACTGTTGGGTTGGGAGAATTCCAGAGTTTGTTTACTTGTTTATTCTCTCACCTGTGAGTCAGGACTCAGTAGATGCATTTCTGCCCATGTAATTATATACAGAAAACAAAAATGCATTGTGCTTGGACACTTGGCCAAGATCCATCTCTGACCACTTCAGAATGTAGTTTGAGTGATCCAGTCGTAACACACTGCACCCTGGCCGTGTTAACATTTGGTTTTAATGCAATCAATTGAAAAGCAAATGTGATCTGATCACTGAAAATGCATGTTGATGTAAGATGTAAACACTGAGACCTGCGTTAGTCCTTCCTGAAACTTGGCTAAAGAACAGTTTAAAAAGAGACTTAAGACTCACTCATTTGTTGCTGCTTTTAATTAGGAATTGTTCCTCGTATCTCAGATGGATGAGCAGTTTGCTTGGTTATTTCCAAAAATAAAACCCCAGCATGCTAAATAGTTTTGTGGCCTTCCACAGCCAGTGTCCAACTTCTTTGAGGGACAAATTACAAATGACAAGGCACGATGAGATCAGTGTAATCATTTTTATTTTTCATTTTGAATCCTTATTATGTGCTTTTACTGTTGTTTCAAATTCCATCGTTTCATTTTTTAATGCTCATTGAATTTTTACTCATCTTTTGAATTCCTTTTCACACTTTAAAGCACTTTGCTTTAAAAAAAAAAAGTGAAGACTTGTTTTGAAAAGTGCTGCATGAATAAACAAACAAAGCACTGAGCCCTACAACCACAAAAAGAACAGAATGTCTTTAGTATCTTGGGAGGAGCTAGATAATTATTCAACAGTCACATGATCAGAAGCTTTTTCAGCCTTTCAGTTTCACAGAACTGAAACTGAAACTACTAGATAAGCTTGTAAAACCTCTTGCTCTCTACCAGGAGCATTCAACACTCGACTGAGGAGGAAAGAGCCTGTCGACCAAGACTGTTTGCATGTGATACTGCAGCTACTTTATTATTTTTTATTAACCATTTCAGGTTATTCTTAATCAAATGTTCTTGAACTAAAAGAAAGAGCAGAATTGGCCAGCCCTGCGGAGGACACATCTGAGTACAATGCTGTTTTAGATGAGGAAAAAAAAAACACAGCCTAAAGATAACAAAAACTCACAAGTAGTTATTTGGAACTACTACCTGCAACATGGGGAAGTGGAAAGTTCATTGTGGTGAGTTCTTTTAATTTACTTTTTCCTCTTCGTGAGTGAAGTCTGGAAGCATTTTCTCTGTGATTTAATCAAATACTGTTATATAAAGACTGACTATGTACTAATCTAAGTTATATTTTATTGTGCTTATTTCACATTTACAATGTGAATTTTTTATACATAGAGACGAGCCGTTTCAAAAAAGGCAGTGGTGGTCATTTCCCCCGGCGCTTACCCTTTAAAACGGTGTACAGACACAGGAGCCCCGCCCAGACAGGTAAGACTCGCTCTGAGTGAGAGGACTGCTGCAGTATTTTTCCACTCTGTACGTGCAATTAGTTATTTCCCCTTATTGTTTGTACAAGCTGACAAGTTTATAGGCACAAAATGTATAAGAACAGCCATGGATTACAGTGAATAGCTAAACAAACTCTCTTTACAGTCCATACATTATTACACATTTTTGGTTAATTCCAAAAATGAAACTCTGACATTCTAAATAGTTTTGTGGCCTTCCGCAGCCGGTGTCCAACTTTTAAGGGGGACAAACTGAACAATTTGATCAGTATTATAGTTTTTATTTTTTATTTTCAATCCTTATTATTACATGCTGTATTGTTGTTTCAAATTCCATAATAATTTAATGCTCATTGAATTTTGTACATGTTTCAAACTGCTTTTCACGCTGTAAAGCGCTTTTACATGCAAATTTTGTAGTTTATAGGTACAAAATGTACAAGAACAGCCATGGATTACAGTGAATAGTGAAACGGAGTCTCTTTACAGTCCATGCATTATTATAGTTTTACTTTATCACAAAACACACTCTTTTGACGATGAGAACAATGTAGTCATTGGTGCCACAGGGTTACCTGCTCACTTTCACTGCATGTTTTATTATTAACTGATTCTTTCGAGCAGGAAGAGAGAGCTCCACTCGAGAATCTCATCATCATGGTTGGCAAAGAAGAGAACATGATTCCCAGCTGTACAAGTCATATATTAGACAACAGAGCCTACCCACATGCATAGGTGAGGATTTGCTGAATTATAAATAATTAATTATTATTAGTCTTTATAATTATTATTTATATTAATACTTGAGAGAAAGTGCTAAACTGTGGGATTTTGGACACCAATGCCAGAAAGCACAAGTGCAGGTGTATTATCAAATCAGATCAAATGATATTTATTGTCTCATCTCATTATTATATATTAAAAATATATACACATTAGACTCTAATTATACACATAAATATACACCAGTATTGCACCTTTTCCAGTATACAGGTTTTGTAACAGTAACATAGGTTATGAAATAAAAGCTATGATATGTACAGTTGTACACATTCCCACATATGCAATTAGTGAGTCCGATAAATGAGATGTAAGGTATTCCAGAATATACAAGCATGTCAATCTATATGTGCATGTATAGATTTGTTACAGTGAGATCAGAGTGAGTCTGTTTGGGGTGTGGGTATGGTGTGGATTGTCCATGGTGATCATCACAATGATGATTCAGAGGTGTAGTGACAGGTGTATTAAGATTATACCACCAATTATAGCAATTGTTGATTTGTTATAATTCAATTCTAAAGCAATTATGACACAAAAATGTATTAATTAGAAAGTTTATTTACCCTACATAAAGAGAAATAGCTCCAACCTGGCACTGCTGCATATAAATGCAGCTGTGGAAAATCTTCAGGATGTCTACACTGGAAATGCCAAGTCTTCTTGTCAAGACTAATCATAAATAAACTACAATCTCATCAGCTAATAGCTTGAAAGAACTAACTACACATGTTACACATATGTAACAGATTTAAAAGTAATGTCAGCTGCTCTAAAAACATAATACAACCAATCCAAACCTATTGCAGGCTGTAGCAATGTGCTTATAAGGAAGGGTCATACAGCTCACTTTCCTTCACCTCTTGGATTAACTTCTCCTCATTAAGGGAGTAGAACTTTCACAATGAGGTAGCCAGTTTACACCCAGTGAATTTATTGGGGTGACAAAGGAAAACTAAAACAGTTGTTCATTCAATATTCTTCTTTGCATAAATTAAAATGTGTTTAATTTATTCGACACAGTTACTGCTGAAAGTAAAACTGAAAGTCAAAACTGAATTGATGTAGTTGTTCATGAGGAAATAATGTAAACATTTGAATCAAGTAAATTAAATGGATCACTTTTTTTCAGTACATTAACGTTAATATTTTAGGTCATAGAAGTTAGGCCACCCTCGCTAGAGGTTACTGACTAAGCTTGCCAAGTATAAGGTAACTATATGAGCAAACAGTCTCTAGCAAGGGTGGCCTAACTTCTATGACCTAAAATATTAATGTGAATGCAATGAAAAAAAAAAAGAATGCTTTTTTAATTCACCTAATTCAAATGTCAAAAATGGAGGTGTAAACAAGCATTATGGTTTTGTCGTTGACGCTCGCTTGGGTCGCTTACTGCCATCATAAATCTTTTCAGCAGGCTTCACACTTGTAATAAAGTTGTAGCTGGTACATTTTTAATGGGTGGTTGTTATTGTTGCCTTACTGGCCAATAAAGATTGTCGTGCCATTATTAGGAAATATTTGCACTCGTAGAATGCCTCTCAGCCAATCACATTGCAAAATTGGAACGAACTGTGGTACAATGATAAAATAACTGTGAATATTAATTGTGTTGTATTTACACTGCATATAAATATCTTGTTTGGATAAGTAACTTTAATCTTGTTGACCTCATAATGAGAAATATAAATATAAATACATTTAAGATGTTTTACTAATTTTTTGCAGTGTATAATGTAACTTTGCAATCTTTTAATCACTGAAGAGATGTCATTATGCTTACTACATCCAGCTCATAAAATCACATAAAATTATTCCTGTTTTTATTTAGGAGACCAAAGAAGATCAAATGTCAGGACTGATTTGCTGAATATGATTGTCATGGACTTACAGCCGCTAAGCCTTGTTGAAGAAAAAGGATTCCAACACTTTGTGCAGATCCTACATCCGTCTGCTGACATTCCACTAAGTACCTCTTGGATTCGAGCTGAACTCTTAAAAATGTATGAGCATACGAGACAGAAAGTGCAGCAGGAAGTTAGTAATGCAAAAGACCTGGTGCTTTCCGCCGAAATGTGGATCTCAAGCAAAGACGCCTCCTATCTCACGGTAACTTGTCACTTCATCGATGAGAACTGGGAACTGAAATCGTACACGCTTGAAACGGCACATCTTCTCGGTGAGCACACACCTGAGAATGTCCATCAGCAGCTTGGGAGAATTTCAACTGAGTGGAAAATCATGGATAAAATTCAGGTAGTGGTCGTGAATGTAGATGGCATGAAGAAACAAAAAGCAAGGTGGACATACATGCCTTGCTTTGGCCACACCCTCAACAAAGTTTTCAATGAAGCTATGGATAACTCAGACTGGAGAGGTTTGCTGAAGAAGTGCCGCCGTATCGTTGCATTTTTCCACCAGAAGAGTGAGGCATTGAGAAACGTTCAGTTGACCCAGTCTCCTGGTGTTGACTGGCTTCCTGTGCTTACCATGCTGGAAAACATCTCTGACCAGTGGCTGTCCATTTCCACAGAGTTCATGAACAGGCAAGAGGAAAATCTTTGGCTCAATGAAAAAGAGAGAATGATGCTGGATAGTGCAGTGGTGGCAATCAGGGTCATCAAAAAGGTCGTAGAGGAGTTGGGCGAGAGTGGTTACAGTTCAGTCTCCAACATCATACCTCTGTGCGACAAACTTCAGAGCAGCCTGGAACATCTGGGGCGAAATGGGAACAAGGTAGCACAGAGGCTTGCTGAGAGATGTGGCCATCACATGGGAAGCATCAAACAAAATGTACTGTTCTCTGTTAGCACGGCCCTGGACCCAAGATTCAAAAGCAGTGTACTACAGCACTTTGAAAAAATCAAAGCTTGTATCAAAGAAGAAATGCGCAAGCAGGGAAGCGGAGCAAGTAGGAGTGGCTGCAAAAAAGAACATGGCGGCAAGATAAGCTATGAAGATGTACTTCTACATAGATACTCGGCAGAAAGCGACACATCGGGAACTCTGAATCCTCTTGAGTTCTGGGCAACCAAAAATGATTTTAAAGAATTGACCATAGTTGCCCGCAAATACCTCACTGTGGTCTCCACTGCTATTCCAATAGAGCGTGTTATGCAGCAGGAAAAATCCCAGCTCATTTTCAACAGGAGAAAATGTGTAGAGCTGGAAAACATCAATATGATGCTGTTTCTGAATAACAATCATGCAAAAATATGAGACGAGGGAACAACATTTGTACTTTGCCTATTCGGGCAAGTGTGACAAAACGAGAATATCAGAAGAGGAAACAACACTTGTACTTTGCCTATTTGGGCAAGTGTGACAAAACAAAAATGACGCACAGTGTGTTGCAGTGGAACTGAGGACTGTGTGCAGCATAGATGATTGAAAAGTCACATACTATTAAATGGATAATGCTTTTTTATTCATTTTTTATTTATGTTTCTCATCAATTTATAGTTAAAGCTCTGCTTTTTTATCCTAGTGTAGTCCTTGATTACTTTGCTTATGGTTGTGATTAAAAACCTTTACTGCAGCGCAGTAAAAAAAAATATTTGCCCCCTCCTGATTTCCACTATTAGCATATTTGTCACAATAAATGGTTTCAGATTTTCACACAAAATAGGACAAGACGATCCACAGGAAACACAAAACACAGTTTAGTCAATTTATTGAAGGAAAAGAGTTTTGCAACAACTATATCACTCGTGAAAAAGCGCTCATGTGCTTCGGATTGTTTTCTTGCTGCATAACCCAATGGCGCTTGAACTTCAGATCATGGAAGGATAACTAGACATTCTCCTGAAGGACTTTCTGGTAGAAAGCAGAATTCATGGTTCCATTAATCTGGCAAGTTACCCAGGACAAGAAGCAACAAAGCATCCCCACACCATCACACTACCACCACCATGTTTGACTGTTGATATTATATTTTTATTGTGAAATGCAGTGTTAGCTTTATGCCAGATGTAATGGGATCTTTGTCTTTGAAAAAGTTCCAGTTTCAACTCACCAGTCCACAGGAGATTATTCCAAATGGCTTGGAGGTCAACAAGGTGTGTTTTAAGTTTGAGATGAGCCTTTATGTTCCTTTTGATTAGAAGTGGCTTGAAACCTTTGCAGTGTCTTTCTAATGGTGAAATCATAAACGCTGACCTCATCTGAAACAGGCAAGGCCTGCAGCTCCTTAGATGTTTGCCTGGGTTCCTTTATGACTTCTTTTAACAGGCTAGCCAGCTGGTAGGGGGTCAAATACTTTTTTTCACACAGGGCCAGTTGTTGTCTGATAACTTTTATTTATATATGGTGTTATGATTTTAAAACTGTATTTTGTGTTTACTGAGGTTGTCTTGTTTAAAGATCTGAAACAGTTAATTGTGACAGATTTGCAAAAATCAGCAAATCATTTTTCACAGCACTGTACGCTCTTCATTTCAGCCTGTGACTTTTTATTAAAACAATCAAATGTATATTTTGATTCATTTAAAACATAACACATCTGTACTAATTTTATACAGTTATATACAACTTATATAACTGCTAATATCTCTGTGCTTATCATAAGATGCTTGGCATATAATGACATGTAAATGGAATAGAAAATAAAAAAATAAACAAAAATAAAATGTGTAGTTATATCTTTGACCACTAGATGGCTCTACAGAGCATGGAATTTGACCACCATGACATGATTTTTCTCTCTAACAACATTTGTTTTTGGTTTAAAACTTTGGTATATCACGTTTGTGACAAACTACAGAACTTATTTTTATGCTAGTAGCTATGTAGTAGCTATGTAGTTATCACTAATACTAATATGGCCCTAATGTAATGTAAAAGTCCTTAATGATTTACTTTGTCTGGCAGTTTAACAACTATGAGGTCACTTCTTGGTTATTAAGTACACCTACCTTGTATCTACACTCATTGTCCATTTTAGCAGATTCACATACAGGTGCACGCTGTACCATGTCAGTGTCACTGCAGTGCTGAGAATGATGCGTCACCCAAATAATACCTGCTCAGTGGTGGTGCTGTGGAGATACTTGCCACTAAAAATGAGTAGTAAACACAGAAGTAAAGAAGTAAACATAACAGACTATTTATTTTATTTTTATGTACCAGCCTAATTAGTTCTAAATAGTCAATCAAGGCCTATTACATTAACTAAATTCTGATACTTTTCAACCAGAGGAGTATTCTGTATTTTTTGTACATGTCCCATTAACTGTATTAACGTTTGCACATGACACAAATAGTATTTTATTTTATTTTTAACCCCTTAAATGGCCAGGACCCATTGGCCCACACTAAAAAAAGAATAACTCAACCCGTTTACATTAAAGTCCCTGTAGGTACTGAATAATAAGCTTTAGTGTGTAATAAGCTGGGATTCTAAGAGGTGAAAGCCATTTAAATATCATTTAAAGTGTCAAATTTGTGCATCACACCAAACTACAAACTTTGATAACTGTAAATAAACAAATTTTAATGTCAAAACATGATTTTCTGTATGGTAAAGGGGTGAAATTCATCAAAATAAATGCATAAAGTAATTGTTTATTATATTATTGAAATGTACAAAAAATATTTATTTTGGCTAGGGTTGCCAAAACATTTGCATATAACTGTAAATAAATATAGTCACTGCCTAAAATCTCCAGAATATTACCTTTACTGGACTGTGTAAGTTAACGTGAAGCAGTTTTATTCAAAGTGATTTTGGAGCATATCTATTTCCAGGGTTTACACTGCAGAAACAGGTTTTCATGGAGCAACACACACATGCGGACACACCTGGATGTGAACTTGGCTGTGCTCCTGTGGATAATTGCTTTAATATGTTGCCCAGCTCCTCTCACGCCGTGGCCGGCTGTGAAGGGGAAAGTGTGTAATCGTGTTAGCTGGCTTCTCGCCTCTCGGAGTAGAGGATCAGAGGAGGAGAGAGAGAGAAATGACAGATGGGGGAGAAGATGAGGGTGCTCATTTTGCAAGGTGAAATATTTGTTTCATCAGCATGCTGCAGCGTGGCTCATCCAACTTACAAAGGGCTTGATGCTAATCAAGCGAAATGGGGTTGTTAAAGCAAGGAAAGCATAAAACTGAGCAGAAATAGAAAACTGCTAGAACTACACAATTAACATTTAAACCCTTATAACAGAGCTTGCTGCTCAGTGCCAGATTTATTGTAGGTTCTCAGTAGTAGTATTTGCTTTAAGTACATTATTTGTGAAGAAAGGGGTCTGTAGACACCAGCTCATCCAACATTTCTTCTAAAATCAAGGATATTAATAGGGAGTTTGACCCACCAACCTCCCCACCCCGTCCTGCCCTTGCTGTAGCTATTTCTCTAGGCAGGCTTTAGCTTCATGCCAGATGTTGGAACAATGCTGTCAGAATTTCATGGCCTTCAGTTACAAAAGAATTAGTGAGGTCAGGTACTGACGTTGGACGATCAGGTCTGGATCCCAAATGACACTCCAACTCATCCTAAAGGTATTGGCTGGAGCTGCATCACTTCAGAGAATGCAGTTCCACTGCTCCATAGCCCAATGCTGAAGGGCTTTATACCACTCTAGCTGATGCTTGGCATTGGGCATGGACACCTTAGGCTCATATATGACTGTTCCAGAGTGTCCGATTCTATTGGTCAATGTTTTTCTATGGAGATTATACAAGCCGTGTCAGCAATGCAAACACCATAAAGTAGCTGAATTTACTAATTAGAAAGGGTGTCTGGTACATTTTTGGATTATTATGTGGACCTTCTCTATAGGGAGTAATGATTTATGCCCAGTCATTTGGTTGTTTGTGTTACATAGGTTATTTAGATAAGTAATTTTTTGTCTTATGCTTATAGTTTTAAGCTCTCATCTTCTACCATTCAGTAAATAGGTGACTTAGAGTGGTTTAGAGAAAGTTCTAGCACTTTCTGACTGAAAAATGTGCTTTGATAATGCAGTGTGTATGTATGTGTGTGTGTGTGGGTTCATGGTCTATACATTGATCAGCCTTACTACCTTCTGAGCAACTCTGTGCAGTGCAGTGATCTCTTAAATCGATGGTTCTCTGATCTGCTGAAGCCTTTACATCAAACATGGCTTTGCTCTGTGGGTGCTCTGCTTAGCCCAGTGCTCCAAAGTAGTTTAATTGAACCCTGCTATATAATGTTGACATAACCATGATGTCTCCTGGATGTCATATGCTGTCATGAGTTGTCATGACAGATTAGGTCTAGTAATATAACAGTGTCATGTTTCTATTTCTGGTATATATCATGGCAGATGCCTTAAAGGTCATTTTATTGCATGACAAGGCTGACGTAATGCAAAGATGTAAGACATGATGAAGATAATATGGGGTGGTGGTGGTGACAATGCCATAGCTTTGCTGTCAAGATGCTTCTCCTTGTGGGCTATGCCATGGAATGGAGAAATCCTATCCACTCATTGTTCCTTATTCCCCACAAAAATGTGACAAATCTGATATTTCATTGTTTTCCATGGAACAGCAACAGAATATTCTGCCACCACCAGCGGTAACATAAGCAGTGTATCACAGCGCACAGCAGAAAATTCCATGAAGAAATTTTGCCACGTTTTCCATCAACTAAACCGGATGTTTTTTGGGAGCCACGGATGCCAATCATCTCATTGTTGAAGTCCATCATTATACAACAAATAAGTAAAGTAGTGTTGAGCTTTCTCCTGGCTTCTTCATCTTAAATAAACAGTTAACATTGCTAAAACTCTACTCTGATAACCATTTTAGCTAGTGTCACCATATCAACATTTTCATGGCTGCATGCTTCTATACCAATATGAGACATGAAATTATGTTGTTGTTTTTTTCAATATCAACATAAAATGCAAACGTAAAAACAGCATTCCATTCATTTGGAACAAATGGCTGGGAGGAGTGGGAGAGATTTGTAATGTTACAAAATGTTGACATTATGTATTTTTGGGACAGTTGCACCTGAACACACCTCAGAGGGAAGAGATAAAATAAACTGAAATTTCTGACAATTGAGAAATAAGGGGGCAGTACTGTATGAGACCCCCCCCCCAAAGAGAGAGTGAGTGAAAACAGTTCACATTAAGGCATTTAGTGTCACTGTGTACTCAGCCATGCAGACAGCATAACACACACTCCTTTCCACCCATGCTCAGTGTTACATAATACACTCAATGAAATGTTATATAACCACTGTAAGGTGTTCTTCGCCAGATATATATCTTTAACAAGTAGAAATTATGTCTGTACCATTCCTGAGGAAAGACAGAGGTACCATGTTTATATTTAAGCGTGAGAAGCCTAGAGACCTTAATTACCTTTAGGAATCTTCAAGACATAAATCCAGTTGACTCCATGTGCTACAGGGTCAGCGTTGCCAGGAGATTACTGTGGAGAGTTGTAGCACTTAATTGTTTGAGTCTGACTAATTATTTGGTATTAGCACTACTCCCAGAAAACTGCTCCCTGGTGGGTACTTGGCTTGGCCTGGCTGAGGAAATTGGCTGGGTATTCTGTCTACAGTTGATATTTATAGCTTCATACGGACCCTCTGGGTGGATTAGGCTCAGTTCACACCTGAAAAGCACTTATTTAGTCTAAGATGAACCAGTACACAAGGCAAAACCTATTTCTATATTTGTTTTAAACAAAATATAATTTGTTCAACCCAAACCAGAAGAGACAGACATCAGTACTCTGCATGTGGAAGTGAAATTGTTGATGATGATGAGTCATGTTGCTCTATGCTACTGAATTCTATTCAGTATTTTTGTAAAACATTTTAAAATCAAGCATGGTTGAAAGGCTATGTTTGAGAAAATGCTTGAATTTTCAGATCAAACAACTAATTTCAAAACAAATTTCATATTTTGATTCAGGATACTGCAGAAAACTGGATGAAGACTGAGGACGAATGGGGTGACACCCATGCTAGTTTGCATTAGTCAACATGTAGTTACTAAATATTAAGCCTTACAATGTAATAAGCCTGGGACTTTAATAGGTTATAATAATAAAAATGTTGATCAACTTAAAAAAAATATATAATTTAGCAAATTTTACATATAGACAATAATGGGTTAAGCCCTCTTCAGCACTTGAATACAGGTAGAGAGTTACAAAAAAACGTTAAAAAGAGTTTGGCTACTGAAGAGTACAGCACCACCAATCAGCCACAGACTCAATGCCCATGTTGATTTTGCACCAATGTGACAAGTTAGTGTTGATGTTGATAGAAATGTCTAAGCACTGTCCAGAAAAGCTGTGGATTTGGAATTTTTTTGTACAGTAGATTCAAAATTGAAGAGTCAAGCTTTTGCCTTTGTGAGAACAAAATGCTGCTCTATGTTGCTTGTAAACAAGGCAATTAGAATTAAATTTGCCAGAGTCACACAAATTAGCAGTTTTGTTTTTAAAGTGTGTCATGCTTGTCACATTGTATTGTCTGCTGTCACACGTTTTTCTCATTTTCATAAGATTCCAAAGCACAATTTGTCCTTTTATTTATTCCTTTGCTGTGCAGGCTCTGCCCCAGCTGCTCATCTACGCTCTTTAAAAAATGATGGTTCTTCAAGGGGTTCTTCAAAATGGCTCTATATAAAGCCATGAACACACAAAGAACCCTTTGCATGATTAAAGGGTACTTTGCATTGCTAAATCATTCTTCAGATTGATGGAGAATATCTTGTAGATGGTTCTTTATAGAGCCTTTCTGAAGAAGGGCTCTATATGGCACCAAAAAGCGTTCTTTAATGTCATGCCTATAACATTAGAAGAATGCTTTTTTGTGCTTTATAGAACCTCTTTCAGAAAGGTTCTATATAGAACATACATATAAAAGAACACCATATAAAACACATTCTCTATCAATCTGAAGAACCATTTCATGATGTAAAGGTGTAAGGTGGGCTTAATGACAGATACAAGGAGTGTGAGGGGCATGAAGGAAGAACTCCGTCACAGAGAGAATAGTGAAGTTGACAACCACCAACTTGCAAACTATCCTATTTTATTAAAGCTTTCACAACCAGAGACAGAAAAAAACAAAGTTTGAACCCCTTACAAGGCCATGGCCCACTGACAGGCCCAGTTTTATTATGTACTTCAATAACCTAAGAAGAGCTTAGCCAGTTTACATTGAAGTCCCTGTAAGTAATAAAAAGTAATATGTAATAAGCCTGCGATTTTAAGGGGGTAAACACAACACTTGATTGCTGACCCCCCATTTAACTGCCTAGTTAATATAATAGCTGACAACATACTATGGTGTTGACTAATTAACCAGAGTCATGCCTTTTACAGCACTAGTGCAGCCATGTAAATGTTGCCATGTGATTGCAGGTGCTGAAAAATTGTGGATGATGAAAGGAAAGCTTTGACAGTTTGTTTGATTTTTTAAGGTGGAAAAAATTCAAGTTTGTTGGAGTTCAGTACCTTTGGGTTCATCCTGTATTATAAGAAGCCTGAGGGCACCTGGCTTCGAAGTTAGAGGACCTAGGCTCCTCAGCCCCCCAGTTGTTATGCCACTGGTGTTAACATAACCAGAATCACTTCAACAGACTGTGTCCTATATTCAGTACAGCTTGATAGTTGGTGGATTGTCTAGTTACACAGGACTGATCTCTCAGCTTCCACAGCCCATTGAGAGCAACCACAGCAGCTAGCTCTCAATACCGAGGCAGCCTCGCTCCAGTAAGATGTTCATAACATATACCATTGTGATGCAATGATGCAAAGCAAGTTGGTCAAAAAAACCCAGCCAGTCTGCATTGTATCAAGCCAGGTGTTGATTAGTCCTTACAGGCCTGTGTTAAGTTATACACATCTAGTAGTTCTCAACCTAGGGGTTGTGACTGCTTGAGAAATTTGCCTCCTTTAAAGCTCCATTATTTTGTTTTCTGGAAATATTCTGTGTGTGTATGCGTGTTTTTACGAGATTCTTTCCTTGCAGTTTGTACAGAGTCACCAGGAGATTACTGTAGACAGTTGTAGCGCTTAATTGTTTGAGGTCAACTAATTATTTGGTGTCAGCACTATTCCCAGATAGCTGCTCCCTGGTGGATACTTACCCTGGCTGAAGACATTAGCTGGAGCTTGTCTAATGTAACATTGATATTTATGTACTGCACACAAAGTCTCAGGTCTCTTACTTAGAGTAAATTTCTATCATCCATCAATATATATCACAGCTGTGCTTTATCAAACTCTTTTCAAAGAGAACATTTTATTATATTTAATTTTAAGAAAGATTTAAGTCTTGGACAATCCATTGCTACTGACCCCAGCTTACCCAATTAGATGTAAGAAGTCCAAGATATGAATGGCATATGCAGTCAGGACACTGAAACATTGTCCCAAGCAAGGGTTGTTTTAAAGTTCTTAGCTAGTGGTGGTGTCATGTAGGCATAGAAACATTTAACAACTGGTCTAGTACCTAAGAAAAACCTTGCAAAATTACTCCTAATGAACCAGATCACCTCTATTTTTGCAGAATTGATATACACATTTATATTAAATAAATTGAATGCCTCGCTTTTTCAGTGAACAGCCTTGGTAATGGCCAATACTTAACTACTTCTGGTAGACTTGCTTTACATACACATTCATGGGTGTTAAAAGGGCATTTTGGCCTAAAAATAGAGTTTAACATGTGTGTCATGTTAGATAGTATTCTATAGCTCAGAATTGTATCTCTCAGCCTCATCGATTTTACAGAAATTACAATTTAATGTTGTTTTTGTATGTTCGTTTATTAAAGCCCTTTAACTGCAGTAGCCAGACTGCTAGCCTAGCCACTGATCTGTAGGCTAATAAATATAACCAAACTACCGTTAGTGTGACTCTTACCTCAGTCAGTAAACAAAATTGTGAAGAAAGCAGAAATTTAGGTTTTGTTCATCACAAATGGATGAAAAAGACAAGCTTTTTTACCTTTTCAGCCAGAGGAAACTAACCAGGCTGAGGTGAGGTGTCTAGACAGGTAAATAACAACCTTTCTGACTTTAGCTTTTGGCCTTCTCATCTGATGAGTCATATCTGATGCATGAGTAAGCCATTCTCTGAATTCTAATGATAGTTTGAAGCTACTGCAGTCATTTAGCTGAAATTGAATGCATCCTAGCAGTAGCATTAGGCATCTGCCTTAATTCTGAATCAAAAATGAAAACGAAATAAAACACAGTCCACCTCAAAACTCTTACTCTTTAAACCATACAATCTCATTCTAGACTACTGCCGCAGCAATCTAGGAGGTGAATAAGTATTTTTACAACAGATGTAGCGTTGACTCAATTTTTCATTTTAGCTAGAGTGCCGCAGAAGAATACTCATCCCCAAACCTCCAAACCCCCGAAGAGATGTGGATTTTTCCAATTTTGCACCGTTTTAAAAACTCCAATAAACAATATGTCTTTGTAGACACCTGATCATCCCGTATTTATCCTGAAATCATGGATATCAATAGGTAGCCCCCCCCGCCTCCAAATTTTCTGCATTAACTCTTCTGCCACATCATACACTAGACGTTGGAACATTGCTGTGAGGATGCTGTGATTGCATTCAGCCACAAGAGCATCAGTAAGGTCAAGTACTGATGTTGGATGATTAGTTCTGGATAATAAACTCTACTCCAGCTCATCTCAAAGATATTGGATGGAGCTCCATTACTTCAGAGAACACAGTTCCACTGCTCTAAAGCCCCATGCCGGGTGGGCTTTATAACTCTTTAGCTGACACTTGGTATTTGGCATGATGACTGTAGCCTCATATGTTGCAGCTCCAGAGTGTCCTGTTTTATTGGAAATGCTTTTCCATGGAAATTATATAAGCTGTGTTTATGTAATTCAACACCTGTGCCAGCAACACAGCTATTTTTCTCATGAAGTTCAAATCTTTTTCTTTCCTGTGAATTAATCTGTTTTCTTCACCTTCTGCTCTTTTATGGAGAGGAATGTTTATTGTCTTTGATTTCCTGTTTTGTCTTCCACCTGCTCCAAAATCCCTGGTCTTCAACTGGGCATTCGACAAACAACAAACCCTAAAAAAAGAACATTCTGTTATCAATACTACATCTCATGTTCTCCAATCCACCTGAGAACTTTTGTCCCACAGTCATTATTATTGCTACCTTAGATGTTTCTGATCTGGTGGAGAGTGACTGTTTGTGCCTGAGGTTATAAGAGTTTATCATTCCTTTTGACAGGTGCACACCACATGACTTGCATGCAGAACAATAATTAATGTACTATTAGTATTGTAGTATTATTATTAATGTACTGTTCATGATTGTATGCATATGTATGCACAAGTTTTTCTGAGCTGCTTGAACACAATTGTCCTTCTAGAAGTCATATTCTCAAAACAATTAACACATGATACTAAACAGAGGCTTACTGGCCAAAGTAACCCTTTCAAAATGGTCAAACCCTCACAAAACACTAAACACATGCCACAAAAGTAAACACTTCCGTTAACTAATTTACAATCAGATTGAAGTTCCAGATTAAAGTTCACTCAGTAAACAACAACCAAAAAACCCACAAAATACAGATTTCTGTTTTACAGGTTTCAGCCTCCATTAGTGTTGTTTGTCTACTGTTCTATCTGTTGATTCTTTTCTGTAAATAGTTTTAAAATGTGCCGAAGTGTAAGAATATCACAATGCGGAATCTATTCTTTACCAGAGATCCATTGCAGTGCAATGCACTGTGTAAGCCTTGCAAAATACAAAACACAAAAATAATTATATTTACTCTCTTTTTTCACTTCCCTATTGTATATATATATACTCCTGAAACACAGATGCAAGTCTTGGAGGACACATTGTCCAAGCCCTCTGCCTGCCAGTAGAGGGATAGACTGAATCAGAGGGTCTCATACAGGAGGTCTTACATACAGACTATACGGAGCTGAAATTTACAGTGAAATTCAGGCAAAACCATTATAAACCATGTCCTCATTCATGGCACATCCATTATAGAAGAAACAGAGTCACACCTAAATCTATTACACATCTCTGAAAAATATAATCTCCAGCCTCCTGTTTGCCATCAGTTAGGAAAATGTTGCTTTTCACTACTTTCCTTTTCTTTCAATATGTGTGATGTGGTAAGGTGAGGCCTACCCCATCACCAATGAATACAACCCCTTGCACTATAAAATATGTGCGTGTATATGGATGTACTTACCTGTGTCTGCCTGTGAAAGGGGAAATAGCAAAAGGGGGACAGCAGGGAGACCTACTTACCTTATCCTTATCGGGAGGATCCACCGATGGGGAGAAAAGGGTGTCTATTCCTCATGTAATACCCTGTGGGGGAAAAAGAAAATAATTAAGTTGTTATAAGTTAATGGCCAAGAAAATGTATATACCGGTAATGAATTGTTTAACCTAGGTTGTTTGTATATAGCGCTATCATTTGTCGCATGTGTAAACCACACTGTTCTGACCTCATGGTGGGGAATGGGATCTCTGAGGGCGGGGCTTTAGACTTAAAACCCGAGGGTTCCTAAGAGAGAGAGGCTACTTCTCCCCATGACTCTGTTTGCCACCGAAAAACACTAGCAGCTTGTAGTGTCTGAAGTAATGGTGTGAGGGAAGTTATAAAGGGAGTTGGGACCCAGCCTCGCGGCTGCTTCCCATGCCATGACTAAGCCTGACGCTTAGTATATATTGTAAATACTTTACCTCCTGTTTATTTTTCGTTTTGTACAGTTTTTGTTTCCAGTTTTCACATTGTGTAAATAAACTACTTGCTTGTGCACTCTACTTTGGTCTTGCCCATCCTACTGGTTGTCTCACCCTCGCAGACCTTACCAGTAAGCCACATGTAAAACCCAAAATCCTTTTCTTGGGGTTTAACATCTTCACAATATGGAAAAAAGCAAAATGTGAAATGTCTCTGATTTTCTTACTTTTTTTATTATTTCTATTTTTTTTTGGATGTTGGATAGATGGACGCTGATGTGCACCATGGTTATGGTGTCTTTGGGAGAATTCATTACCTTAATGTATCAGTCTCAGTAGGTACATCTGTCACTTTAAAATCAATTTTACACATATATTCTTAATTTTGCCTCGTTCATTGACCACAGAAGGCTAATGAACTTTTACGTTTTTCTGTAATTTACACATTTGCAAAAAGACACTTGTGCTTTGCTAAAATATAAAGATTAAGAAGATTAAGTCGACCCCAGTTTTGTTAAATATGTGTTAGCGATTAAAAAAAATAATATGTATGTTTCCATATGTATTTTTTATTATTATTTAATGCTGTCATTGTGTGTTTACTATGCTGTCTTTGCTTTGGTCACTCATTTGATTGTTGACCACTAATTAACTGCCTCTCAGAAATAAATGTTTTTTTTCATTCAGTTCAATTCAGTTCATGTTTATATGATTATAATTTTGAAAATATTACACTGTTACACCAAGTATTGCTTATAAAATGTAATTATTTTACCCAAAACAATCTTCAGGACTTCCTTTAAAGCTGGAACATCACCTTAACCCCCAGCCTTTGTCTTTGTTGTTGACAAAATTTTCACTCAGGTACTAAAGTCAGTCCACTCGACAGCTACCTAGGCTAATTGACTTTACTTATTGAGGGGCAACACTTCCCTCATAAACAGACGCTGTTTACTGTTATGAGTGATTGTAACCACTGAACTGTCCCTTCTTTTATAATGTCTCTGCTAAACTTGCCAAGAGAAAGTGTTAAAACAAATAGACTTTACAAATAAACTGCTTTAGAGGGAAACCATTGTGTCAGTGAAGAATCTGATCTGGTAAGGAAACTAAACAATGAACAGACATTTTTGTTGTTCATTAAAATAATGAAAGTGCACTGCACACATGTACACACATATACAAACATACATATACAGACAAAGAGAGAGGGCTGTAAGGATATTTCATAGTATATATAAGTATATTTTATACACACGTGTGTGTGTGTGTGTGTGTGTGTGTGTGTGTGTGTGTGTATATGTATATATATATATATATATATATATATATACACACACTACATACACATATATCTGTGGACCACAGAGGCATGTGGCATGTGCAAGTCTGTTCTTTCCATCATATGAAGTTGGATTGATAGAAACTAAATTCATGTTTTGCATTCAGAATACTACTCATTTCAGTTCAGGTTCAGCAGCCACCTGCAGCCATTTACATGCAGATGAGAGAGAGAGACAGAGGGAGACAGAGAGAGACAGATAGGTAGTACAGCAGAGACAGCAAAAAGCAAAAGATGGAGCATAGTGCACCCCACGCTCTCTCCTTCACAATGTTTCCACGGCAACCTTGACAGACTGACATGTTGAATCAGAGACACAGAATGCTTGACATTATGACTCTGTGCCTTCGTGTTTGAATTAATGTCACACAGGAGACACTCAGCAGGCCAAGTGTTGAGCCTATAAAACATCCGCTGATGATCTCCAGAGATATAGGGCTCGTGGAGATAATGTACCATGTGTTTGTGAGAAGAACTGGCCTTTTGAAGCTAAGCGCTTCTGGGCTGCCACATTACTGCCTGTCTGAGAAAATTTCTTTCATCATTTGCATTTCTCCATTTAGTATTCCATGAAGTATTCAGTCTGAAACGTCTTTCCTGTTGGTCCAGCCATGAAGAGCATAGCAAGCAGCTGAGAATCTGCGGCACTGAAGGAGTAGTGCGGTTTAAAATACTACTTGTCTTAAAATGAAGGAAACTGAAAAAATTAAAGTGTTATGCATGTAATTTAAATCTGTTTGGACCTCAGCAGCTTCCATTCTTTCTTAGTGACCTTTTATTCTTATTACTGTGATTGTTTGAGGTATTAAATGTCTAATGTCGCTTGGCAGGGCAAACCATAATGATGGAGCTTTAACTCCATCTGCAAACCAACTAGGTTTTAAAGTAACTGAGTATTAAAGGTCCTGTTTCATAAAGTGGCCAATTTTTGGAGATGCAAGATTTTGTTCTGATAGTGATGATATTCAGCCTACAGTGGTTTAGCCTTGTCAATTTAAAATGAATTTAGTGTTTCAGCCTGGGCAGCTATTCAAATGAGACACAATAAAGGGCAGCCAGTCACAATAAAAGTCATTTGCATATATCAGGCACAGTGACAAAAACAGCTTCCTTAGTTCTAAGGGATAAAGGGATACAACTATCATGCAAAAAAATACTAAAATAAATATAATAAATACATGATATGGACCTATAAAGAAACAAGGTACCTAATTCTTGCTGAAAACATCATACTCATAGGCAACATTTGCCTGTTAAAAGAGTTAACTGAGTGGGAGGATATTGTGAACCAATGTGTTGAAGGAGACCTGGGACTGGTAGGTAAGTATAGTCTTACGCAGTGCTTTTTATATTACGTAACACAGTGGGGGGTTTTCAATCTTTCAGGAGCATTCTTATTCACTCACCCACAGAAGCTGATCAAATCTGAAGCCTCACTTCATCTGACAACCCCTGTTCTCTGAGATACACCCAGGCCTGCCTTTGCTCTCAAAACAGCCTCAATTCTTCATGGCATGGATTCCACAATACATGGGAAACACTCCTTTGATATTCTGGTCCATGTTGACATGACTGCATCATGAAATCTCTGTAGATTTTTCAGATGCTGTGAATCTCCTGTTCTTCCACATCCCAAAGGTGTACTATTGGATTCAGAGCTGTGACTGTGAAGGTCGTTGAAGAACACTGAACTTATTTTCATTGTTACGAAACCAGCTTTAGATGACTTTTGCTTTCTCACATGGTGCATTATCATGCAAGAAGTAGCCTTTGGAAGATGAGTAAATTGTGGCCATTAAAAAAATGCACATGGTCTGCAACAATACTTAAATAGGCTGTGGCATTCAAACAACAATTGATTTGTATTGACAGGACCAAAGTGTGCCAAGAAAACATTCCCCACACCATTACACTGCCTCCACCAGCCTGGGATGTTTGACACAAGGCAGGTTGTGTCCTTGGATTCATGCTGTTGGCACCAAATTCTGACCCTACTGCCTGTGTGTCTCAACAGAAATCAAGATTCATCAGACAAAGTTTTTCCAGTCTTTAGCTGTCCAGTTTTGGTCAGCCTGTGCCCACTACAGCTTCAGCTTCCTGTTCTTGCCTTACAGACATGGAACCTTGTGTAATCTTCTGTTTTTGTAGCACATCTGCCTCGAGGTCTGACATGCTATGCATTCTGAGATGCTTTCTGCTTGTACAGAGTGGTTATCTGAGTTACTGCAACCTTTCTGTCAGCTTGCCAGTCTGACCTCTCTTATCAACAACGCAGTTTATTCCACAGAACCGCCACTCACTGGATGGTTTTTTTTTCCTCTATTGCACCATTCTGAGTAAACTCTAGAGGCTGTTGTGCATGAAAATCCCAGGAGATCAGCAGTTATAGAAATACTCAAACCAGCCTGTCTGGCACCAACAATCATGCCACAATCAAAATCACTGTGATTACACTTTTCCACATTCTGATGGTTGATGCAAACATTACCTGAAGCTGCTGGCTGGTGCCAGCATGATTTTATGCACTGCACTGCTGCCACATGATTGGCTGATTAGATAATTGCAAGAGTGAATAGGTGTACAGGTGTTCCTATTAAAGTGCTCAGTGAGTGTAAGTATCCATAATAATATACCTCATGTATTATAAAAATGGAATAATCTATGTGTAATAACATGTCCTATGGATTTTGTATGTATGAAAGAATTTCAATGTAATAAGATCTCTACAATTTACCATAAACCTAATCCGAACACTTAACTCAGCACTTTCAGTTAAAAAAAAGAAAAAGAAAGAAAAAAATAACATTTTAAAAAAGTGAGAACTGTTTTGTTGGTCCTGGTATTGTAGATTAGTTCTCTCTCTCTCTTTTTTTTCTTTTCTTTTTTAAGTCAGGACATTTTTATCAGTCTTAAAAGTGCATTATTCTACCCATGTGTCCTCAAACGCAGTTCAAATTTGATCTCTTATTCTGTATATGCACATGTACCAAAACTGTTTGTAATAATAATAAGTAACAAATTCTGTAACATGTAATATACAGTACAAGTCAGTTTAGGCACATTAGAAAATTAGATTTAAAAAGATGTTTATCTGGCCAGTAAGTGTTGATTTGCACAGATAAAAACACTAATATTACAATAAACACATATAACATTAGTACACTAGCTAGTTATTTCATATATGTCAATATGGTCATTTAACCATTTCCTCACATCTCCTTGTAGACACACACATTTACACACACATACACTCATCTGCAAGTCTGCAGAAATATACGCAAGTCTTGCATAAATGAGATGCAAATATTACTCCTATCTGACAAACGTGCTCTCAATGATGCACAACACAAACACCTTAACAAGATGGATGGAGTGTGATGTGTCATTATGCACTAATTTAATCTTGAATCACATCCTGTGGGAGGTTGATCTGTTTAGCATATATTCAAAATGAAAAATACTTTTCATTTATAGTGTATTAAATAAAAAAAAATGAAAGAAAACACTCTCTGTGTTTGTTTTATATGACCTGTGTGTTTGTGTGTTTGTGTGTGTGTGTGTGTGTGTGTGTGTGTGTATGAAATATGAGCCACATGCCCAAGTTAAGCCCATCTTCTGGTGCATCTCCCCTCCCCCAACAGATTCCAGCGCAGAATTCACTCTGGAGGAGTGAAGCGAGCAAAGATGGCGCTCCGTTTCAGTACTGGACAGCTCCCCATAGACTTACACTGAAAACCGTGAAGGCGAGGTTTGATTACAACAAGCGCGGTGTGGACTGTTGACGCTCTGACACGGTGAGTGTTGCTCGTGTCCGGCGTTGTAAGGAAATGATTCATGGGCCTCGTTTCATGCGGCGAATAAAGAGGACGACAGACTCAGCTGCGCGAAGCTCCGCCAACAGGAATGAATGGAGAGATATGAGAGGAAAAATGCAACGGCTGGCGCTGGCAAACGTTAACGTGACGGACTGATGGTGGGATTATCCGGCCACATCTGCTTCGTCGTCTGTCTCGTTTTAAACCTCCGAAAAATGAGCGAATAGCACGTTCCCCGGGTCTACGCGAATTCATCCTGCGAGCGTCGCTGATACGATTTTATTTCATGCAAAACCCACCCGGATCTTCAGGTTCGAGAGGATGCCCTCCGCTCTAGCGCTGCTCATCATGTCTGCGTCGTATTTCAACCCCAGCTTTGCGCTGAGCTCACATTTTGATTCGGGTGAGTTGCTTTCAGTTATGCTTCAAACCATTAAATTAGACCTGTCCTTTTTTGTTGGTAGACGGTCCTTTTTGCATGCTTAGTGTCTCTTCTGTGCGCAAAATGCGCTCCTCGCCGCGGAGAGACTTGCACGAAATCATCTCTTTAGAACTGTGGGGAGGCTGGAGGCTGTCGATACTCTGTAAAGCGCTTTAGGTGCTCGTTTTTACCTCATTACGTAAACATTTTATGACTTGCCTTACACATTTCTTAGCTAGTCTATGTATGACAGAGAGAGAGAGAGAGAGAGAGAGAGAGAGAGAGAGAAGCCTTATTAAGAATTTAGCCAATTATTTCAAGCTGTCTTTGGATATTTAATGAAAAAGGGACAACATCATACATCCTGCTGGGATTAGCAGTGATTGTTGTGTGATTCTCCAGTGATGCACAGGTCAGTGATGGAAGGGGGAGGGTAGGATGAGACCAGTAGCTTGGTAAGAGTGTCCATCTCTAATTGGACAGGTCCCTTTAGCCTCTGGGGTGGTGTGAACAATGATAATTAATTGAGTATATAATGACTAGCAGTTGATGAGGAGTCAAACCTTGTAGGCGCTGAGGTTTAATAGAAACCAGCAAGCATTCCAAATCCTGCAAGAGAACATTTATGCCACACTCCTAGCAAAAAGCATTCTGTATAGATCCAAAAAAAGGTTCTGTGACTTGTAGCAATAGTGGAACCCTTTTTGGTGCTATATATTCCACAACTTTTAAAAAGGTTCTTTATAGAACCATACAATCCATTTCCATCATACAGAAGAACCATTTAACATGCACACAATGGTTTATGCACACAAATGGTTCACAGTTCTAAATATAATTGCCTTTACAAAGGCACCTTTCAAGGATCCCTCATCCCTTTTTAAGGGTGCACAATACGCATTTGATCAGTTGTTTTGTTTGTTTTTTTGTTTTTTTTTTCTATTCAGAATATATAAAGACCAAATGCTACACTCTTAAATGTGAAGATATATAAAGGGTTACAAATAAAGGGTTCCTATGTCCCATAACAGTCCCATAAATACCAGCTTTTCTTTTCCTAAGAACATTTCACTGGAGCATTTTGTGTAAAGTGTGAGTGTGAAGAAGGTTTTCAAACTTTAAAGAACATCTACACAATGTAAAGGTCTTCAAGGCTTCTTCAAGGTTCTTTAGCAAAGATAATGGATTTTAAAGAACTATGAACACTCAAAGAACCTTCTGCATGCCTAAATGGTTCTTTGCATCATGAAAGGGGTCTTCAGATTGATGGAGAATGTGCTAAAGATGGTTATATACAGAATCTTTTTGAAAGGGGTTTTATATAGCACTAAAAATGGATCTGTTATTGTTTCAATCTCAAGCCTGTAACAATAGAAGAACCCCTTTTGGTACCTTCTAAAGCACATTCTCCATCAAGCCGAAGAACGCTGCCATGATGCACAGAACCCTTTAATTTTGCAAAGGGCTCATTGAGTGTTCATGATTCTATAAAGAACCATTTTCTTTACTAAAGAACACTCGAAGAACCATTTTGCAAGTATTTAGAACCATTTTTCCAAGTCAAGAACCATTTAGGAAGTGTTTATACTTCAACATCTTCCTGATTCTTCTCTCACATATTGACAGATTTAGGCTTGAATTACCTTGTTGACCATTGCTATTCATTGAAAATCCTATATAGGACTAGATTTAATCTGCATCTTTTTCTGCATCAGGGAATCATCTTCCACATGGTTGCCAATGGTGATTATTCATCCCAATCTAATCCAGTGCTCAGCTGTGTGCTTGATGCTTCTATAAATTGTTCCTATGGTGACAGGAGGAGTTTGCAGGCTTTGGTCCAAGATCTACAAAGAGTGAAGCAAGCTATGTGACACACTGCATGCTTCTGCATGGCAGCAGCTCATTATAGAGCACAGTCACTTAAGCTTTACTGTTCTCTGGCTGTACTGGTCAAGAGACAATCAGTGCCTTGCAGGATTGGACAGGGGAAATAAAAAAGACAGTAATTGATGGACATGATTTGCTATGGCACCTGGGTAGAGGTGAGCTGAAGGGCTTTTTCCCTTCCCCTTCCTACTGTTCTAGTCATGACCTGTCACGATGGTGAGTCTCACCGGCTCTGACTCACCGCTGTTAAATTGGGATGATTGATGATTACGATGTGGCTGGGGTTTGATGTAGGACAGACCTAGAGGCAGGTTAGGGCTGTGTGGTCCAGCTGGATTCTTTCAGGACCAGAAAGCACTGCCTGAACATTTGTCTAATCATTTCTGCTGTCATCTAAGTGTTTTGGTTTCTTTCTGTCTTACTGTCTTTATTATCTCTTTCATTTTCTATGATGAGGACATTTGGTCTTCTTTGTTGTATTTTGAATCCACCTTTTGTGCATCACATGCAGGTGGATTATCCTTGTATTGATTTGTTATTTTATTTTATTTTTTTTATTTATTCATGCATGATTGGACCACTGAGAACTTCCCACTCTTTTCTACGGTCACTATGCTGTAGAATAGATCAGTAGGACACTTTAATCATCCCATTTATGGGACCTGTTGGATTTTGACTTTCATTTTAGGAACAATGATCAGTTCAACCAGGATATTTTCTGCTTGAGTGATGTGGAACATGACACACTGTTGTGACTCAAAGCTACGCAATTTAGAAGGTGACTCAGAGACATAGTTCAAACGTGATTTAAAGGTCTCTAAAATGAGTGGTGTGTTAATAACAGGCTCATTTCAGGAAAAGTGAATAGGTATGGGCATGACAGTCAAACATGGACTTGAGAACTGTTCTTCTAAGATGATACCACTTACAGCAACGTGTCCACCAACTTAGATCAATTCTTTGATGGATTCTATTGAAATTTGAAATGGAATAAGAGTAATTTTAGGTTCTTAGAAGACTAATACTAATGACATCACCATTCAGCAGAAGGGACTATTGATTACCTTTACCTCCACACTTGCCAACTGTTTTATCTCAGCTTCCAGTGCTCAGATTTCATATTGGGAGTTAGCCTGGACTGCCTTCACTGCTGCCCTCTTCCTTTTGATTTAACACATACCTAAACCTCTTAAAATGCCAGGCATATTACATTGTAAGGCCTATTCAGTAACTACATGGAAAACAATGTAAACTGATTATGCTGTTCTTAAGCTTTAGGAGTGAAGATTCGAAGCCTACACTCACTGGTGGCTCTTGGCCACTTAAGAGGAGAGTATGATGTTCTGTCTGACAAGGCAACAAATGTTGTGTTAGAAGGTTGGGGGAGGGCTGGCACAGCCTCAAACATATAAACTAGGAACTAGAGGAGATTGCAGAGAAATAGACCTGGAAATGGGTAAAACTATGAATGTTTGTATCTGAGGAGAAGTCACAGCAGGCTATGGCTGACCTGAGACCTGTTTGGCTGTTTTAAAGCATACCTGTGATATGTAGATGTGTTTGTATACAGGGTAGAGAGATGGGGATGCACAGCTGCAATAGAGGAAATGTAAACAAGCTAGATCAGTTTAGACCTTATTGCCAAAAAGGTTATTTGCAGCAAAGCCACAGAAGAACCACTTGTGGTTTCCTAAAGATAACAGACAGCTTCCATATCAATGAAACGTTTTTCCCAAAACAGTACATCCAAAGCAAGAGCCTTATAAGAGTGTATCAAAGGCTGTTTTTCCACATTCTAAAACATATGACCTAAGCGGGAACGAACAGAACTCAAGGTTCTAGTTCTAGTACATTTTCCATCTGCCTGAGAGACAACAGTCATAATAACCAAGGTTAACGATTATCATCTTTTTAGTCATTTCACTTTATGACACTGTAATAGAACAAGTCTAAAGCATCTAATTTGACTAAATAGCTACCATACTGACTAGCTACCATACTTACTAGTTACCTTATGTACTGATCATATGCTGCACTGTTCTGCACATGCACACATAAATACATCATTGGCTTCAACTGCAAATGTTCAAGAAGAACACTCTCAAGTACCATTAGGTCATGTTCATACCAGTCATGATCAGGTGCCAAAAACCCTAAAACTGGAACAGTTGGTACTGAGCCAGTTGTCCAATGGAAAAAAGCACAGCTCCAGTTTGTTGGTGTCAAAGTTTCTGGTACTTGGAAAAATGTGGAGTAACATTTAGTGGAGAAACAACAACTCCTTTCTTTACAGTGTGATGCAGTGTGTAATCAGTAATTCTTAATCCTGAATTGGCTAACAGCTGTGCTTACAACCCATCCAGCACTCCAGCACTACAAAAGAGCTGATTTTTGGTCTGTTTGGCCCAGATTCTTCCCTCACAACCATTTTGTATATAAATACGTTTTTGTGCTAGTATGTTTGTCTATTCTGAGAAGTTGAAACATTCCAAATCAGCTCTCACTCTGCCAGGCCTTTGATTTCACAAGGCGCCGCATATTCTGCTCCAGCAGATGGGTTAACACAGCTTGTTTCATGCATTCATATCCTCTCTGAAGTTATAGTTCTGAGACCTGCGCCTCACTCTATGGAGTACGTTTGATTTTAAGAGAGGCTGTTACTCTACACGCTGCTGGCCTACATGCCCACTGAAGAGCTATTTTGTGCGTGAGTGTGTGAGAGTGTGTAGGAGTGTGCAGAAGCTGGTCAATCGATGTTGATGGCAGGAAGAGAGCAGCTGGAGAAAAACAGGCCATCATCTCCCTCCCCTTTTCCTTCTGTCTCGCTCACTCTCTCTCGCCTCCCTGTCATAATTTGCCATGAATCTTTCAGCAGCTACCTCTCTCGCCAATCAAATATTTACTGCATATTTATTCAGAGAACTTCTGTTGTTTTTGCTGTTGAAATCTTAACGGGACAGGCGGTGGTGGGTTGAATCCCGTGGGTCCACAAAGTTGTGCCTCTTACCATTCACAACAGTGTTCCATTAGTTTAAACTGAATGAGAAGGGAGACAGATATTTGCTTTGAAGAGAGACAGTTTTAGGCTTCTGATGGGCAGACTCAAGGGAGCAGGTGAGCAATCTGCCAGGGCATTTGAGAGTTTGTCTGCCATTCAACTATGGATTTGAATGCTCTACAGATTAAAAGAAAAAAGAAATCTCGTCTGTTGTTAAGGAGTTTATAGAGCATGTGAAAAGGGACAAAAGAGATGCACATTCTTGAAAAGAAAGGTTTTGGAGTGATTCCATTAGTTCCCAAAAGAACCTTTTAATTGAGTGGTTTCAATTAGGGATGCACTGTTCATGAATTTTCCAGTTGTTTTACAAAAAAATTGGCCAGCTTTTATAAACCCTTTGGTTTAAACCTGATGAATTCACCATGCAGGCCAAATAAACACATAAACTACACAAGCACCTTTCCAGAGCTTTGTATCAGCAAAAGTTGCCATATAAAGAACATTATTTGTGAAAATCAGTTATGTATATATAAATAACATGAATCAATTAAAGTGCCACATCAAAAGTACACTATTTAGCATGAAGGAATATATTGCTATGTAAAGTGTTAAGTGCTTTGTTAAATGTTATTATGTACAGTACTGTGTGTCCCTGTACTATGATTGTACCTAGATACTTTGTTCTGCCTATTTTTGTCTATTCCTATATGGTCATGTCTGTCACACCTGTCACTTGTCATGTATAGGCCAGGCCTAATCTTGGCATCTGCCCAGCCTATAAAACTGCATCAGTATCAGTACCACTGTACCGGTACCTGCACGCAAGATATAAACTTCAATTCGCCAGACATACGGTCTGTTTGTCTGGTTTTGTAATGGGTTTGGACTCTTCAAGCACAATGAGTCCTGCACAACTATGCTATGACATTTTAGTGTAGGTTAAGCACCAGCACTCAAATACACTGCAAGTGCACTTACTTGGCTCATGTTATTTACATGTTGCTATGTTATCAGAAAATTGCACACACAATAACAAATTAATAAATTGGTCAATTGGTATTTTCAATCATTCTATTGTTGAAAAACCTGCCACTTCTGTACATGCATCCAAGCTATAACTGAGTTCTTTAAAGAGCCATCCACTGAATTTGTTCTTCTATGGCATCAAGTCAAAGAACCCTTTTTGGCATCTTTATTTTTAAAATCGAAGCTGTCTTTTGTTGTGATTAGTTGCTGCTACTGTAACAGCCAGAGAAATGCAATTTGATTCCAACCTTGTAGCAGGACATTGTGGTTTCCACTGAGACACTAAACACTACCGTCTAATACAGTTCTAAAAATGCTGTTGTAGGAGACTTTACTTCCTTTTTTATTTGATTTTTTTTTTAAATATTCTCTTTGAGAATTTTCTACATTGTTCTTTTCTCAGTTAAGTTATTGTCATTTCTTACTGCAGTGGCGATTCCCTGCCATACTATGAAACAGCATCTCTAATATCTAATAAAGGTAGTGTCTCACAGCTCAGCATTTGTCACTATACCAGAAAACTTTCAGTTTGATTTTATCTGTACAGCCTGTTCTTCAGCAGACATTGCCCCAGAGACGCTTTATAGAAATCCAAGTCTAGATCCATAATAAGTGAGTTGAGTGTTACAGTGGCAGGAAGAACTTCCTAAGGGAATGAAGACTTTAACCAAAAGTCAAAACTTTTCAATGGAAACAGAAAAAACAATGGACAATGTTCACTTTTAGTCTTTTCCATCTTAGTAATAAAGCCTGCTTTGCAAAATGTTTCCTAGCACATGCCTTACCCAATTCATGTAAATTTTGCTATCACATCTTTTTGAGCTACCCATTATTGAGTATATTAGAGCATCTCAGTGCAGACACTTGATTCTGGGTTGTACAATACATAATGATAGGTTAGCCATGCATTCGTTTTGATCAGCATTTGGTCAGTTTCAACCGGAGTGGCACGCACATGCCACTCATTTGAGTCCCAAAACTCAAAGGGTAGTCCTGCATCTTAAGAAAACAAAACGATGTCTCTCATTTTAAAGATAATAGGGAAAAAATGGGTTGAGCTTGATAAATATGTAATAAACATGCTATTTATAATTAATCAGTTAAAATATGTATAAAAATTAAATTGTAGGTCCTATAATGCCACAGTCCAATGACTATACAGGCTCACTTACTTTTTTCAAAAATATATCGCTGAGAAAAGTGATTGGCTGATGAGTGATTGTTGAAAGTCTTGGTATGATCAAGAAAAGTCAAAGAAAATGATAAAAGAAAATTGCTAAAACAAAAAGGAAACTCCTAAAAAAATAGTAGAATTTTGAGGGGTTTTAAAGCCTTTAAATCAGTTTGACTCTCCTGTGACTGCAAAATGAATAATTTTGGTCTCTTAATAGCATCAACTTTTACATTTGGGGTAAACTGTGTTTCTGATTCTGTCTGTCCATCCATCAGTCATTCATAACTGCTGCAAAATGATACTGACCCAGAAAACAGAGGCCTTACACAGCAAAATCACACACACACACACACACACACACATATACACTCTCACACACACACACACTGAGCAGAATGCTGTGAGAGCAGATTGTAAAGACAGGGGGAGTTTGGCTTGAGGTATAATGGCTGCCCAAAATGCTAAATCTGTTCAACTACATAATTCAGAGCACCGGCCTGTTTCAGGTCTCTACTGGCTGCCATTTGGCTGTAATGGTAAGCTTGGGATATAACTGTTCTCGTCCAATAAGGATTTGTCGTTTCACTTTTGCTACACCTGTACTGCCATTTCAGCACTGTGGACATCGATAGCATCAAATGGAGGAAACCTATATGAGATGTGTCTTCAATACAGTCATTTTGCAGGAGAACGAATAAACTTCTTTACCTTTAATGTATAGTAATGTAACATAATGTACGTTTTTATTTGAAGTAATTTTGGACCATTTCTGTTGGTCTGTTCTTCATAACACGTTCACATAATGATGGCTAACATGAAAAAAAAGACCAAAAAGGTTTAGCTATAACAACAATAATGTATTAAAGGGAATCATTCAAATCATTTCGGTCTTCATGCTTTAGGTCTTAATGGATATGCTGCAAAATAAGGCCGTCTGTTGAGGTGTACTCTATAATAATGGTGCAAAACAATGGTGTTCTATAGCTTATATGTTTGTATATGCTTAACTAATGGAATCCCAAGCATTGAATGCACAACTGCAAGTGGTTCAATATAAAATATACATATATTGTTATATTATTAAATATGATTTGGCATGATGGCTCAGATATGTGAAAGAGAGTGACCAGGCATTTATCAGAAACAGTGTCGACATATTTGATATTCTTGCATGTGTGTGGGTTTGAAGGTGTGAAATGGCAGTCGTGTCATTTGTGATAACACAGCAGATGCTTGTCACACTGTATCTGTGGTAACACTGATGTCACAGTATCCATTTCTGTTATTCTGATTAATAAATCATTAATAATAAATTAATAAATTCAGGAATAGGAAATACAGGTCGTTCAGTCACCCCTGGTGTCCAGAATTTTCTGTGGTCATTCTATCTGACTCATTCATTCACAGACCATTCTGAGATTTATAGATGAGATAAAAACTAGAAGTATAAAAATGGACCAATGCATCATAATGCATTGATCTGAAGGTGGTGATTCAACTGCTTCGATTTACAGCCAATTATAATAATGTTTAAATAGTATGCTCGAATATTTTGGCTATTTTCAAAGTAAATTATTAAAATTGGACTGAATTGATCTGCATTTATCCATATTCTGCTACTGCATATATAGATCAACCTGTGACATTGTGTATTCAGTGTATTTTTAAAAATTATTCTGAAATCTAATTTGGAATCTAATTTAATTTGATATGTAATTGAATCAAATCATGATGGGATTTTTTTAAGCATTGACTTATTTTCTAAAAAATCTTAAATTAAATTGTGAGCTCAGGAATTTGCACCCAGAATAGAAATGTGCACACTGTGTATATATATATATATATATATATATATATATATATATATATATATACCTGGGCATCTACAGGGCACAGCAAATGCATGAATAGCAGCCATTCCTAATGCACTAATTGAGTGTCTCTGGATCAAATGGTTTTCTGGATGCAACTAAATGGTGTCTGTAGATGTGCATGCTGTTATCAGTAATGCATTCATATCTGTTTATATAGTTGGATGCATTTTAATTTAGTTCATTACACAGTAGCCACTTCATAATTTATTGTAGTTACTCAATTATAAATATTAATTACTGTTAAATCACTTTTCTTTGAAGTCCCATAAGTTCTAGGCATTAACTAGCTAAGCGTGAGGTACACTTCAAAGTACTAGGTGATTATTTGGGGTGACATGATGGCACTTTCCAGGTCAGTCTAATTTATACACTGAAATTCCCAACAGGTTCTAAACATGAACTGGGTAAATACTGTGCAGTTATTACACTGAACATTAAAGTGAGATGAAAGGGATTTCATTCCAAGACACACTATAGACCACTTTCAAGAATTTTCTTTTTTACGATATATGTAGTTAGGAGCAAGCTTTACACATACAATAAATATCAGTGCTATATTATGATTAATACCACGTTTATTAAAAAAAAAGTTTTCCATTGATCGTCAGCTGTCTTTTCAAAAACTCATTATTTTCAAACATTGTTAGAGTATGTTTGTGTTTACTACCTTTTTGCCTTATGAGATATTTTATTATTTTTAAAGTTTTAACATTAAAAGCTATGACCTATTGGTTCTATCATGTTACCCAAAATAATAACACAGTTCTATGGAGTTTGTACAACACAGTTACTCATTTAATACCTAGACTTTAAAAAAGAAAGTAATTTACTTAGACTGTATTCATCATAATTTATCCAAAATAATTATCTAATAATTACAAAATAATTACCTTGAACCTACAATGATGTAAAAGAAACTATTATCAATTCATATTGACCAGTCATATCAGTAAAACCACAGTATCAGCTCGGCAACTTTGATACAAGTAGTAAAATTTACTGTAAGTGCTGAAAGAGTAGGAAGTGGCTACACAATCAAAGCAGCACAGTCGGCCCAACCCAGACATTACAGGGGGCTCTATCCTAATGCAGATGCAACACCCCCCTCCTCCCATCCCATTTTGCTTTGTTCTTACTGTACGAGGAAGAAAAAAAATATAATTACTCACTATTTTATGTGGTGCTGCTCACCTTTACTGGTATTAAAGCCTGCATCAGTCTCTTATTCGCATGCTGTCCTACACACAAATACACAGAGCATACAGACACACAGAAAAACGTGTCATGCACCACACACACACATAAACACACACACACACACACACACACACACACACACACACACATACACACTCACACCAAGAGTACATGTTCCACTTTAGCTGTTGCATAAAATGACCTCCTCTCTCATGTAAACATGCTTAAGTGCTTTCACTGCTCTTCCTCCAAAAATATGGACTCAAACCATGCAGTGTCCTTTCAGATGCTGCTAATGGACCAGTAAACACTTGGCCAGCTCTGATCTTTCCAGCAGTGTAGACCATGTTCTGAAATTGTGTCGTTGTGTGTGTGTGTATATATATATATATATATACACACACATATATATATATATATATATATATATACATACACACCTTTATGTCTCTATGGCAACTCCTGCTTGGTAACCGCAGCTCAGTGTGATAGAACTGAAATGCTTGACTCCAAATGCATAATCACCCGGCACTCGCTGATAACCATAGCAACAGCGCTGACTCCAGCTCAGGCTATAACGGAGTGGGGGTTCTGTCAGAGTCCGTTGTTGAGGACTGCTGTGTTTCAGAGCAGATTTACAGGCCAGGCTCTATTAGCAGTGATCCAGCATTCTTTGGGCAGGTTCTTGAAAATTACACACACCTGATCTAATTAATCAGCTAATTAACAAACCTTGATTTCAATAGATATCACAGGCAAGAAAACTAAAGAGGATGACTTATTTCCTGGTTACTACTTATCTTGATTCGCTAGTTCGCTGGCAAATTAAATTTTATATAACAGCTGCTTGAAACTGCTGCTTGAGTTAGCTTTGGTTCCACTTTGTTAACCTGCTTAAGCCTGTCGATATCTACATAGCTAGTTTATAAATTTTCTCCTTTCTGACATAAAAATGATACAAAAAGATGCAAATATAGGCTAAATCACTAAACTTATATAGCTAGAGTGATAGGAAAAACTAGTGCAATAGTAACTACTACAAACAATAGAAATAGTGCAGGCAATTATGTTTGAACTACTTTGTTTTATGGCTGTCAGATGAGACTGGAAATCAAATTAGATTTTTTTTTCATAGAGAACAAGGTACAAAACCTGAGTAAACACCAGATTTCAATGTAATGTCTTTCAAATCAATAACAATCAATGATTGGCATAATTTATCAGGCATATCCAATATACAGTGTTTAAACCAATGATTCACGACTGATGGTTGTCAACAATGGTACATAGGCATAGGCAGTGGCTGCACTGATAGCAGAAGTACACTGATTGCAGTGAAATCCAGTGTCTGTAACTGGTGCAGGTAAGTACAGTAGCTGTGTAGCAGCTGTGCTATAAAGTATCCACATCTGAAGTTGGCTTGTCAGAAAAAGTCTGACTGAGTTGTTAAAAAGTCCGCTATACAATTTAAAACTCTAAATAACATGTTTGTTTATGGCCATGACATGTTCATCCTTCTATTCGGTAGTCATCATTTGTGATAATGTTACTTACAAACTGGTAGAGGAGGAACTGCAGAGGAGGCAGCCTTCGAATGGAGATTTTCATTCAAATGTGCATTTTTCTCTGGATTCAACAAATATCCATCCATCCATCCATCTTCTAAGGCACTTATCCTTCTGGGTCGCAGAGGGTGCTAGAGTCTATGGCAGCATTCATTGGGAAAAAGGCAGGAAACACCCTGGAAAGGTCGCCAATCTATCACAGTTCAACAAATGTCAATATCTGAATGTCAAATTCTATATTACCAGCTTGACTTACTATAACTGTCAAGTTGTATGGAAATTATGTTTCCTGTAATTTGCAATTTTCAAATAGTTTTGCAAAAGACTCATCCTTATGATGTAAATGAAAGGAAAACTTTCCCCAGACCAAGATGCTCAGGAAGTAGTTCTGTCCTGCTGAAACTTTTCCACAAACTTCCACACTAATGAACTGTGCCCTCGGCTGAACCTGGTGGTCCTTTCCTCACTTTAATACCATCTACCTCCTTTCTTTTTCCTCTTCTCCCTCCTGTAATCATCTTTTCATCAGCCCTATCAAAGCAGCAGCAGCGCTCGCTATCCTGTATTTACAGAGTCATTATTCTCTCCCTCCACTGTCGTGCAGCGTTTAATTTTTCATGTGTGTTCTCCCTTTCTCAAAAGCACGAGGAGGCTCCCAGCCAATCCCCACAGCAGGCAGGAGACACGCAGATGTGTACTAATTGCTTCTGCTTCTCTAAAAGGTTATGTAATATTTGGGCAGTGTGTAGGATTGTGGAGCGAGCATATGTGTATATGCACACGCACACATCTGTTTGAGTTAGAATATGTCTATATGCATGCCTGCTGTAGACTGTGTGCATGAATAAGAGGATCAAAGAGAGGAGGCATGAATACTTTATTCTTCCTGAGCACGCTCAAGGGCTGCTGCTATACTGGGAGACAAGAACAGAGCTAGAAAAAAAGGAGACATGCAAAAGACGTAACCACCAAAAGTTTGGGAACACTGAGGCCTTCTTGACTTCTTTTTAAACAATTTTTCATTTTTACTGTTGCTTTTTAATTTAGTGGGAAACTAGGACACAGTGTCACTAATGCAAAGCACCACTTTTATGAAGCACTAAAAGCTATTGGAGGGCTAGAAGTGCCCCTTCATAGAGACTCTTCAGCCTGCTAAATGTGAGTGGGTGAGAGTTGCAGGTCAGGTCTATGAGCTGTGTCACTAAAAATACCTACATAGCTTAACATAAAACAGCTATTTACCAAGACTTTGAATGTATTTTCTTCAAACTATCTTCCATGGTATGAAAAGGATGTTCTTCCTAAATTATCACTTGTTTTCCTTTTCCAAGAAAAGCAGAAGAGTGTTGATGGGTGCTGACATCACAACAAGGGGATAAAATGTGTGAATGTTGTCATTGTTCCCAATATAGTGCTCTCACAAACACTGTCACATATGTTTAAATAAGTAAAACTGTTTTTCACAAACTGCCCTGCGATGGACTGGCGACCTGTCCAGAGTGTATCCTGCCTTCCGCCCAATGACAGCTGGGATAGGCTCCAGCACCCCACCGTGACCCAGAAGGATAAGAGGTTTAGATGATGTATGTATGTATGTATGTTTTTCACAAAATAAACCTGGTTAGACTTAAATGAATTAAAAAGCTTGTATGAAACCTGTATTTTCACCAATAGTTTGGTATAGAATACAAACATTGGTAAACTTTCCAAAACTACCGTCCACTCCCCAGGTCATTCAGCCCATGTATGGAAATTAAGCTGCAAAAGACAACCTACAGCAGTTTAGTCCTGCCCATTCATGCTGAAGCTTTGAATGAAGCAAAATACATGGCAGTCAATCAGCTCAGAGGTCATTAACATCTGTCAGTCTTGAAGATGAATTTAATTTATTTTTGAAAAATGTCTTGCTTAATTAAATTGTTAAGATGTAAACAGACTCATTTGGAGTGGTTTTATGTAAAAATATATTTTCTAAAGAAATCTACAGAGTCATTTTCACTCACAGTGGTGGTGATAGGAACCAGACGTCTGAAGAGTTTAAAAATGCCTCTAAAAGCTCACAGAAAGCTGGTAGGTAAAATGGTTATAAATAATTTGCATTATGTTTTGAGATAGAAGATTAAACATTTTGGCCTAAAACAACTGCTTTTTATTCTGTTCTTGGCAGGGAGGTACATGCAGGGCATTTTAAATCAAAATAATACATTAAGTAGACCAGGACCCACCAGCAGGTCCAAAGTTTTATTAGATACTTCTATAACCTAAGAATAGCTCAGCCAGTTTGTCTTGAAACCCCTGTAGTTCCTGAATAATAACCTTTAGTTTGTAATAACCTTGAAATTTTAAGGGGTTACGAAAACATATTTTATAATGTTATAGGTGTATTGGGATTTGTCACTCAATGTTCGGTGCTCACTAGAGTAGTTGGGGCACAAACTTAAGCTAACAGGCTTTGAGTTTAATTAAGGTGTCAACATCCAAAGTGTAACATTCAATGAATATGTTACTTGCATGTTTGCTATAAGCTTCAAAAAATGTTTGAATTTTATCTAGAGAATGTAAATATTAACCACTGTTAGTGTTATCATGTTATTGAAATTAGCCTTATTGTGCAAAGCCATGATAAATAGATTTAGAAGAGCTACTTTAAAAGGAAATTACAAGGTTCTGTCAAACATGTACAACCTCTTTCTGTCCTGTTTTCTACTGCAATTACAATTACATTATAGCAAATTAGCAAAGAAAATATGCTCTTTTGCATAAAACTGTTGTCACTCTACAAACCCCCTCAAAAAAAATAATAAAAAACATGAATCTCTGTTTTGAGATTTTTTTTTAGACTTTTCTGCATCAACACAGCGGCTGACCTTTACATTGCGTGAAAATTTGCTGATCAGTGGACCAACAGAAATGGTCTGAAATTACTTCTCATTACATTGACTTACATTAAGTAACCATTTGTAAAAGCTATACTTCTGATGGACAGTGTATGTGGAAAGAAAGAGAAAGACAGGAGAGATATAGGATGAGAAACTGACTATTTTTCTATTGATTTTGTACTTTTTGCATGAGCAACACTAAGTCCATCAGAAGAGCAGAGTTGCGTATAAACACAGCAGGGAGATGAAGGGAGTGAGCTGTGGAGCTATTCCTGTCTCCAGTATTGCATGTTGACAGACTAGCCTAAAGTGAGGTTTATTGATGAAAATGGATCCCCCACTGTTTGAGGAGATGCTGTGGAACCAGTGTGTGTGGATGTGGGTATTGAAGGGTCTTTTGCCTTAGGTGTGGTAAAAGCTGGTTGGTCTAAATCAGAGAGATCCCTGCAGGCCTGCCATTCTGTGCACAGTTATAGAACATGAAATCTTAATCTCACAGTGACCTTTTTCTTCATGAATATAATACTTGTGAGTCATGATCAGAGGCAGTCTTTGCACTCGGCAAAGGCAGGCAGTCGCCTAGGGCCCCCATGAACCAACGGCTTCATGAAAATACAAATTAGATGTAGTGTAGTTTCAATGCAGAGCCATTCCCAAACAAAATTATGATGGTCCATTCCTTCTTGTTATGTCATGACACAACTGCATGAAGACAGACTGCAGGAGGTGGTTCTTCAGTGTGACTTTCTGGGTCTTGAGAGGGAAATTCAAATAAAACATTTTTTCTGCAACTCTCTAATCAGATTAACTAGGACACTGTTGGTCCTCTGTGTGAGAAGTGTTGAGCTGTTAGTGAGCAATGAGGGGTGAAAGCAGAAGAATGAGAACCCCTACTGTGAAAACAATTCACACCGCCATGCTGAGATGAAACTATCATAACTGCAATTTTCTAGATGTCAAAAAAATGAACTGCCACAAAAATCACATTTAAACATAATAAATATATGTCACTTTAATGTTGACTTGCTTGCTTACCCGTGAAGACACAAACCCATTTTGGTTACACGTTACTATCAACATGTATTCCATCAATGGAACCTCCAAGGACCTACAAAATAGGCAAACATTGCATTTTAAAGCTACTGTGAAATGGACCTGCAGTGCTGTAGCTCTCCAGGACCTGCATTTAACTCTAGAGAAAGAGTCAAAAACAACAGGCTTATTTCTCTGTGGGGTAAAAGGCTGGCACTGTGGGAAACACTCCAGAACCAGACAACAAACATGAACCTTCACTGGGATTCATGCTGGTGCATCTCTTTGCAGTGTTGTGATGCTAGAATCCATCTGACATTAGCATGAGTGGTGTGACCTTTCCATACGTAGCTAAACCAGCTTAGCGCTCCTGCAGTTATTGTTGACAGTTTTGACAACAACAAGACCAGCACCAGAGGTTTTTTCTTTGTTTGTTTGTATGTTTTTTGCATTATCTGAGGGCGTCTTCTGCCGTATACAATTTTGTGGCGAATGGAGCAACAGAAATGATCCAAAATACCATAGATTAAAACTGCTGTTTCATTAACTTACATTAAAAGTTAAGAATTTTTTTTTTCTTTTGCTGCAAAGTTCATTATTTAAAGATGTGATTTTTTGATGAGTTTATTCTGACAGGGACAACATATATAAAATACATGTGGAACGTTATTATTACGTTTATTTCTTACAAAACAAAAATCAGCACCGCTTTTCTCTGCTTTTCCTCCAAAGTTAGGACATGTTTGTCCTGAAAATGTATGAAGAAAAACACAGAAACACACATATTAGTTGTAACGGCCTGCTAAACTAAACATATCTGGATCCTTTCACTGAAAATGTGCAGCAGTTACTTTGCTTTTGGGGTTTGGTTTAAAAATGAATAAATAAATAAATAAATGAAACTAAGCGTAAGCCCTCAGTATTTGGGTCAGAGAGTTTTTGAAAGTAGGATGAATGTCTCTGCTGCAAGAGTTGCTGCTAAAGAGAATCTTTTGTACTGGAGCAGCAAGGCAGATGCACCGCTTGAGCTTTACTAGTGTTCCGGTATTTGTTGCCCTCCAATGGAAAGCTGAGCCCAGTTTAGCCGGTACTGTTACAGTGGCCTCCAGAATTACCTGGAAAGGCTGAAAAATATGTTTTTCATGTCTGTGAAAATAATCATATTGCTTACTAAATAAATAACAGTATGTAAATGCAGAACCCACATTAGCAAGTCTGTTTGAAATAAGTAAACAACTGAAAGTGCAGTTTGAGGCACTAAGTGATGATTTAGGCATGCAGCACAGTGCTAACTGGTGGGTATAAACTTCCATTGCTCCAGAAGCTCCAGAAGAAAACTGATGAAGCAAACTTCAGATGTGTCTTTAATGCTTATCTTTATTTGGAGTAAGGGGGAGAAACTGTACTTTTTTTTTTATTTTATCCGTTAAAAAAATATTTTAAAGTGACAGCCAAACAATACTGACATGCTGGAATAAAGCATTGATCAATGGGAAAAAGCGGATATCAACACTGATTCTCGTAATGTTTATGAAGTGTACACAAGTGTATTAAAGTCACTGAAAACCCTTGTTCTGTTAATGGAATACATTTTTACTGTAATGCTGCTCACATGGACCACAGAGTGTATCAGAGTGTTTGTTCACTCCCTCCTTCCTAGTGCACTATATACATTATGAAATTCTGGCTTCTACACCCAAATAGTGCACTGTTTTGTCTAGTATGTAATTGTAAAACATACGGATGAATCTCAAATGACTAGTTGTTAGATGTATTATGCACTGTTTGGGTCCAGAATCCAGTATTTTAATACTTTCCTACAAAGTGCACTGTGTGGAGTAGGAAGCTACTTGAAATTCAGCCTCAGTCTCACACAAGGGACGTACAACACCATTAGATTTGTGCTAAATAAGGCGGGGAATCTAACGGAAATAAGCATTGTTCCCATAGTGGTCTTTTTTGAGCAAAAAGTATTTATAAAGCATTTTGCCTTAAATAGTGCTACATTATGATATGTTCATTATTATAGTTAAAAAGTTCATGATGACTGCAGTGTACAATGATGGCCGACTGAACGTTCCTCATACAGCAGTCCATGGTTTCTTAGACTGCTGAATCCTTTAGAGCCCAATACTGTACACTAAAGTATCTACATTTCTTAGCAGAATAATTATTTTGATTATTATTAATGATAGCTTAAAATATTTATTTGTGTTTTATCAATTTTCTGCCATGTACTAAAAGCAATAAGCTACTTCAGGCTGCGCTTTACAGTGATTTTATCACAGGCAAGGGAGTATTTATTACTTAATGCTTTTTAGACTGTCACGAAAAAAGTTGTACGAATATCTTATCCATAAGCTAATGAAGAGGTCCTTATTCAGCAGTGAAAGAAGAGAGTGTAGTGCTTGGGCGTGCATTATAATTGCAAAGCAGCGGTGCATAGATGGACCATAAGAGCTAGTGGAATGATTTTTAATTATGCCGTAAGCACAGCCTAGTCTCGCAGGGTGTTGTAGAGGATTTCTAGGGGGAGTTATGTAATCCCTGTGTCAGTAAGTGCAAAATTAACATAACTGCCACTGTAGCTTCACTGTAGAGCCATTGCGTGGTTCAGGCTTACTATATCTGAAGCTCCTTAGCTGAACAAATGCGTGCGTGATAGATACACAGGGTAAGTGGATGGATGGAAAGTGGAATGGGGAGGGTAGAGAGAGATTATCTGCCCTGCTGGTGTCTAAACATTCTTTTACTGTCAACATTGTAAACGCAAATTTTTAGGTTTTAATCAGTTCTGTAACACATCACTTATAAAGCAAAGGTTTTTGCATTAAACAGTATGATGTGTTCATTATTATATGACAAAAAGTAAAAGTTTGTGATGACTACAACGTACATTGATGGGCGACTGAATGTCAACAGTCCCTGGTTTCTTACCAACAATACTGTTGGTAGGAAACCACGGTAAGAAAAAATGCAGATCATTTAGAGGTAAAATTTTTAAAAGTCTATAACATTCAGTTAACATTAGTCACCATTAAGAGAACACAATGATGCCACATGCTGTCTTGAGTCATCATGAAAGATTTTGTTCAGTAATTTAACAGGGTCATGTTGCTATTACCAGTGTCAGAACACGCTTTACCAAGATGGATAGCAAACACTGGCTGCATGCTGTTTAAGGCTTGTGAAATTTGATTTTTGGTGGTAACATGTCTCGGTTTTTCAGACGTTTACTTCATCTGCCATCTGACAATATTCTTAGTCTGATGAAGGAAGTAAAAAATCTAAAACCAAATAGTTTTATTCTAGTTCTAAAATCTTTATATATGCTTTACATCATTAAAAAGCAATGTGTGAATGATTGTGTGAATGATTTTAATGATTTGTAAAACGATTGTTAAAAAGTGCATATTGAAACTCTTTGCCTCTGCAATTACTGCTTTATTAAAGCTTTACATCACGTTCCATAATTATGGCGAAAATGAAATTAATTGCTTATTTTCTCAATTTTCTAATGTATTATGTCAAAATATTGTCTTTCTTTTCTTAAAATAATTGAAGAGTTTCATTGCAAAATGCATTATAGACCACTTGTTAGATGATTTCATTATTACTTTACATATATGATATTATATATTATTATATATGCTGTTGGGGACTTTACTCATACAAGAAAATACTAATGCTAAATTATGATTAATGCCACCTTTATTAGAAAAATAAACACGTGTTTTCCATTATACATCATCCGGTATTCTTTTCAAAAACTTGTTACAAATGGATATACAGCATTTTTGAACGACAATATGCTGAAATATTCACATACTTTCTCACCAAATAAAAACAGGATTTTTTGGTTCACAATTAGTTTTTTCAATTAATAATTTTTAGGTCATTATTATGACTTACTAAGTGAGAATTTTGAGAAAAGATGCCATTCTTTTGACCCAAACAGTCACAGGTTAAACCTAAAACAAATAAAAAACTTTTTCCTCCTATGTGGTGGAACTGGCTTTCATACAAAAAGCACCAGTAAACAGCTTCTGCACATTTTAGACCAGTTCGTATGTGAAAACACACTAGAAAAGTGTGATGTGATCCATGAATACGACAATAATCTTCATTTTCTCAGCACTTCATACAGATATAGATGCCAAGCACGGAGCACGGTGTTCCTGATTCTAAAAGTAGCCACGCATTAACAGCACAAACTGAGGCGTTACAGTTTGTCATCAGCTCCAGGTGGCTTTCTGTTTGGTGCTGGAAAATTTTGAAGATTTATACTAACAACAGTATAGCTCACAAACAGTGGAGTCCTCAGTGAGTCACTCCCTGTGTCTCAGATCAAGTACTTCCAAAGCGTACTAGTAACTTTTACCGCAAATGGTGTGTTCTTATTAGAAAATGAAGTCCTACAACCACTGAACAAGTATGGAGTGTTACACATAATTAGCTCTGTTAGAAGTGGAAGAGGTAGGAGTGGCCACACTTAAAGGTCATCATGTTTCAGTCACCATGTTTTTCTGCGACACTTTCATTACGCTTTTTTGCATTGTGCAGATAAGCATTTCAAAAGGTTATAATGGTAACTGGGCATGTATAGATAACCTTATCTTGCTAGCATTAGCCAACTGTCAAAGACATGGTAATTTATCATTTCCATTTAATGCTAAATGCTATTGCTCAATTTGAGACAATAGTACTCTAAAAAATCCAGGCACAGAGAGAAGTACAGTTTTATGCATAAGTTTAGGTGCCCATAGTCAAATGACAGTTTGTTGATTTAAGTTTGTAAGTGTTCATCTGCACATCTGTTCATCCATGACTTTTTCTGTCCAGTTACCGTTACGTAAAAGCCACATAATGATTTTGGTTCTGTATGAGTGGTGGAGCCAGCTAGGCGTGTTGATTAAATAGCTGTCAATGAAGCTGCTCATTGGCCACGCCCACACAGTTATCAGACAGGTCTGCTCAGTGGTTTTTAAGCTGTGTTTTATCATATTTAAATCTTATATTTTTCAGTATAACACTCAAGTTTAGTATTATACAAACAATTTTAATATTTTACTCTGTGCTCTCTAGGACTTTTAGCAATCTTTTTATGTCCCATTTATTGTCTCTGAGGTGCTTCTGGGACAGTCACTGCCGCTGAGTGAAACTGAAAGTATGGCAAGAACTAATATTACGAGCATAAACCTCTCAAAAAGCACAGTGCTTTCAAACATGTGTAAATCTGGCTTCATAATCACTGCTTAAAAAAGCCTAGTTGTGGTTGTTAAAATCTGTGTACATAAAATCCAGCCAAGGACTGCCAGTTAAGCATTACAGGTTGCTACAAAAAGACTCTCTTCAACCTACTTATACCTCTGTAACTGAAAATCTTCTGCCCTCACTAAAGTAGCCTGAACAGATTAGTGAAAACCAAGAAGTCAACACTCCAATAATAAAATGCTTCAATTTAAAGCTTTACAGAAGGAGTTACATAAAAGACCTAAAAAGTAAAAAATATTTTACTTGCATATCTTTTGCAAGCTTAAAATACCTTAATTTTAACCCTGCTAACCCTTATCTTAGCACTAACATACTATATGAGGAGCATTGCCTTAGCACTGTTAAACAATAAACAAACAAATTTGCAAATGAACAGATTTCTACATTAAACACTACTTCATAATTGCATTGCTTTATGGTTTAATGGCTGTACTTGACCATATGAACAAACTTAACATGTTAAACTGGCTTTATTTGCATATATAATTTGTGTAGGCCATTAATAGGATACTCTCACACAGATTTAGGCTTCTGTAGATGGATTTAGCACATCAGCACAAAGGCATTCAAGCATCACAGTAATAAATATTATTTACACTTATATTCACACATTGCAATGATGTCTGCTTACACTTTGCAGGATGCTCAGTCCATAAGGCACTCAAAGCATCATGGAGTGCAGGAATAAGGCAGATATGAAAATTAAGCTTCAAAAACAGCCTATTATGAAGTCATTATGATGTCACAAAAACATATTTACATATATCAGCTTTTTCAGCCTACAACGGTTTAGCTCCACCCTCTCACTCTGAAGTTCTAAGGAGCGTTTCAGCCCAGACTGATTTTTGAATGAGAGACAAGAAAGTGAAGCCAAGGCACCTTAACAAAACACAGTCTGTTTAAGTCTAAGGGATAAAGAAAGAGGTTTTTGGTTCATAAAACCAAACAAATGTTAAACATGAAAGTCAAGGGGAAAACAAGAAGATAAATATTGGGTGCAGGCCCTGTAAAATGATGTTCTGGAATGAACACCCATTGTATTCATTGTACCCATGTGTTCTTCTCATTAGCGCTGTTTGTTTCACTCTCTGTAACAAAAAAGGACCCCAGTTAGTGGAATCAGACGGTGCATGTGGCTGACAAGTACCTGGAGACGCTGCAGTGTTTGATGGATGTATTTGAGGCACTGGAAGCTTTATAAATATTCAGCAAGTTTAAAGCTGATTTTAATATTAATCAGCAGTTTGAAACTTGTTACGTAAGTCGTGTGCTGCCGGGGGACAGTATGAGAAGCAAGCAGTGAAAGTGCTGATTTACTTGCTAATCACAAAACCCCTGTGCGCATTAATAGGGTAAATATTTGGAGGAGAGCAGAGTAGAGCAGGCCCAGATGAAGATATCTGGCCTACTGTCGTGTATGTGTTGAGTGTTTGAGAATACAATGCTTCCCTTGGAGAGAGAGAATCTCCCTGGCCATATGTGTCGAGTCCTGCGTGGCCCTGCCCAGTCTGCTTCTGGCCACAGTCCAGCTTTCTCTCTCTCCACATTCTTCCATCCGCTCATCGTCTCTGCCTTCTGTTTTCCACATTCTGTCACTTTTGTCCTTTTTGATTTGAGCTGGAGTTTAATTACTCCTGTTATTTCTCTCGTACTCTCCCTTTTTTCCTGCCCCAATCTCTCTCTACCTCTAGCTCTCTCCTCTTTTTCTCTTTCTCTTTCCATCCATCCATCCATCCATCCATCCATCCATCCATCAGTAAAAATGACACAAAGGATGCCACCTCCTAACATCAACACATGAACTGTGCATTGGATTTCCATGGCTGAGCAGCTGCACACAAACCTAAAATCACTGTGCACAATGCCGAGTGTCAGTTGAAGTGGTATAAAGCCCACCTCACTGGACTCTGGAGCAGTAGAAATGTGTTATCTGGAGTGATGAATCATGCTTTATTATCTGGCAGTCTGATGAATGAATCTGGGTTTTTCAGATGCTAGGAGAACATACCTACTAGAGCTCACAGTACCAGTACCAAAACTCTCTATCTTTCATTATCATGTTATTTCCACAGAATTAGGTGCCAAGAGTTTTAAACTATCTGTACATGTGTGAGGTCAACAGACTGACTGCTCTCATTGCATATTGCAGTGCTTAGACTGCGCTACTGCTGGAGGCAAAGCCACAGGTGTGGTTGAAGTGGCACCAGCTATCTCTGAAATCTGATTGGCCACCTGAGATTCCATGTGATTAGAACGCTTGTTAATCGCATTGTAATACACACAGTTTGACTTGGCTGTATCAAAATACTTTAATAAAACTTCTTTTTCTATCCACTTTCCTTGATTTAGCCTGATCATGGGCTTAGTCAATACACTGGCAGAGCTGGCTATTATGTGGATCTACATGGCTTCCAGATCAGGGGCAAAATTAAGGAAAGCAGAGAAAAGGAAGTTGCATTCAACTATTCAATCCCAGCCTTAAACACCAGCATAGCAAAAGTAAGTTCTGAAAAACTGCAACTTGCTTGTAATGCTTTGTCCTCATCCTCTCTGTACTGGCGAGTAGCTTGCATGGCAGAATTGCCTCTTACACAAGCACTTATTTCCAAGAATAGAAATGTTTCTAAATAAAAGATTTAAAACTCAGCGTTTGCTAATTTAACCCCTTAAAATCCCAAGTTTATTACATACCAAGGCTTATTATTTAGTAAGTTAGGTTACCCTTTATTAATCCCACAACGGGGAAATTCATCTCCGCATTTAACCCATCTGTGCAGTGAAACACCACATACACACTAGTAAATACACATACACTAGGGGGCAGAGAGCACACTTGCCCAGAGCAGTGGGCAGCCCTATCTACAGTGCCTGAGGAGTAGTTGGGGGTTAGGTGCCTTGCTCAAAACCTCAGTCACGTACTGTCGGATCAGGGGATCGAACCAGCAACCTTCCGGTCACAAGGCTGGTTCCCTAACCTCCAGCTCATGCCTGCCCCCAAAACAGTTGCCTAAAGTGAGATTTGAACCCATGTCTTTATATGGAGACCAGAAGCCTCATCACTTGGGAAGGTATTGAGCTTTTAGTCTGGCGTCTTAGGCTTCTCAGCCATTCTGACACTAAATCAATTGGCTGAACAAGCCATTTAAAGGGTCAATCTAAGGAATAAAGAGAGGTTAGAAAATGGTCATGTTAAAAATGTTTTTTTTTTTACATATAACCACACAAACATCATAAGTGGACCACAGAGGTAAAAATTAATTGGCAAGAAAAACACCATATGGGGCATTTAGAGCTGCACAATGAATGACTTTTCATTAAGATTGAAAGAAGTAGCATTACTGAGGTGTAAGGGCCCAGCCTGCGCCGCCGCCTACCAGCAGAGGGCAATGGCGGTGAAGTGCCATAAGTTCAGGGAACTCCAATTCCCAGAAGCCCTCGGGCTGATTAGGCCCAACCTGGCACACCTGTGGACTACTTAAGGCTGTGGCAAACAGCAGCCCTTTGTCACACTTTTGTAGAGGGGTGACCGGTACGGTACTTAGCCCAGGTGGGTGTTTAAACAAAAAGGAAAGGAACAAAAAAAGAAAAGAAGGCTGAAAAAACAAAAGAGAGAAATTGCCCCAAAACTACTTAAAGAAAGAAGGCTTGAGCAAGAAACGGCTCCAAGCCATACAAAAAGTGTTTACTCTACAAAGAGTAAACAGGTTGTTTGAGCATGCTGCTTTCAGCATCCTCTTTGTTTGGCTTTTTTCAAATTCACACTCCATCACCTCAATAAATTCATATAAGACCCTTTCTCACGGGTTTCCTCTCTGCGCTTGGGTCTGCCTCCCTGCCGTCCCGTAACAGGAGAAAAAACACAAAAATCTGATGCCCATGCACTGCTCTGAGTCATCTTGTAAATCCTGAAATAGTCATTTAAAAGTCAGAGGTGTCAAGTTTTTCAGATGTCAAACGTCATCAACGCACAGGCCCAAAAAGAAGATCTGGCTCAGTGTTTAGGTCCCAAATGCAAAATCAATATTATACTAATAAAGATATGATGACTATAATAAACAATTCACTTACATCCTCAGAAGAGAAGACACATCCTTTAAATTTTGACTGAGTTCTCATTGCAATGTGCTTGCAATCCTGAGATTCATCCTCTTGGGGAAGGGGTCAGTACCATAACCAATGTTACAAAATGTTCATACAAAATGGACATTGCGTGTGGTTACACATTTCTACCAGAGAGGTCTCCAAATCTTATATAGTGTAGCTTTATGAAGGCATTACTCCTCTTATTGGTAATATATTTGAATGATCTGAAAAAATCCACTGAATACTTTGAAAATTTTTGCAATTCATCATAATACAAATTACTCACTCATTATCTAAGCCACTTATCCTCCTGGATATTATACTAATTATATTAACGATATGAATTCCATGCTCATGTGTCAGTTAGTATGTGAGAGAATTTGAGTGATGGGGACAGAAATGGTATCTCTTCTGTACCGCTTCTAACAGTCTAATCATAAAAGACAGACATGACTCATGTCAGCACCTGCTTGCCATGTTCCAATCACTGTCAGTCATCAGTCAGTCATCTCCATGGCAACATTTAAGCTCTGAGTTCAGGTCTGTGATTGGCTGCCTTACACTGAGCAAACACTAATGCTTTGTCGTGTGCTAGACTTGTCAATTATAGGCAGTTAGATTGTTATTCTGCACTCAGTCAATTTGAGGGGGTTTTTCTCATTCGGAAGCCTCCTCAAGTAGTGATACAGTCCTCTCTGTCTCTTCTCTCTTCTGCTCTTCCCTCCATCATTTAGTCAATAGAGATTTAGCTCTTCATGCTTGTTAGCTAAAAATGGCTGCCACCCTCCAGTTATGCTGGAGGGGAGAGAGAGAGAGAGAGAGAGGGGGAAAGAGAGAGTGAGAGTGAGAGGTAGATTGCTTTCCTGCTGTTCTACTGAAAAGCAGCATATTTGTTCTCATTCTGTGTGTCTCCTCTAAGTCTCAGTTTCACATCTTGTTTGGCATGTCAGCATGAAGATAAACTGTAGAATTAGGAATTATGAAGAGCTCTGATATGTATTTCTCTTAGTCTGACTATCCTGCTTAACCTTCACTCATGCCCTCCATCATATTTTTAGGCTCTTTCCATGTCTTAAACATTTGAAAAACAATTACATAAGATATATACATTGATCAGCCATAACATCATGACCTTGTTTCTACGCTCATTGTCCCTTTTATCAGCTCCACTTACTATATAGGTGCACTTTGTAGTTCTACATTTACAGCCTGTAGTCCATCTGTTTCTCTGCATACTTTGTTAGCCCCCTTTTACCCTGTTCTCCAGTGGTCAGGACCCTCATGGACCCTCACAGAGCAGGTACTATTTGGGTGGTGGACCGTTCTCAGCACTGCAGTAACACTGACGTGGTGGTGGTGTGTTAGTGTGTGTTGTGCTGGTACGAGTGGATCAGACACAGCAGTGCTGCTGGAGTTTTTAAACACCGTGTCCACTCACTGTCCACTCTATTAGACACTCCTACCTTGTCAGTCCTTGTAGATGTAAAGTCATGCGACCCATGGGGGTCCTGATCACTGAAGAACAGGGTAAAAGGGGGCTAACAAAGTATGCAGAGAAACAGATGGACCACAGTCTGTAACTGTAGAACTACAAAGTGCACCTATATAGTAAGTGGAGCTGATAAAAGGGACAATGAGCATAGAAACAAGGAGGTGGTCGTAATGTTATGCCTCATCAGTGTATATATGTATACATATAGCTAAACAACTAGGGTGATTTTCCTGCTGTTGCTTCAGTAGAAGCAGAAAAATGAGAGTATATATATATATACATACATACATACATACATACATACATACATAATATAACATACACACACAAGAAAAGATACACATACATTATTTATATATATATATATATATATATATATATAATATATATATATATATATATATATATATATTTATATATATATATTGTGTGTGTGTGTGTATCTTTTCTTTTTCCTTGCACGATGAATACAGCTTAAGCTTACTTAACAAACTTCTTTGTTTTTTTACTTTGACTACCTTTTTCTTTTAATTTAATTTAAATTCAAACTCTGATTCATTTCATACAAGCATTATTTTATTATTTTTTCATTATTTCTATCAGGAAATTTAAATGTAGTTTAATTTTATTTTTTGATAACACATTGCTATATGCAGACCTTGTAACATCCTTATTAAGCCTTATCAAGTCGGTAGGTGATAATAACTTTATCCTAACAGCTAATTTTATAATCACTTACTAAGGTGTTTTAAACATTTTCCATAGCACTTGTAAGGATCTAATTGACCCTGACAAGCCAGTAGCTGCTAATTAAATGGCTGTTCACAACTACTTAATTAAGAGCTAGGGTCATTGGAAGTAAGTTAATTATTAAGTAAATTTAATTATTAAGTAAGTTCGTTACTAGCTTTTGGCTTTATAAGGCTTATTAATGGCATAATGATGGACATCTAAACTGTTTTGTGAAGATTGTGATGTATAATACACAAAAAGTGTTCTGGAATGTGTTAATTCATCCTAGTTACTATTTAAATTTTACAAAGGTAATGGTGCCTTGGTAGCATTCAAGGTATTGAAGGAAGTAGCAAGTCTTATATTATGGAATGTTTTGCTAGCATTTATTTAAGACACAGACTCTAAAAATGTATAACAGTTAAAAGGATTTTGCTGTGGAAGTGGGCAAGGTCTAAAGACCTTTTTCTCATGGTGTTGTTTAGATTCTCTCTCTCTCTGTCTCTGTCTCTGTCTCTCTCTTTCCTTCTCCAAAGCTCCACTGTTAGTACTGAGCTCATTAAGGCGTGGGTCTCTCAAGAGCTTCATTACGACCAAACTCAATAACATTGATCTCACAATTCTCTCTGTGTGTGTGTGTGTGTGTGTGTGTGTGTGTGTGTGTGTGTGTGTGTGTGTGTGTGTGTTGTAATGTTATCTGGATCCATCCTGTCTCATGTGGGTGGAACAAGGAAGAGCATGTAGGGAAGATCTTCATTTTATCATCACATTTGTCCAAGAAACATGACTACACTGGCTCTGACCAAAGTCTGTCCTTTCTCTAAGCTGAGAATGAATTGCATTACCCAAAGTCAAATCAAGTCAATTTAATTTGTACAGCACTTTTCACAACAGCCATTGTCGCAAAGCAGTTTTACAGGAAATCTGGGTCCAAGACCCAATGAGTAATCCCAGAGAGACAGTGGCAAAGAAAAACTCCCTAAGAACAAGAGGAACCTCAAGAGGAACCAGGACTCAAAATTCAAGATTCAAGATTCATCCTCTGCTTGACACAGAGAGCTGTGAAGCATATGCAAAAGTTTGAATATGAACTTCATGTTTTGTTGATTTTCTATATGAAAGTAATTCATCATATCCTCGACAGTGAAAAATCCTCAATATGACATTTTTCTACCAACATTAGCGCATAAATTTATTTATTAACATATTAGAAAAAGGAAACTAAAATATAGATTATTAAATGTCCCATAACATCTGCACCTTTTCCAATACATTAAATTCAGCAAATAAACAGTAGTTGTGCATTACAATGTGCAGAAGTTTGTTCTCCGTAGAGGATGTATTAACTTATTTTCACTCAGAGGATATGTAATTTGACCAAGAGCACCCAGACTTTATATGGTGCACCCAAACATTAAATGCTGCCTGAGGTGCTGGACTATTTAGGGTGGAATGGGAAAATTAGAACAAGAAGCTGACTTCAGCTTTGTGTCTTTTTAGTGTTTTGAGAGTTTCTGGTTGCAGACTAAACATATCAGGAAACCAGTTGCAGTGCTTATAAATGCAAATAAGTCTGTCCCTTCGTCTCTAATTATTAATGTTCATCTTAAATCTTTCTCTTCTTCGCCATTTTGTCAGCTACAAGCTAGGCAAAATTGATTGCTGGACACACGGCAAAGCACTCTGCAAGTCTGCCGTGAATTAGTTGTGTTTTAAAACCATTTATGAATTAACTCCAGCATTTAAGATCATTTATTGTTGGAAGTGTGTGTTAGAAGACTCAGCAAAGCTTTGTTACTGTAACAGAGATTTTATTTTTAATCCAAAAAGTTCTTCTGCTGTGGAGCCGCAAGAGGGTAGTAAAGGAGCCAGATGTTGCTCCAGAGCTGCATGTTGCCAACCCCTGTTATAGGCTTTGCAACACTCATGATTTTGTTGCATTCTTGAATTTTTGTCCATCAGTGTTTTCTCATTACAATACCATGCATGTTTTACACATGTACATTGTGCAACCACTAGGAATCCCCCCCCCCCCCCCCACCCCCCCAAGATAAAGAAATCCATTGATGTCTGTATTTATTAGTATGATACATGTTAATTGGCAGTAACATTCACTATCTGACTTCCTATATCCGTCAGTTAGCAAGAAAAAAAATCCAAACAACCTATTATACAACAGTTAGTTCTGGCCATGCAAGCTTATTGGTTGAGAAGCGTTCTAACCGTGCTATTTGGCGGAAGGAACTGTGAACATTAGAACATATTAAATGCCACGTTCACGGCCCAATTTATTTATTTCTTACTTTATTCATTTAAAATAAAAGCAATAGAACACTCAACACACGACCTTATCACTGAATAACATGATGGCTGTGATGATCTACAGCACTCGTCTTCGGCCCGTGCCTGCGACCAAATCACAGCCGTGATGTTATTTCGTGATAACATTCTCCCTCTCGTGTTCTATTGCTTAACTTTATCGCCCCAAAGTACTTGGAGTTTTTAAAAATTCTTCCTACCTTCATAATACATCAGTAGAAGGGGAGTTCCCTATTTTTTTAAACTGAAAAATCTAACTATGGAGACTACTGTCGCACAGCTGTAGGAGATGTTTACAACAGATGTGGTGATGGTTAAATTTTTCATTTTGGCCCCAGTGCTCCTATACATAAACAATGAAACAAGTTAAGTGAGGAGACCTGAGGAGAAATGACATGAATGAGATGCAAATGAGTGCAGAAAGGTGTTGCTGAAGAAATGAGTCTTCCAATCAGGGTAGAAGGAAACAGAGTGACTGTGCAATATGGAGTTTAAGAGGAAGGACATTTAAAGCACTAACACTGCCATGCTTTGATTTTAAAGACAGACATGTCAAGAGTCCAGAAGTTGAAGATCAAAACCGGCGGACAGGAGTGTAGATGTAGTGAGGGACCAAACCTTCTGAAGTACCTTTCATCAACGCCTTAGTCGCATTAAACTGAGTTCAGCTGAGCTGCACAGCAGATGTAGAGATGGAGGCAGTGAGAGCTGCCGAGAGACAGACTGCAGCAGTGCATGCCCTGGCAGCCTTCTGGTAGCAGAAGGGATGAAATATAGATGAACACTTATCATCATGCACGTGCGCACACATACACTTGGAGATTTTGCCAAGGTCATGCCCTTCTTGCCCACTGCAGTGACCGCTCATCACATTTTTCTACACAGATGGAGGGATAGATGGGTGAATAGGAACATGGAGCAACTGTCAGTGGCCAGAAAACCAGCAGAATGGAGAAGAGAAAGCATGAGAGAGTGAGTGGGAAAGGGCAAGAATGGAGAGTTGAACGGATGGATGAATGAGTCGCAGAGGAAAAGGGAGATTTTGCAGCTTACTGCAGTTCTTAAGTGCCAGCCTGTCCATCCCATCTGTTTCCAAGGCAACTGCTGTCGCTGAGAGTTTGGAATAAAAATATACCGGAGATCCATGAAGCTGAGAGACTGTGGTAGATCCAAGCAGGATAGACCACATCAACAACTCAAAGCTATGTTAAAACACCTACCAGTTCATGGGTATCCCAAAAAATATTCTCAACCGCTCAGCAGAGCTAACTATCTGTAGGTCAGGTATGCAGTGTCTATAATACTGGGCCTCATATGATGACTCATTTATTGTGGACTTCAAATGATGAGTCAGGTAAGGAGTATCTGAGATGATGAGTCAGATGTGGTCAGACAGACTGTGTCAGTTATGGTGCACCTTCAGTGTTGGGTTTTGAAAAGGTGTGAATGAAATGGTGAGTCAGATTTGATGTGTCTTTGTCCCAGTGAGTCAGGTTTGGAACATTTGAAATGGTGGGTCAGGTATGATAGGTCTGTAATATTGTGTCTGAAAAGGTGTGAATGAAATAGTCGGGTTTGGTGTGTCTGAAATAGTGAGTCATGTCTGGGGCATCTGAAATGGTGGGTCAGATTTGGTGGGCTGCAAAAGGCGGCTCAAGTATGGTGGGTTGGAAATGGCGATTTAGGTACAGTGGGTTGGAAATAGTTGGTCAGATTTAGTGGCTTGGAAATGATGGTTCAGGTATGGTGGGCTAGAATGGTGGCTCAGGTGTAGTGGGTTGGAAATGGCAAGTCAGATTTGGTGGCATGGAATGGTGGTTCAGGTATGGAAGGTTGAAAATGGTAGATTAGATATGATGGGTTGGTGCATCAAATTTGGTGGGATAAATATGGATGTGGATCTCGGATGGTGAGTCAGGGCTTTGCAGTGCTTTTATTATAGCAAAGCTTTCAGAATATGAATCATTTTCCCAAATTTCTTGAGAGTAAAACAGATGACATGAATACAAGCATATACAGTGGATTATGTGGTTCTGCTTCAGATAATTAGTTTATATATCCATTCAAATAATATAATTCAGATCAGACATGTAAGTTCACATTTTTAGAATGTAGCTGCTAAAAAGCTGCTATATATTGTACATTTAACTCCAGATAGCTGTATTCTCTGAGTCTGTCATGAAATGTTCAGACAATGTAAAGGACAACTGGGGTTTTCAAATAAATTGAGTTATGAGGTTTTAATATGACAGCAACAATGTATGTATGTGTACAGTAATTGAAATGCCTGTGTATAGATACTGTATTATATATTTTGAACTCAACACAGAGTTCATGTTTTAGACTGGATTAAAACAGACATGGTTCACTTGTTGAGAGGCACTTAGTGCTGCTGCAGCCTATATTTAGGGCTTTCAGTGGAATGTTCTTCCTGCACTACAATGAGCAACCTTTCCCATGGTTTAATAATGTAGCTCATCTGATCTTGCTTATCACTTTTAATTACTTCACACAGCACGTGTATTGGTGTACATGTGGAAGGAGGAAATGATGAGAACACTGGGGTAGTTTTAGTTTAATATTTCTCTGCTGTCAGAACAAAACCTTGTATCTCCATTTTTGCCATTTTTTTCAGTTTTTGACACAATTTGAAAGTACCTGTTTACTTTTACATTGTATGAATGACCTAAAAGAAACAGCCCAAAATGACTTGGAAAAATGTCTGGTTACACTGACTTACAATTAAAACTAGGTTTTTTTTTCTTCCGCTGTAAAGTTACCATTTTGGAGATAAGGTTTTGTTCCGACAGCAGTGATTTGCTATTTAACCAGTGAAACACAGTACATAGATATTTTCAGCACTTAAAGTTGACAGTAACAAGGCTGGACTGGCTGAAATGAGCACATGCTGCTTTTTCTTATTAGTGCCATGCACATTACTCAGGCATGCATACGAAGGAGAGAGCATGTGAATATATGTACATGGAAAGCTTATTGGTCACATCACATCTGCCTTCAGTTGCCTCTGATATGAATCTTTACTAATTTATTAAGACACATTTGTACAAAAGCATATCTAAAGGTATCTGGCTCTGTAGAAACACAGATGCTGTCAGTTTCAAAAGACAGATTGTACTACCAGTGACTTATTCACAATCTAAACTGTCTGAAATAAGCAGAATTTTTAATATATTAAAATTCCTCTACCAGTCTGTTCTTACCATGGAAAAGGCCTATCAGAATCAAAATGTTAATGAAGTAACACAGACCCACACTCAACACCTGTTTGGGTGCAAATGGACATATTAACTCAAAGAAAACCAAAAATCTCAATCATTCTATTTATTTTCTTAGAATTCAAATTCTATACTGTCAGAAAAAAATGTATTGTGTAGGTGCAGTTTTCATTCATTAAGGTACAAACAATACCCTCAAAGATACAACAGTGGTTTTAAGATCCACATGTGTGCAAAGTAAAATTTGAAAGCCTGAAGACGAGACAAGGTATGTGGAGTTAATACAACTTATAAATGTAACTGCAATGGATTATGGTACAATTATGAGCCCTAACTGAATGCATACTCTTGAGGGTACCACCCCAATAAGAAGAGGTGTACCAACCCAGTAACAATTTTGTATCTCTTTTCTGGGAGTTTAAGAAAATAAATAGAAGTACTGTGTCGTAAAAAATGGCAGAAAAAAAACTTCCTAGGGCCGTATTGCAAAAACCTCAAATCTTTAGTTAAGATCTGACAAGGCAAGATAAGTTTTTCACCAATTCTTATTATAGAAGCAAATTGTGTCTTAATTTAGGAATTATATTTTATCTTACAGCATCTTATCTCAAGTTAGGAAATCCTAATCCACTTGGTTAATCTATTGTTTTCTGTTTTGTTATGTTGGGTCTTTTACCAAGCAACATACACAACCGAGACATAAACATGTAATCAAAGTAACACGAACAAAAATGTAAGTTATAATACTAACAGCTACAATGTATGAAAAAAGGGAAAACAAAACTACATTATATTGTAACCATACCCCATAAGGAGCATTAATCCCTGTTTCAGTTTTACTTTTAGGTCATGCTACTCCTACTTATAAACCACTCAGTCCATCAGTAATTTATTTGGCAAGATTTCATCTATATTAGCAGATAAGTCATAACTTGATGGAAGGTTAGATAGAGATTAGATAGGTGTCTGTCAGTGATTTTTTTATTTTTTTTTTTACTGACTTTTTAAAAAAATTCATTCTCACAACTGAAATGTCATACAAATAAATGTAAGTTTTCATTTTTCTACATCATTTGAGCGCAGAAGCTGTCTTTTACATTCTATGAAAATTTCATGAGGAATGGATCGATAAAAGTGCTCCAAAATCACTTAGAATAAAATATATTTACCATAACCCCTTAAAATCCCCGGCATATTATATAGTAAGTCTTATTATTATGTAACTATAGAGACTTAAGTGCAAATGAATTGAGCTGTTCTTAGGATATAGAAGGGTGTAAAAACTTTGGGCTTGCCGGTGGGCCCTGGCCATTTATGGGGTTAAGAATGTTTTTGCCTTTTCCTGTAAAGTTAATATTTTGGACATGTTTTTCTTTTGACAGCAACATTATGCTAGTTAGTGCTAGTGAACTTGTTATGCTGCCTGTCACAATTGCCGAAAAAACAATGACATTGTTTTCATTTGAATGGCTAATTGTAGAAATTGAAGCCTAAAACAGAAGATTATCATACTGTTTTGACAGTGTTAAGGAAATTTTGTCTTGGAGGTTGCTGCAATGTCATTGGCTTCCACCTCGCTGTGAGGCAGGGCAGGCGTTTGCACCTTTTAAAAGAGTTGTTTCACGATCGGTGGAACTGTCTAACCTCTCTCCAACCCCCACTCCTTCTCCCACCCGCCGTTGCATTGCAAGTACATGTCACCTGTCCTGCTTTGCCTTTAAGGGGAGAGTTGTTTCGCTATCGGCTATCTGCAGAACTGTCCATCCTTTTTCTAATCGCCTGGTCTCTCCAATATTTTTGTAATGCAGTTTCAGGTAAACTACTGTGGAACACATAAAAACAGGAAAGAAAGATTGTAAAGTGAAAGAAAAAGCATCTAGATATCACTGGGAGTCTCAGCACTTGACAAAATGCATGGCTGTGTAGTGCATGGAGCAGATGATTTCAGTTCTTCTTTTAAATCATAACAGTGCAGCAAATTTTCCTTTGCAAATTGATACCTGTATTCATAAATCTGATTGGCTGAAGCCACTCTAGAATATTCTATGCACAGATGACTATGCTCATCACCTGAATTCAGTATTAATGTGGCAGGTTGCTAAAAGTGTTGTGCTGTTCATAGAATATTTTAACCATTATGCTCAAATGCTAAACTGTTATGTTAAGTACTAAAATGCTTTATGTTAGAATGCTGCAATGCAGGGCTAAAGTGCTCAGGTGTTGTGTGTTTTTTTTATTTTATTTATTTATTTATTTTTTATCCTGTGTCACTCTTACACAGCTATCAGCTATCAGGATGTAAAAGTAGCACTTTTTTCTGATGGAGCTGTTGCTTCGATTGTGTCTAAGCTTTATGTAGTAAATCAGACTCAATTCCATTGTTTAAAAAACATTTAAAAACACCTTTTACTGTTTGGCTTTTTCCTAGTTTTTTTTTGGCTCATTTACAAACATGGACGTTTTGTGTGTAAGTTATTTTCAGTGAATTATTATTCAGCAATATCAACATTGTATTGATTTTTTTTTCACTGTTTCTAGAATTTTAGAATTGCTAAGCACGTTGAACTTTTACGCTTGGAATGATGCTATACACTCACTGGCCATTTTATTAGAAACCCCTGATGTGAAGTTATAGTCCAGTGGTTTCTACAGGCGGTCCTGAGGACTCTGTGCTCTGCACATTTTTGTTTTCCCATCTTGAACACACCTGACCCAGCACACAGGGGGCTTAATGAGCTGTTTTAGATGACTGAAATCACAAAATGTGCAGAGTATGAGGCCCACAGGACAGACTATGGAAACTCCTGCTGTAGCAGAATTTGTGTTAGCCATCCTCTGCCCTGTGGTCATCATTTCTGGTCCTGGAGGAGTCCAGCATAGTTTGGGGATTTTTCTACTGAAACATGTCTGTCTCAACTCATCAGTATATCAATGAAATCACTGTGTTGGACTCCAGCCTTTCAGGGTTGAAACTGATGAACCTACTTCATTAGAAGTCATTTTGTGACTGTCAGTGCCACTGGTCCATCACTCAAATGAAATCTGGTCTACAGTGGTCCAATGACCAATGATGAATGAGGCAGAGGGTGCAGGGCACATCATGCATGGTATGATGTTCTGTGTAATAGGTCTCTGTGCACATTTTACATGATTTTACATACTTTTATTGCTGTATTTTTGAGGACCTCATGCTACATCCTCTACAATGCATCCATATTCGACTTCTGTGTCTGAAAAGGGCTTTTTACTGACATGCAGAGGCTTTGTGCAGAGGACTGTGATTTTCCTCACGTTCTCGTTTTCCAAATGTGTTTTAAGTAAAATATTCACTTACGAAAAAAAATCATGGATGGATGGACGGATGGATGGATGGATAGTGTCATTTACAGTAGCAGATTATGATATATTGCACAGTGTGTATTACCAATAGTCTAAATAGTGATGTGGTTCGATTATAAGATCACTACAAGTTATACAGGAATCTTATATGGAGGTGATAAGATTCTTATAGAAACATTACATAGCACTTTATAATAGTTTCATATTGTATTACTGTAGTTCTTTTTTTTTTTTTTTTTTTAGGACTGACACTGGAATTGGAGCATTTTTGTGTAATACTGCTTCTCTCCCACAGATGGCGCCCCTCTGAGTGAGCTCTCCTGGTCGTCCTCTCTAGCAGTGGTGGCTGTGTCTTTCTCTGGCCTCTTCACCTTCATCTTCCTCATGCTGGCCTGCCTGTGCTGCAAGAAGGGCGAGATTGGATTTAAGGTCAGATAACTGTCCTCCACATCAAAAGTGCTTATAATATTATGGGCCACCACTTTTCAGATGATTTTAATTAATGGCCGTGCTTTTCTTGTTTTTCAATTATTTAAAATATTAAACAGAAAGCTTCTGTTGCCTTTTTGAAAAATGAAACTCAATAAAAAAAAAAAAAAGTGTTACCTTGGAAAAGTCATTATTTAGGCAAAACTTTTGAGGAATATGTATCTGCATGTTGAAGCAAAATATGCCCAAAGCACAAAACCTTTTGCAGTGTTTTTTTTTTGTTTTTTTTTCTTAATTGAAAAAGTAGCAGAGAAAAGCAAACAGTAACTAGAAAATTTCAAAAGAATGCAAGTGTCCCCAAACATTTGACATGTAGTGTTGCTTCAATCTAAATTACTCTAATGGTTACTGTGCACTGAAAAGCCATGTAACACATAATCTGTGGCTGTAAACTACTGATGGATGATGAATTTGTGTATGATGAAGCAAATGTGGTGTAGAAGTTTTCTGATGGACACATGCTTGCAGTTTTAGGTGCACTCACTGCATTTCTCAACAGCAACACAAAATGGGTCAAGACACCAGAGAAAATGGGGTGGGAGAAACACAAAGAAAGGGGGGGGAGGTGAAAGTGAGGGAGATATCTATTGGCAGGACAGACAGACAGACAGACAGACAGACAGACAGACAGACAGACAGACAGACAGATAGATAGATAGATAGATAGATAGATAGATAGATAGATAGATAGATGAAGAAAGAGAGAGAAAAAGGAGAGGGAGGAAGAGAGAGAGAGAGGCAGAGAGAGTCCTTGGCCTTTTGTAAACTCTTGTCGTGTCTCTCAGTGGAGCTCGAGCTCAGAGCTCAGACATCCCCAGCTGAAAACACTCCATTCCTCCCTCTTTCAGTGCTGCAGTGATTGTGTCTGCACCTAATATCCAATATCAGGTCATTAGATTCATTCAGCCCACTAATTCAGAGAGCTGTTCCCATGTCGTTCTGCAGCTTTAGAATGTTCTTGTAAACACTGAGTCATGCTGGATGCCATTTCGTGGATGTTCGTATGAATGAATGACTAATTATTTTTGTAGCAACTGTAATTGTGCTGAGACGAGCCAGCATTTTTTGTTTTGTCAGTATTTTTTAGTAAATCTGAGATAAAGGAACTAACTCCTCCGTCATAGTTAACCCTTTAAAAGGCCAGCTTAATTCCTCACTCACATAACTGGATAACATAGCATAATATATTTAAAATAACATTATTTAGTAGTAGTTACTGGAAAAATTCATAGTTACTGGAAAATAAGCTCTAAGAACAAAAACTGAATAATAAGTCAAAGTTTCACTTTGGTGTATTATTCAAATCTAATTATATAGTTACACATTTAATTACATAGTAAGTTATTGTGCTGACAAGCAAACTTTCAGTTCATTGTAAATTGAACCAAACTCTCACTCTCATGAGGGTCCTGACCACTGGAGAACAGGGTAAAAGGGGGCTAACAAAGTATGCAGAGAAACAGATGGACTACAGTCTGTAACTGTAGAACTACGAAATGCACCTATATAGTAAGTGGAGCTGATAAAATGGACAGTGAGCGTAGAAACAAGGAAGTGGTCATAATGTTATACCTGATCAGTGTATATTCTGTGTATAAGTGATTCCAACTATTACATTTTGTTTTGAGGGAAAATATATCTTTCCACTTTGCTGTTGCTTTTGAACAAGAGGAAACAGGGTCAGAGTCATATCATCATATAGCATGCAAGCAGCTGAGCTTTAGGGTGGAACTACGAATGATAAGAAGGGTCAATGTGTTAACAGAGTTGTGAAAATGTATGGTTATTAATGCACCTGAACTTTAACACCACTAAATATTATTACATACAGATACTTACTTTTGCGTAACATACGTAATTACATATATGTATGAGCCAGTGTCCTGACAACGTATAAAAACAAACATAAGTATGTGTGAGGGGGGTTGTGGGGGGTCTGCTGTGCACATGTGAAAAAGTCAGTGAGAAAGGAAGAAAAAAAGTGATGTCATAAGCACAGAATGTGAAAAGCTGCCCCCCCCCCTTCTCTCTTTCGCGCTCTCTTTTTTTCAGCCTTACATTTTTGTGGGGTGGGCGTTGTAGGGGGCTCTGTGGTGTTCTCAGCTGCTGCTGTCTCTTTTCTCTCTGGACAAGAACAGGAAACTGCCCCTCCCTTCTTCCATCCACCCATCCAGCCATCCATCTCTCAGTCAGTCAGTCAGTCAGTCAGTCAGTCTGTCTGTCTGTCTGTCGGTCGTTCTTTTTTCTCTTTCCCGCCCTCAGTCTCTCTCCTCCCTTCCCTCTGCTCCCTCCATTGCCTATAAGTCAGTGGGACGATTCCATTCACTGCATGCTGTCTGCTTCTTTAGAGGTGCACCATGCATCTCTCTGTAGCGTGTGATCTAATGTGCTCTGTCTGCTGGCTCCATGAATGTGCTACCAATCAGCAAACTTCAGTCAGGGCTTATGGAGCAGAGGGCACCAGGCGTACTGGCCTGGAGATTACACAGGTACCCTCAGAGGTACCAGCTACTGGTGTTTTGGCCATGCCACTCACATACCATGAGCAGCGCAGGTCAATTAATTTGAGCAGAGCTTCAGGAATGGGATAAGGTAAGATATGAACTGAACTTTTATGCTATTTTGAGGTTATGAAATTCACTGGAATGCACAACTTGAAGGCAGCAATTCAACTGCATCAATTTTTGGACTAAAATCGATTATAAGAAATTTAGTAAAGTATGTGTGCATGCTTTGGCCAAAATTAGCTTTTTCAAATGTAAAAATTATGCCATATAAAAAAGTTATAGTGTATATTTCACTATTTCATGCATAATTCATAATCCCTATGATCTCTTTTGTGTATTCAGTGTATTTTAAAAAATATATTTTCTGAATTGTACCCAAATCATCAAATCGTGGTGAAATCTGAGATCACATTATGCTTTTGAATCACATCTTAAAGAATCGTTACCAAAATGAATGTGTTGACATTTGTGAAAACGCATTAAATCATTTTAAGGACGCTTAGCAAAGAGGACGATATATAATATTGAAAAGGGGTTCCTTGACTTGTAATCATACTAGAACCAACTTTAGTGGAACATGAAACCATTTTCTTTAAGGAACCACAAACAAGAGGCTCTCCATCATAGAGAATAACTAACCTCTAAGCTATGCAAAGAACCATTCAAATGGTTCTTTGAGTTGGATTGGTTCTTTTGTATAAGCATTGCCTTGACTACAGAACCCTTGAATAATCCCTTTTAAATTGTTTATTCTAACCAGATCAAGGGAGGGACTTAATGGTGCATTTAAATAGTTTGTAAAGAATTGTAAATAAATCAAATTGTGGTGAAGTTTGTGATAGATTTGCTCAATATACAGTGCCAAGATGCAGAGATTATTTTCTTTAAATGTGCCATGACTAACCAAGCTGAAAAACGTTAGAATAGTGGAGCAGTCTGCATGCATGAGCATAGCTGGATCTCTCTCACTCTGTGCACCATATGTCTTTCCATCCCTGTTGAAATATGCGCACACATTGAACGCATTGTTCATAAGAATCCTGCATCGCTATGCTGAGTGGGGAAAAAAACAGTATAAAAAGCCATTTTAATGGTAGTGTCTGAATTACAAATAGCTGTGCTAAACATATTTTTGATTTGTGTGTTTTATTTTCAACTTCTGTCTTTTATCCTGCATCCCATCATGATTCCAACATTCGTCTTATGACTGTCAGCTGTGCTAGTTTTCAAATAAATGTGATTTACTTTTGTTGTCATATGGAGGACAGATTTACAGCAAAGCATTTATTTATTATCTTTCCTTTTTCTACTAAGTGAGAAAATAGTACTATATCTGTGCTAGAAGAAGAGTTAGAACATCCTCTAGATTCTTAACAACAAACAACATTCCCTATGAAATTCCACAGTCGTAAGACTATAAGCTGCTTTTACGAGAAATTCAACACAGAGTTGATTCAGTGAGTTTCTTCAAATTACTCAATTCTTTCTGTTCTTTTTGAAAAGTCAACATTTAAAGCAATTTCATACCTTGCATGATCTAATACCAATAGAAAATGATAAAATAACAGAATGGAAAAAGAGTTAACGCTCTAAACTCTAAGAGTCTGTATGTGGGTCCACTTTTTAGTTGCTCAAGCTCATAATTACTCAACTTACATTAGTTTCATAGCAGTTACTGAAAAGCAAGGCTTAATATTTATAACTATATAATACGTTCAAGGGATTAAAACATCAATACTGACTTTATTTTCCTACAACATTTTACAGTGAGTAATTAAGGGTAAAGTAAAACATGAGACAAACATACAAGCAAATGAGAGACAATTATTTCAGTTCACAAAGAAACCTTTGCTAAACTTCCTAAATCAGAGAAAATTAAGGTTTAATTATAAGAAGGCATTATACCTTGATGCATATAAGAATGTCACTTTAATATAACAATTTTATAATATAATGTAATTTGTATTGTTGATTTTGTATCTAAATTGTAAACAATATTCTTAACATTAATATACATTAATGTAATGATTGTATTGTCTCATTGCATATCAAAAACCTCAAATTGCTAAAACTGTAAACTTTAAAATGTTTTAAAAATTTCAATGTTCATGTAAAATGATTTTTATTCCAAGTAACTTTGGACTTTTTCTATTGGTCCATCATTGTTCCCAACACGTATAAACTGGGGTAGTCAGGTAAATAAAATTAATACCAACACCTAAAAAATAAGTTACTGGGTTTTGGCAAAGATTTAAAGTAAGATTAAACATGTGCAGATTACTTGTTTGTAGACTGTCTCATTAATAGATGGTTTGATAATAAATTGTTGGCTTAAGCTCTTGTGCTTTGGGAGTGCCAATAAAGCCAGCGCCAATAAAGCTTCTTTGAGTTGTACTGAGTGCTTTGGCACTGTTTGATAGCCTGTAGTTCTGTAGCAGCGCCACATCCACACTGACTCTGCTGCTCTGTATGCTGTAGCTGGCGGGCAGCAAGTTGTAATCTGCAGAGTGTAATCTCAGAGATCTCGAGAGCAGAGCTTTCTCCCTGCTGAGGAGAGAGGATGAGCCGGGAATTATGGGAGACAGCGCGGGGGCGTGTGAAGACGAGGACCAGGGAGTCCCTGAGGGGACTGTGTGTCTGGGTATGTGTGTGTTCAAAAGTATAAAACTCTCCAGGTCACTGTTTTCCATCTTTTTGACCCCAGATCCCAGCAGTCCTGTGAACAGTGGACAGCTCTTTAAGAGCATCTGGAGAAGCATTTCCGATTTACAATCCCTGCCAAGTCCCTTTTTTTTTGCCCTTCCTCTGCCACTGCTGCACTGTGAAAGCTTTTTTTAACAAACCATTTGGTCTTAAATATTAAATTAAATAGTTAAATAATAAAATCATTAAATAATAAGTACGTTAAATAGTAAGACAACAAAACAATAATCAGTGCATGATATTCTGTTAAAAAAAGATTTTGCTAATTTTTCCAAATGTCTGCATAAGTCAGTCTTTGGGATGTAAAGAAAGGCATTAACAGTGATTTGACGAATGGTGGTGATAGATGATAATATCTGGTGACTTTTTTGCCTTACAACACCTTTCATGTATCTCTTATTCATGAATAGATTTTTTTGTATAATATTTTGTATTTTAGTGTAATAATGTAATTTTTATAATAGTGAGGCCTTCTGTGATGGAACTTTAAACAAAACAAAACAACAGCAAAGAAAACACATAACCCACCAACCCACAAACCCTCCACCCACCCCCCGCCCCATAGCCCAAACACCCATTAATTGTTTAAAAAAAAAAAAGAGGGAACGAAGAGAGAGAATGAGAATGAGAGAGAATGAGGAAGGAAACAAAAAGTGCATTGGGGGTCACTTTAGATGGTCCAAGAATGGACCTCAAACTAAATTAAAATGTCTCTGTGCTCCTGAGTCACAGCTACGCAACCTCTCTATTGTAATAATATGAAGCATCTCTGATAACCAGTGTTTAAAACAAGGTGGAGAAGCTGATTTCCAATTCAAAAGAATAACCTTTTTAGCTGCCACCATGCCAGCCATTAAGGTTGAGAATCCACTGATCGCAATGACAGGGTCAGGATGTAAGTGTGTGCTACGCATTTCAGAGAACCACTGAAAAACACTTAACCAGAAGTTCTGCAACAGAGAGCTTTTAGAGCCATTTAAGCTGTACAGATGTCTGGTTCCTATCACCAACACCATGAACAATCCTGACTCTGTACGTTTCCCAAGAGCAGCACATTTTGTCAAACCACATTAAATGACTTTGTTGACGTTTTATCAAATTTATTATGCAGAAATTTTGAAAAATCATAATTCTCCTGTAAGTTACTATATTGTTATTTTAAAATGTATATTTTAAAATGTATCACTGTGCTGGGAGTGTCTTTGTTGGATGAAAGTTAAAGACGGTTGACAGAGGGCCATGGGTCATATTCTGTCTTGATTAATGTGTCTTGCTCTTTTAATGAGGTCTGAATGGAGGTTTATTTGTTTTAAAGTGTGACTCTGTATTCAGTCTAATCAAAGTATTCACACTCAATCATCATCACTCCAAAATGTACTGGTCTATATTTACATTCCAAAGTTAAATTTACAGAGCACTCAGTAAGTAATTGGTCAGTGATTTAATTATAGTGTTTTGGCTCTACTGCAGCACATTCAGTTCAAAGCTATGGGGTGAAAGGTGTAGAATAGCAGCTTTAATTTTTGGGGTATTTAGTCCGATATGTTCACCAGTACTGGAATCACATCCTTGTACGCCTAGGCCCCCATTTTAGGAGCCCAAAAGTAATTGGCTAGTTGCCTACACAGTTGTTGTTTGACCAGCTATGCTTTGAAGCATTACGTGTAGCATTCACATTTGGAGGCTGTTGCTATTGTTTCTTAACGTAAGAACCAATCCAATGCTAGTAAAGCATAGCACTGAAAAATCTGAATAAAGAAATAATTGACAAAGCTGATGCATTAATAAACTGTTTGGTGCATTTGTCAATTATCAACAACACACTGGTTAGCTTAGAAATAGTTAACACAAAGACCACAGTAGTGGATTATTAAAACGGTGAAGAAAAAGGTGAACAGATTAAGAATGATGGACATAGTAACCACAGAGTGCAAACCACAGAAAGGCTAGATTGCAATTTGCTAGAATGTGCATAAAAATGGATAGGTGAGATGAAGATTAACCGAGTGGGATCCAGGAAGGAAGGAAATCCTGTGGATTCTCTTGATCCAAAATGTACCACATCATGTGTGAAACACGGTGACATGGGCATGTATGGCTCCCAGAGAAACTGATTCAATTGTCTGAGCACCTTCTCAAATCAAACTCCTCAAAACTCAGTGAACAGTGCAGGACAGTGACCCGAAACAGATTGCTAAAGCAACCGTGGAGTTTTTCAGGAATGTTCTCGAATTGCCAAGCAAGTCACCCAAGCCGAGCACCATTGAGCATGTGCTTCACTTACTAAAGACCATTTTGAAGGCAAAAAGCCCCTGAAACTAGCAGGAACTGGGAATTACTGCAGTATAGGCCTAGAAGAACATCAAGGAGGATACCCAGCATCAGATGATGTCTGTAGATTGCAGACTTCATGTAGTTATTAACTGCAAAGGAGCTACAACCAAGTGCTAAACACAATTTTATTTAATTCACTGGAAATAGATGTAAATACCCTTGAATGAGATTTCCACCAATTCTTACACCATTAAACAGTCAGAGTGGTTTCATGTGAAATGCACCATTTAAGAGAAACTGGTCGAGTCAGAATTGTTGGTGGTACAGTGGTGATAGGAACCAGATGTCTGAAGCATTAACATCAAACCACTCTGGATGACAGATAGCTCTAAAAGCTACCTGACAAAGTGAATGCATGAAACATTAACCAATACACTGCCTCATGTTAAAGACATTGTTTAATGATAGTTTTGAGATTTTATTTATTAATTAATGGTGGAGAGATACATGTAGGACTTTGAAAGGCAAAATAGTGCCCAAAGAGAATTTTTGAGAATCAAAATTGAGAATTTTCCACTATTTTCCCATCACCGATATTACATATATAAAAACTCAGAAGACTCAGAAAAATAAATAAAATGACTATATTCACATGTAGACACTGCAACTGCAACTCCAGTTCCTATCACCACCATAGTAAAGAAATTGGTAAGTTTCTCTACAATGAACTGTTTCACATCAAACCACTCTGTATGACAGTCACATCTCATTTATTGAATTATGCAAAACCATTGAAAACTCATTAAAATTCCCCTTTATATCTGTCATTCTGATCTTTAACTTTATAATCACTCTTCCGTTTCAAATCCAGTGTGCAGAAGTATAAAGCCAAAGAAAACTGTCACTGTCAAATTACTTACTGATTACACTGTATGCCTATGAGGATTAACCAAAATACTCAAGCACTGAATGGACTACCATCAAATAACACTGTTTAAAGTGCAGTTATTACTGCAATACTACATTTGAGGCAAAGCTATGCAATTAATCATCAAAGTTCAAGAAAAGCTACTAACTAGGTCATAATGAGATATTACGTGTTAAAATGTTATACTGCAACAAATAATCACACTATGATGCAGCCCTTCAAAGCACACTCATGACAATTTAACACCCCTCTGAGCGCTCTGCTGTCTGTTTTCTGGTTGTGACCATTGCCCTTTGTGTTCCCTGTCATGTTAGGAGTTTGAGAATGCAGAGGGTGATGAATATCAAGCGGACATGTCCACTCTGGCCTCGCCAGCCTCCGCTAACGGCCCTGACGTCTATGTCCTTCCTCTTAGCGAAGTCTCGCTGCCTGTCGCCAAGCAACCCGGCCGTTCAGGTGAGTCACCTGCACACCTGCTGCTGCTAATGCCACACTCTTTATTTGTTCAGAGAAGAAATGGACCTGAATTTCTCAGGTTCAGGCTCAGGTTTTTCGGCTCCTCATTTTTAAAAACAAGGTGTCAAAATGGGGCCTTTGGAGCAATACCATGGAAGAATCCATACTGGTTCCCTTATCAGTGGAAGGCTCTATAACTATTTTTGTAAATAAGACATGAGAGTGAATATAGTGTAAAAGCTCTAAGCCAAATAATGTCTTTTTTCCCCCCTTGAACTGTATATCCAAGCCGAGCCATTTTACAATCACTAAAGTTCTGTTAAATTCTGTTCAAATTCAAGAATGTTCTTTAAAGATTGTACAATAAAAATTACTTCTGATTTTCCACTATTACCAAAAAGTGTTCTATATATTATCAAAAAAATTAACTCATTTTGGTGCTTTTTAGAACGATTTTATGAAGATTCTTTGAAGACTCATACATAACAGTGTCTTTATCATAGAGGATGACTAGTGATGAACCATTTAACCTGGCAAAGAACCATTTAATCATTCAAATGGTTCCTTGAGTTGACATGGTTTGAAATATAACTGTTGCCTTTACTGCAGAACCCTTGAAAATTAGTTATTTTTCTAATAGTGTAGAGATGCAGATAAAGTCTTCCAAATGACGTACTCTGTGACTCTGTAGAGAATGTACAGGAATTATTAGAACCAGCACAAAAAAGAAATTTAGACAAAGGCAAATCAGAATTTTACATGATGTGTTTGTATCTGTTCTGAACTCAGTGAATTGAATAATTCTATAGCAGTTACTTCTATAGCAAGTATTTTATTCTCAGAGTGTGCTAAAATGCTTAATTTTCATATTAAAATCACAAATTTTATCTTGGTTGACTAAACCTTCGAATCCTCTTATAGGGTATTGGCTTCTGAATGTATCACCATTTTCACTGCTCAAAAGTTTGCATGTTTAAACTATTTACCTCCTGATTTGATGTTTTAGCACATCTGCTACTGAATGTAAAACACACTCAGTGACATTTGGAATGAGCCTCATCAGTAAGGTGGTTGTGGTTGATGCTTGATAAAGTGTAGTCTTTTATAACATATGTATTTAGAACATATTATGAGATAATTCAGCTGGATTACAATGACACAGATATTCCAGTCTGTATTTTTCACTGCAAAACTATATTATCGTAACCCCTTAAAATCCCAGGCTTATTACATACTAAGACTGATTATTCAGTAACTACAGGGACTTCAATGCAAACGGATGAAGCTGCTCTTAGGTTATAGAATTGTATAATAAAACTCTTGGCATGTCAGTGGACCCTGGCCATTTGAGGGGTTAAAGCAATTTGTCAAAGTCAGATTTCATTATTTGTCAGCAGATCTTAAAACAAGACAAAACAACTGAAAATGCTGCTTTTAAGCCTTTCAGACTAGTACTTGGTAGAACAATCTTTTACTGAAGCTTTAGGTTTGTTGGAGTAAGTTTCTGCTACCTTTGCACAATATTGGGGAGTCATTTTCACCCATTATTCCTGGGAGATCTGCTGCTTGTTCAGGTTGACTGGACAATGCTTGAGGACTGCAATTTTAAAATAGTGTTACAGATTCTTGATTAGATTGGGCTTGGCCATTGTTGAACATTCACCTTTCTGTTGTTTAGCCACTCCTATGTTGCGTTGGCCTCCCAAGCTTTAGTTTTAGACTGAAGCAGGTTATCTTGCAGTATCTCCCTGTATTTTGCATCATTTATCTGACCCACGGTTTTAACAACGTGCCCTGTTCCCACTGTGGAAAAGCATCCCCACAACATGATACTGTCATCCCCGTACTTCACTGCTGGGATGGTGTATATGGAGGAATGGGCAGTGTAAGGTTTACACCACATATATTGTTTTCATCTGACCATAAAAGCTTATCCCATATTTTAGCTTTACTCTGATGTTTTCTGAAAAACTTAAGAAGTGATTTAAAGAGTTTTTTTCTTCAGTAATGGCTTTTTCTAGCCATTCTCCCATACAAACCAGTTGTAAGCCAAGCTCTTGATATCGTTAACTGGGGCACCTTTACTCCAGCTCCAGCCGCTGAACTCTGTAGCTCCTTCAAAGTGATTCCTGTACTCTCTGTGGCTTCCCTCACAAGTCCTCTTCTTTTCTCTGATGCTGAGTTTTGAGGGACAGCCTTGTCTAGGCAGTGCTTTGGTGATGTGATGCAGTTTCCATTTCCTCACTATTGATCCAACAGTGCTCACTGGGATATCTAAACAGTTGGAAATTATTTTGTAGCCTCTTCCTATATTCCGCATGTACAGAACTTGCCTTAGAATGCTCTTTAGTCTTAATTTTCACAGCTTTCCTTCAGATTCCCAGTCTGATCAATGGAATTAAGGTGGTCTTTTATCCAGACTAGATTAACTCATCTAATGATTAACAGGTAGAGGGCAATTGTAGGCCAACTGTGTCCTCATTATGGCAATATATTTCATCTGTGTAAACTTAGAGGTTCCTCAGCACAGGAGTTGAATACCTATGCAAAATTCATTTTTGTTTTTTGTACACACACAAAACCATAATAGTTTCCACTAAAACACAAAAAAAAAGTTCACTTCATTGCAAAGAATGTGTGTTTCAGTGACAGATTTACTTCAAAAGAATGAGATCTAACTGCTCATCGTGTGATCATGAGGGACAGGGATGCAGTCTCCTTCTCTGTTCTAAAATGCATGGGTGTGGCTAAAATAAGACTCCACTTACAGCCCAAAACTCTGTGTTTTCAGTAATGACTAGAAAACATGGGCATTTTAAAAGCATTAAAAAATGTTTTTTGATTTAAGCTCTCAAAGTCATTATGAATCTAAATTTAGATCTAAAATCTATTTTTTTAACTTGAAAAGAAATCAAAGAGATATTTTAAAAACAACATTAAAATATACAAAAAGAAATTGCAAATATTATTTTCCAAAGTTGAAATTTAGAGATTAGGATTTGGGACAGCAAGATCCCCATAAAAAGTACCCCATAAATGATGATTTTATAGACATATATTTGCATGTTTAAGCTTTCAATTAATGTATTGGGTTTAAAGAGATCATAACATAATCCTTGTAAATATCTTGTGTCTAAATATATATATTTGTTACTGTGGGACTACAATAAAACATACAAATAGACTTTAAACTGAAAAGCTAGTTATAAGGGGTTAGTTGGTAGTGCAACTTGTATAATTGAGTGGATAAAGCTTTTTTCCCCATGACTCCAGATGCAGTGTTACTTGATCCAGAGCACAGCCAACAGTACTGAGTCCTCTCCAAATGAGATTCACATACGCAGGGCAGATTTCTCCGGAGGATGATGTCATTGTCCCCTATGCAGCCCTTAACCCACAAAGTCTTCATTATGAGGTCTCTACAGCCCTATAGCCTGCTCTGGACCTTTATAGCTAGTCCTTATGGCAGATAGGAGAGAAAGAAAGAGAGAGATGGAAAGAGAAAGCGGGACAGAGACAGAGAGAAAGTGGGAGTGCTGCCATTAAAATGAGGTTTCTGTTTGTGCCTCCAACTCTCTAGTGCTCCTATGCTGTAGTCACTCTTTCATTGCTCTCTCTCGCTCTCTCTCTCTCGCGCTCTCTCTCTCTCTCTCTCTTTCCAATAAAACATCTGCCTGTTGCATAATGACGCCTCTGCCGGCCTACATAAACTCTCCTCGGAATGTTAGGCATGCAATGGAGCATTTGTGGAATCGATTCCATAGAAAATGTCCATCTTTCTCTTTCTCTCTCAACAATAGCACGCTCTGTTAGAGAGATATGGAGCCTGGTAATCATATGACGTCTTGTAGGGTCAGAGGTCTGGTTGTGGGCTTCTTTGACTACTAATTAACTAAAGTACTAATTAACGGAGGCTACTGAGACTGAAGCTGACCTGAAGTTCAAGTGTGCAGAAATGATGTAATAAAGGTGACTGTCATTTCTTTTCTTTTCTGGTACAATAGACAGAGTGAGTCACTAAAGACATTAAACATTCAGTTTTATGGAGCTAAACCAGAAATTTATCAAGAGATCTCATAGATACACAGATACAAATTGTTAAACAGCCTTTTTCCTGTGCAGTACAACCATACAGAGACATACTGCCTTACAGTAATATGTAAAAGATTTAATACAGTTGCTGCATTTTTGGTAATGCAGCATCTGATGCCTTCAAAAACAAGAACCAACTATAACCACAAACCTACAAGACTATAGTTACACTGAAGCACCAGAGTAATTGTATTATGCTCTCAATCAGTAAACTCACACCTAGGCAGATAGATGTTGTCTATAGAAGGGATGGGTTACTGGTTTAAATGAAATGCTGCCCCAATGATGATAATAATACTGTTTTAAATATATATTTTTCCATATTTATAATAACACTTCAACTTCTGTTTCATGGTGGAACTACAACCTGCTGCTACAGTCTACCAGCAAAGCACATATCGTGCTAACATGGTTATAGTTGTTGTTGTTGTTGTTGTTGTTGTTGTTGTTGTTGTTGCCAAAACAACAACAACAAGAGATCACAAAAAGTCTCTCTACCTGTTGGGAAATGATACACTGAATCAGTGCTTTTCACTCATAATATGGAAAAATGTGATCATTTTGGTCGATGATTTTATGACAGGAATTTTTCATATTGTCTAAAACTAAGAAATATATTGTCCATATATGGTATACCAGTATTGATGATTTTTAATTTTATTAATATTGCTAGTTAACAAAAACTTTGTGTCTAAACTCTGTTATGGTTAATTGTTATGCATGTCATTTTGGGTGCTCTTGTTTAGAAAATCAGTTCCAAATTCATATAAATTAATATAGTAGATTAATGGTACATTTCATTTCTGGAAATATGTTTCCTCTCTGTTTGTCCTAAAGGACCAAAATGAAAAATGTGACCATTACTTCATTTACTAAAACTATGCCTACTCACAGTACTCTCTAGAGTGATATCCTCCGTTTGAAAGACTCAAACCCCATCTGATGATGTATCTTGAAGGTGGGAGGAACATTTGAAAAACTACAAGTAGGCAGATACTTAACCCCTTAAAATCCCAGACTTATTACATACTAAGGCTTATTATTCAGTAACTACAGGGGACTTCAATGCAAACTGGCTGAGCTATCCTTACATTATAGAAGTGTGAGATAGAACTTTGGGCCCACCAGTGGGTCCTGGTCGTTTAAGGGGTAAGGGTTGGCTATGTGAAAGGTAAAAAGAAGCCATATCGATAATGCTATTGATAATAAGCCTTCTGTATTTATTAGCCTTCATATCAGTGGCTAGGCCAGCAGTCAGGATTTATTTATTGCCATGGGGGGGATCCCATTGGTTGTATGATGTGTTTACATGTGCTGGGTGCACACTGGGTATTGTAGTGATTAACAAAAACACAGAAAGCATACCAACTCAAGAGTTCTGTTAAATTAGTGAGGTTGAGGGATGCAACATTGCACAACAGAATAGTGCATAACAAAAAATAACATATTAAGTGGCAGTTTTAGGCCAGAATACCCATGAACATTTATAATACTGTGCACATTTTTCTTGGAAAGGAAGATTGAAATTATGTTAGGAGAAGCAAACAGAACAAAACAGTTTGATCAAAACAAGCTAGGAGCTAGGTCATTCGTTTAGTATATAGAGTACCAGCACTCAGGAAGCATAGGGTCATCAACTTTATGAAATTAATGCAAAAACATAATTAACAAATGGATCAACAAATCCAGTAATTCAGTCACATATTGTGATATTGAATTGCACTAAAATCGTCCCATCCCCAGAGCACAGCGATGTAATCTGGTCATTTATGAGCACATGAAGGCAGGAAGACTGAAGCTATTTGAGGAGTGGCTGCGATGACTTCACCGTGGTTGAATGTCCGGTGGGACTGGGCTGGGGTACGACACAAAATACCAAAAGCACTCCCTTACTGCAGTGGACCCTTTACCGATCTGTTTCATTAACTCTGACTGATGGAGCCTGTGAGCTCTGGCTCACCCGTTTCTCCTGATTGCTGAAGTCTCTATCTTTTCCTGAGATTTAGGAAATCAGCAGGGAAGACAAGCAGAGAGAAACAAACACTGAAACTAAAAGCATGAGTGTGGGGGTGTGTGTTTCACACCCTAGTGTCTGAAATATTACTCGTCAGTGTAAGTGAGTACACACCCTAACACAGCTGTGTTCTTCAGGGACCAGCTCACACTACACACACACTAAACCCACTGTGTTTGTGCAGTGTGTATGTGTGTGTGTTAAACCCAGTGTACAAAATCATACTCTTATATGTAAGAACATACTGGATTAGATGGACATACAACCTCAGGCACATAATGTAACTTGATGCGACCAAAATATGAGCCCACAGTATGTCTCAAATTAACATTGCAAAGGACCGCAACTGCACAAAGTACTGCCTACTAACTACACACTCATAAGGTGCTGGGTTAAAAGGTGAGATGAAATAATGGCACCATCAATAAGCTCTGAGCAAAAACAGAAAACTAAAAATCAGAGTCAATGAGAGAATGATGTTAAATTCTGTTGGTGAATATATTTTTAGCGCCTGTGCCTGAATATATTTTTGTTCAAGGCCTGTGCCACTATGTAGCTGATGTATCTGCTGCCATTGTTAAAAGACGTCTTCATTATAAGACATTATTGCTACTATAGGCCTGTTTTAAAAGGTCGAAAAAATCCATACATAATTGCCCATTGCTAGTTGCTCAAACGTTAGTAAATTGAGCAGAACTAGCCCTGCAGCCCTTCTCCAAAACTGCACATAGGTGATGTCATCAACATGTCATTATAGAGGGCAAAGGACCTTGAGGGTGCTAAGAGTAAAACTGTCCATTTGAGACAGACCTCTGCAGTGTACAGGCTCTGTGTATACAAAATTATGCTACTGATAGATAATTATAGTAGCTCAAAATAGATTATATTTCTATTATTTTTACATATATATATATATATATATATATATAAATTTATATATATATATATAATATTCCAAATGTATTTATCAAGTATAGTTTTGCAATGTATGAAAATGGCCAAAAAATAAATTTGTTAGATACATTTTTGAATGCTTTTTAAATGTATTTTCAAATATGTTTATGAAATATATTTTTGCAATGTATAAAAATGGCCAAAAGAATGGACTTATATTGGATGGATATATTTTTTTAAATGCATTTTAAATGTATTTGTCCAAATGTACTTGTGAACTATATTTTTGCAATACATGAAAATGGCCAAAAAAATATTTGTTAGATACATTTTAAAATGTATTTATTTGTATTTGTTATTATATTTTTTTCAGCTGTATGTAGTTTTAACAAAGGTTACAGATATAAATAAATATACATAAACAGATGAACTGTGTTGACTTCTGGGTTTTGCATTTATGTAGGTATGTGGTAAGACAGCGCACACATAATGTATTTCAAATAAATAAGATATCCAATCATTTTCAGTGTATCAATACCCACAACACTTTTGCCATGTTAAAGGCACATTTTGTAATTTCTTCAAATTAAGATACTGGAATACAAATTTATTTCAAAAGGTATTCCAAACAGTAAATTAATAAACAAATGTATTTTAACTCACATTTAAATATCTTCTCCACCACGTTGATCACATTACATCAATGCAGATCTTGCCAAAGGCAACACTAAGGGCATTTATAGGGCACCCCTGAGTGCCCCTTTTAGCACCGGTATGAGAAATGGCCTTGCGGTCTTTGTCCTGCAGAAAAGAGGACCGCAGAAACACAAGTGCACCAAATGAGACAAGGCTTATGTAATAACCCACACTTCCAATATCTCCAACCATTTTCTGCACCCATGTTTTAAGTGATCCTTCCTCGAATGCTTATGGGGGAAGGACATTTTGCAGCTTGCCTTGCACACAGCCCACAGACTGTGCATATAGACTTGTGTGCCAGTTTCATGCATAACACACAGGCACAGTGCATCCAAATTGTGCCTAAAACTAGCACAAAAGGCTAAACACATCAGGCCTACATACTTATACAGTTTTACTAACTCACATGCATTGGTGCAAATTTGAGGGAGGTATCATCTTCCTCCCACTTTTTATAAATATTGATTGATTGATTTTGATTTATTGATTGACTGATTGATTGTTTTTTATTAGACCATTATATATTTTAAAACGTTAGACATTTCTGAGCCTAAGACTTCCTCTGAATGACGATTGCATAGCATAGTGCCTCGAACACTACTGGTATGATAATAGGAGTAATTATACTTTTAAATAAGGTAACTTGATTTTACTCAAACAGTTACTGAATGTTTTACTGTCCTCTCCTATATACTGTCCCATAAACACTTGCATAACAAATGCCATGCAGCTGGTGGTGGTCCAGTAAAACTAGACTTGCCTAGACTTGTTTTATGTAGGACATCTGCAACTTTTGTGTGATGCTAGACTGTATGTAGCCTTCAGCATTGCCCTCTTCCATTTATCAGATCAAATTTGCATCCCTGCTCACGTGATATCACTCTTAGGTACCACAAACACAGCATCGGTATGTGATGTAATTACACCCTCACTTTCATTCTTCTAAAACGTCCATTTAAACTAAAGAGCTTCTGGAAACGGCATGTGTGTGTGTGTGTGTGTGTGTGTGTGTGTGTGTGTGTGTGTGCATGTGTGCGTGAGCGTGTGTTATTGTGGTATGATTTATCTCTGTCATTTGTCTAAAGATTCCCAGCAGCCATTTGGCTGTTTTCCCTGTTTGACTAGGGAGGAGACACACTGATGGTCACCCATACTTCCACGAACACACAATTACACTGCCTTTATGCTACTTACAGAGATACACATTATCTTCAGTCAAGCAGAAAAGCACACATATAGATATTCACTCATGGAAGGATGCACAGCAAACGTACACAAGCCAATTGCACATGCCCTATGACGTTATAGTTAAGATCTAAATACAGCGAAGTCCCTCCAGCCATAAAATATTCACACTTATAGAGCAAATGCTATTATGTAATCCTTATGAATCTGCCTGGGTAATGTTACACAACGTATATATCTGTAAACGCTGCCAGAACAGAATGTGTTGGTTTGTTCTCTCTCTATTGTTTAACGCAGAGCTCAGAAAGACGATAAGATGATTTAATTTTTCCGCTGTAATCAAAAACAGAATTATCCTGTTTGACGGCAGCCAACACTGCACTGTTCTTCCAAATATTCCCATGTCAAACTCCCAAAATAATCATGGTGCTTGTAGAAATTGTTGGTAATAAATCATAAGTTGATGTTGTAGCAACAGTTGCCTCAATGTTTTGAATGGCTTACAACACTAGAATTTATCTCAGGCTATTTATTTAGAACTGATTGCCCCCATAAAAATAATCTGAAATGCTAAATTCAGTGATTCATTTAAATCTTTCATTTATTAATACAGAATGCTAATACCTTATTATGAGTTGTGAAGTCATCTGTTGCATGAAGCTGTGAATTTATCTCCCCATATGTCTACAATAAGGAGACTGTATGACAGCTTTTATTATTTTACTAGGACCTGTAAGATCTTAGTTACACCTCTACCAGTAGGAGTAAATAGCATAGTGGATCTCAGTGGATCACTCAGTCGCTCCATTGACTTTTCATGAGCATACTAGACCTTTGTGCCCACTGAACATTAACATTAACTTATCTGTGCTTGTTGCACCTCTTCGTGACCTCAGGCAGAGACGCCAGAGGGCATGAGGGCACCAGCGCCCCTCCCAGATGAAGAATGGGCTTCTTGCTGAACCAATCTCAGCCTATTAAGTTGTGAGACAATAGCCTGAGTGTCTCTTCTGCTCTCAGGGGTACCAAGCAGTGCAGAGACAGGACAAAGAGGCTGATTCTCCCCAGAGAAGGCCCTCCAGGAGGGGGATGGAGCAATGGAGGAATGACTGCTCCCTGGAACATGACATGGGCGTAAAATATGGACGGCGCATAAAGGCAGGATAGAGAGTGAGACAGTATGTCACACACTTTCACAAAGATTCATCTGTCTGGAGAGACAGAGAGAGAGAGAGAGAGACAGAGAGAGAGATTGCTATGTTGTCAGTGCTGGAGCTGGTGAATCAGATGGTACTGCTTGATTGGGCAGGATAAAGATGTATTGAGTTGACACAGCAGCAAGCCTTAAGCAGTGGCTCTGCAGAACTCAGAGCATTTTCCCATGAGCCTTTACACATCTTCACTTCGGATGACTGGACTTTAGCATGAATGGCTGTGACGGTTGTAGCCAAAGTAGCGGTGTGTCTTATGAGTGATCTGAAGGTGTTCTTTGTGCAGCAAAGCTTTTTGAGAACCTCACTCCTGGTCACCAAAAGTGTCACCATTTTTTGGAGCAATGGCATTTGATCAGTTCTACATAGCATGTCATATTTCACGCCTCTGGGCTTGGACACCACATGTTGGGTCTGCATATTTTTGCTTACAATTCTCACAAATGCAGAGAATGTACACTTTTGCTGGTTTCGGGAAGATTTTTGGAGGATGATTTTGATCTGAAGAAAGATTCTTCTCCTGCGTCAAAGGCTGTGAACTTCACAAGAGATGGAAGCTGTGTTAAAGATCTGAAGTGATGGTAATTTCTACCCTCCTATGTGTATTCATGCTTTAACCTTCTTAGGACTGTTATGGCATATACATTTCCAAATGCCTCCTCATACATTTTATTAAATTATTTCTAACTCAAACATGTGGATTGTAAACTTTCAAGGAGAACTACATTGTTGTTTATAACTAGAAGTAGAGATTAGACATTCCGTATCAGTACTGAGGGGAACCTATCAGGCCAGTGTCCTCAGAAAATGTTGGACTGGGTGTCAGAAGAAAAAAGAGAATGCATGTGATCCAGTTCTGTAACAAATCTAGCCTGAAATGCTGTCAACTCACATTGTGTCATGTCATGTATTTCTGCAGTGTTTGAGGAGCTTGAGCATGATAGTGATAGTTGCTCAACTTCAGTGAAAGTTGCTCTATACAACAGTTAGTTAAGACAACAGGTTGAGGAGTTAAGCAAGTTTTTTGGTCAGAGGAACAACTAAGCAAACTGGAATTAGCTAGAAATGAACAGAATACAATTCATTAAACAAAGAGGGCTGTGAAATAACATTCAGGCTCATCTGGCAAGCATTAAAAAACCAAGCTGAACCTGCAGTTGAAACAGTTTTATGGTGTTATGTAATGCGAAAGGCTACTTTTTTGGGAGAAGGAATGGCAGTATTAAAGCACATCTGATACAATGTTGATTCTATGATTGTTCTAATGCATTACTAATGATTGTTCTATTGCATTACTAGTTTTATTATCATGCAAAATAAAAGCAGTAGAACACTGTAGATTGAATTATTGCAAATAATATCATGGTTATGATGATCTTTGATGATTGGCTTAGGCTTATTCTTGTAACCAAATCATAGCCGTGATGTTATTCGTAATGACACATGGCACCTTGTGTTCTTATATGGCTCATTTTAAGCTTAGGCATTTAGAAAAATAAATAAATAAATAAACTGGCTCAGGATACTGGATTCTGGATATACAGTCTAGTTTTGGGCAATGGAAAAAATCCTCTTTGCATGTTTTTCTAATGTCGACATACAGAAACGCAGACTTATTGATACAGAATGTACATTCATGTAAATTCCGTAACTGACTGTGTAATCGAGTAGGTAATTTTGTCATTGCATAAAAAATTTAATTTGTTAGCTAAATGTGTAATAAAATGACAATAATAACTTTAGAGTTGTAAGGGTTAAAAGGTAGTATTCCTCATATTACTACTACTGTCAAAAACACTTCAGAGTGTGGTGACAGTAAACAGCTCTCAAATATGGCTTCTCTACGACTGTGCAAAAAACTGCACAGGTACATTGTTCATCAAGGTACAAACAATGTAAACCTACCCTCAAAGGTACAGCAATGGTCTTAAGGGGAAAGGCACATATTTGTACCTTTTTCATAACCTACTATTTTAAAACCTGGACTAAAAAAGCCTAGGGTGTATGGAGTCAATGCAACTTAATATTACTGCATCGGAATATGGTGCAATTATATTCCATAACCTAAGGTACTAAAGACGTGCTCTTGAGAAGCACCACCACAATGATCTGAGTGTTTCCCCCTCAGAGACAGTTTAGTACTTTTTTATCCTATAGTGTACGATTACAGACACTGTAATGTCTTATTGTTTTATCTGTCTTTCCATCTTTTACTGTTTCTGCAGTCCAACTGAAGTCAACAGATGCGACTCGTCACAGTTTGCTCTACATTAAGGAGATTGGGCACGGATGGTTCGGCAAGGTAAGCCTTGTTTATTGTTTATTGGTTTACTTGTGCTAATGCTGTGCCGTAGGATGTGTTGGCGCAGATCAAACATTTAGCTCCGTTCCGCTCCCTGGCTGCCGCAGTTTAGTCCCAAGGATGAGAGCACATCTGTTATGCTCTATCACCTGAGACGGGCCGCAGGAGCCCTGCACAGATCCGGCTGCCTTTGAAGTTCCCTTCGTTTCTCTTAAAGACTTGTCTGAAGCTCTCTTTGTAGCTGCAAAGTGCAAAACCCAATGCCAGTGTGTGAAATTGGTATAATAGTGTTGAATATGTATGAATGTATCCCTTGGATTTCATTCTCATACTTTCTCTCTCTCTTTCTCTTTCTCTCTTTCTTTGTCTTTCTGTACACACATGCATATACATACACACTCCCTCAATTTGTTCCATTGACTGGGTATGTCCATCTGCGTGTGTGTCCTCGTCTCGTCTGCATGAACGGTCACGTCCTGCTCTGTCGTCGTGTGTGTGTGTGTGTGTGTGTGTGTGTATGTTTGTGGGTTTTTTCCTTTCAATCATCCCATTTTGTTCTCCTCTGCTTTATCGATGGAATTTGCAAAATGCATGATGAAAATTAATCTCGGTGTCTTTGTCTTAAATTTGTTTTCTTGTTTGTCATTTGGGTGAATCTATCCAAACGTGTACGTGTATGTTTGTACGTGTTTGTTTTTCTCCTCTCCCCTGTTCATATCTGTACGTCTGTGCTGTCTGTTTCTCCTGTGTGGGTATCTGTGTGTATGTGTGTGTTGATGCTGTGTGTCCTCAGGTGTTGTTGGGGGAGGTGAACTCTGGCCTCAGCAGTACTCAGGTGGTGGTGAAGGAGCTGAAGACGAGTGCCAGCGTGCAGGACCAGATGCACTTTTTGGAGGAAGCACGGCCTTACCGGTGATCATCCTACATTTAATACCATATTTTTTAATGTATTAAACTCAGCGTCATTGATGCAAAGCACTAAAAGCTATTTAAGTGCTAATGGTGCCCTCTTGGGGACGATCTTTAGCCTGCTAAATATGTTTGAGTGAGTGAGTAAGTGAGGGAGGGAGTTGCGAGTTTGGTTTATGAGGTGCTTGGCATCTCATCTCTAAAATTTTAGGGAGCAATACCATAGAACAGGTGTCTTTAATTGAATTCTTGAATCCATCTTCCAGTCCTGGATTTTGTAGTCACTGGTAGGTGAGATATGATGTCACCAGTCAATTATATTAATAGTTCAGTTAATTACCAGTGACTGCAAAATCCAGTACGAGAAACTGGATTCAAAGTCTAGTTTTGAAGACCTCCACTGCAGAAAAAAATACTCTTGGTTTCTTAAAGAAATTTGCAGAACCCTCTTGCATCTTCTAGTCCAGTAAAGGCCTAATGATTTCTTGGAACTAAAAAAAACATGTCTATCATTTTTAGCTCATTTTATTTAATAGAATCACCAGGTTTGTTGTATTTACACTCCAAAAGTATTGCAGTAATACTCTTATTTCTTTGTTAAGCTTTGGTTGGAAACAAAAGATATATTACATTTGTATGATGTAGTGTGACAAATATGTAAAAATCAAAGAAATCAGCTTTTTTTTTTTTCTTCATGGCACTGCATGACTAGATTCTACCAACCTCAGAGGCTGAGCCATTCAGACTGATCTAAAAACCTTTAGAATTTTCTTAGCCCTCCAATCACTGTTTAACAACTGTTACTAGCCATTCAGACTGATCTAAAAACCTTTACACTGATAGAATGCAGTGTATCACAAAGATAGCACTGGCTGCACATGGAATATTTGGGCAGAGTAATAAGTCACCCAGGTATCTTTGGTGTACTCGAGAAATTCATGTTGATTACATACTGCATGCCAGTTATTACTTCTGGGAACAATCAGTACATAAGAAGTAAGTAGTAGGACCATTTAGAAACCTTTTATTTAGCTTTTTTATCTGCCTCTTCTCCTTAGGCCAGTCAAGAAGTATTTTTTTGGCCAATAAGCACCATTAGAAAAACACTATATAACATTAAATAATAAAAGCAAATAAATAATAATACAGTAAAAATAATGATAAAAATTTGTTTCAAGGAAACTTGTATTATGCAATACAAGCTGTAAAGAACACAATTGCTCTTCTGCTTGATGCACCTCCAGCCATGGCATTGTTAAATAACACCACCAGCGTACCAGATTTAACTTTTTAAAATTAACCAAATCAGGGATTGAATGGTCACTGCAAATACTGGGCTCTCTTGAGCAGAGGAAATGGTTAAGCTGTTAGTTATATGTTCAAAATTTTTGTTTTGTTTTGTTTTGTTTTTTTAATTTTTTTTGTTTGTTTTTTTTTCTGAGCGAATGTAATTCTCTCAGTTGGCCTAAGACTACAGAACTGTTAAAGTGCATTAATTCTGTAACTGGTGTCTCCAGGTCCCTGCAGCACCCAGCTCTAGTGCAGTGTTTGGTTCAGTGCACAGAGGTCACTCCCTACCTGCTGATCATGGAGCTCTGTCCTCTGGTGGGTTACCTGTGATCTAACAGCTGCACTCCCATTCATGACAGGGAACATTGAACAAAAAACACTTTTTTACAGTCAAACTGAGTACCTTGCATGACAAAATAAAGCTGTATGCATATATATGCAGACATTAATTGCTCAGATACGTCCCTTATTATTATTATTATTTCTTTTAATCTGTCCTTTATTATAGCTTTTTATCTTGTTTGAATGTCCTTTCACTGTTTTGTTCTACAGTCTAGCCACACTTGTAGTCAAAATAAAATATTTTTCTAGATCTAATATGTAGATAAATGTGTAAATATTTATTATGAATGAATAAATACTTTTCCAGACCTATTACTATTGATACATAAATGAATACATTCATTTGTAGCCACAGTGTAGTTTAATGAATGCAGTGGCCCTCTAGTGGCCTGTTGAGGTAAAGCACACTGACATCATCCTACATTCCTGTCAGTGCCATTTTTCCTCCATGCAGTGAATACTAATGCTTGTTTATGCTACTCATTTCTACTGCTGTTTACAAGCTATTTCTTCCTGTTTGATCTCCATGGTAACAGGGCGATGTGAAAGGTTATCTGCGCAGCTGCAGGGCGTCAGACTCTTTGACCCCTGACCCTTTGCTCCTTCAACGAATGGCTTGCCAGATAGCCTCTGGCCTTCTGCATCTCCACAAACATGACTACACCCACAGGTGGGCTGTTCATCACAGATATGAGTTTGCTTCCAAAATAATTCTCTCTCTTTCTCTTTTATATAAACATATGTTTGTAGAAACCATAACCTACTTCATAAAGTAGTGCTGGGAGCCCTTAAGGGACAACAGAAAATGTAATATAGCTGAAAAACATGTATGCGAGATATCACCTCCATAATAATCCAGCTGTATCTATAGTTTTTACTATAGTAAATTGTCTTTGCTGGATCTGCTCTTCTTTGTTCTGGTGTCGGAGTTACTTGGTAACTTCCTGTAACAATATCCTGATGCTGCCTGAGTGTGCCTCTGCTACTCCAGCATCAGTGATTTTGTTGCTGGGGGTTACTCCTCTTCTCCACGAAGAAAGAACAAGGATAAGGGCTGTTATTACTAAGGTCTTCTTGTCTCATCTCTAAATGTTGTTAGCAGTTCATGTTGATCATTATATTTCTGGCATTTTGGTCTTCACCAGTGATCTGGCTTTGAGAAACTGCCTTCTGACATCAGACGTGACTGTCAAAATTGGAGACTATGGGCTGTCACACAGCAAGTATAAGGTATGGATATAGCATTTAAAACCTAAAGCTGAGGCTTATTATTCAGTCATTACTATGACTTACTCAGTAACTAGTATGAATTATGTAGTAACTACTCTGTAACTAATAAGGATAGTATGAGAGTGAGGAATTAAAATGTAGGTCCACGTCGGGAACCCTTAGATATTAGTTTATATCACGGCATTAAATATCTGTTTATTCATGACAAAATCTGATAGACATTACTGATAATGGCTGTGTTTACATGCAAAGATTTTTGCCAATCTGATTGAACACATTCTGATTATAGATTAAGACTGAAGTGTTTATATTCTTACTCTACTCAACAATCTGCTGGAAAATGTTTGTTTAAATGCACACTGCAAGTAATCCAATCCAAAATTATGCGCATGCGTAGAGCACCACGTAGTGTAGATGTTACCATGACAACGAGCATCACATGAGCAACAGTGTGTTAGCTACCTGGGTTTGAGCTGATGTGCTTGTGTTTTTAATTGCTTTAAAATTATGGCAGACTCAGAAAAATGTACTTCACATGTACTTAAAGAAGGGCGAGAGGAAGACGTCATGTTCTGAGACACATAGACAGCGATGGGATGGGCGTCCAGTTTATCTCCTTTCCAGACCTCCCGCCATGTGGAACGTTATAAACTTTCGTTATGACGTGACGCACATGCACAGAACGTACTTAAACTTTTCTATTGGGAATGTGATCAGATACAGGCATTTACATGGCTATTGTTCTTCTATTTGATGTATCATTTACAGGATTACCCACCTTGTTCAATTGAATAGAATATTCTGAATGGCCTCAAGGACTCGTCTATTCTGATTGAGGTGTATACATGGACGTATTCTATTCCGATTGAGCTATTAGTTGGACTATTAACAGATTATCAGGCTGCATGTAAACATGGCTATTGATAATCAAAATTGAAGACTCTTTAAGCAATAATCCTTTCTGCCTGCTCTTTCCCAGGATGACTACTATGTGACATCGGATCAGTCCTGGGTGCCGTTACGCTGGATTGCTCCTGAGCTGGTGGATGACGTTCATGGCAACCTGCTGGTGGTGGACCAGACCAAACAAAGCAATATCTGGTATGTAACATGTTAAATTAAAAGAATAAAGTTCTGTAGTGAATGTACTGCACAGCAGGAGCTTCATCTATAAACAAAAGTTTAATTTTCATTTGGAAGTTTAGAAACATTTGATTTGATACTGCAAGGGAAAGCAAGTGAAAAATCACAGGGGAGTGAAAAAATCAATAAACAGCCAGCCATCCTGGTAACATTAATCGTGTGTTTCTGTGTTTTAGGTCTCTTGGGGTAACGATCTGGGAGTTGTTTGAGTTGGGGAACCAGCCTTATCGACACTACTCAGATAGGCAGGTCCTCAGCTATGCTGTGAAGGAACAACAGCTGAAACTGCCAAAGCCATTGCTTCAGTTCCCTCTTGCTGACCGTTGGTGAGTGTTCTACTTGCTGCAATAATGGAGTGCATATGGAATTCAGTATTTTTTTTTTTATTTTATTTTATGTTGCTTCTCTGCTCAGTCTTCTACCTAATATTCAGTTCCTTGCTGTGTCTGTGTGCTCACGCCTTTCTGACACAGCAGAGCAGACTGCACCAAGATATGCATCTTTTGGTATTAGAAACCAAAATGAATCCAATTGTATTTGCTGTAGGAGATGAGATGGCAATTAAATCTCATATTTGTTTCAAATGAAACAGTTCCTTATTAGGGTGTTATAAAAATGCAAATCATCTTGGCACGCATTTCCTCCAGCACACTGCGAATCTATTTTCACAGAAACTCTATTGTTTCTCTATGAGGTGATGTTATTCCTGTTTTAATAGCTTTGTTTGTTTGTTTGTTTGTGTGTGTGCTTCTTATCAGGTATGAAGTGATGCAGTTCTGCTGGCTTCAGCCAGACCAGAGGCCAAATGCTGAGGAAGTTCACCTCCTGCTCAGTTACCTTTGTGCTAAAGGTGCCAGTGAAGCAGAGGAAGACTTTGAGAGACGCTGGAACTCCATGAGACCCAACATGAATCATGGCACCCTGCATGGGGCTGGTCCCCTGGCCCTTGAGATGCCTCAATCCTCCACAACCTCCTCCTCCTTCCCCTTACTGGAACAATTCTCTGCTGGTGATGGCTACCAGTCAGAGTCAGGAGATGACATTCTAACTGTTACCGAGACCAGTCATGGTCTGAACTTCGAGTACAAATGGGAGCAAGCAAGAGCAAAGCAACCTTACCACTCCTCATCCACCACTGGAACATTAGGTCAAGGGAATCCACACTGCCAGGATATCTACTACCCCCCAGGAGGGATGGTAGGTGGATGTGGGATTGATGGACTCACCTTGGGGGTCTCTCCTCAGTACTTTGAGCCTAAGCAGTTACACACCCCAGGTGTGGTACCAGTCCTCAGTGCTCATAGTCCATCAGTTAGTAGTGAGTACTACATTCGTATTGAAGAGAATACAAATGTCAGTAGAATGCCAGTAGACTGCAACATTGACTTGGATTACACAGTGTGTGCTTACAGCCCTGAGTTTGGTGGCAGCAATGGCAGCTTTCTCACTGGTAGTGGCGACTCAGGGGAATGTATGAACTTTCCCTCTGAAGGCAAGCCAATTGAGTCGTACTGGTCAGCGGACATCCACAAAAGCAATGCCTATGATTCAGATAGCAGTCCAGCCATGTCCCTAACAATGGAACCACTTCTGGGTCAGGTATCTGATGCCAGCCCACTAAGGCCGTGGGAATCAGGTCACTATGTATCATACAAAGATAGGGATGGGGGCTATTATTATGAACAGTCACCTCCACTGGGTATGGACCACTACCTGATTGGAGACCTTTCAGAACCCCCACGGGAGAGCTGGGGGTCTCGGAACCTGAGACAGGCTCTTGGTGAACTGGAGGACCCCTTGGGGATCTCCCCTTCTCTTGGCAGTCCCCCACAAGGCTACAGTGACCATTACCTTGAGAGCAGCCAAGGATCAGTAATAGGGAAAAATGTAACTGGGGGATATTATGACATGATGGGTTCCTTGAGGAAGACTATGCCAGGAAACCACTCAGTTTGTATTGACATTGAGTCAGGTGGAGCTGTGTTTGTGGGGCGAGATGACAGTGATTCAGAAGAGGAGGAGGACCTGTTCATTGAAAGGCAAGCAATGGGCTGGCCCAGTAACCACTCAAAAAATATCCTGAGCTTGTGTCGGAGACAAAGTTCATCCAGGCAAGATGCCTATGCAGACTTTCACTACACCATGCCTATGACTGATGTTGAGGATGCATGGCCAGAGGAGCATAGCCTCCCATATCGCTCTGCCAAACCAATTAATTACCTAGAAGCTACAGTAAAAAGCAACACCTGCCCTGTGCACGGCAGGCATGCATCAGTATCCTCAGCTGACTGCAGTTCCTACATTCATCTCTGTCATGAACCAAGAGAAGCAGAGGTCTATCCTGTACCGTGCTGTCAGGCTTTGAGCAACTCTCACTTTGTGGATCCTCTCACAGGGTCATTGGTAAGAAACTGCTTCATGAATGATGTTGTCTCAGAAAAAAACCCAGGTTTATCCAACAGAAATCAGCAGTTAAGCCAGTCTGCTTTACCTATTGGGCATGTAACTTCCAAACCAGAGCCAACAAAGAACAATGTAAAACAGACCGAGCATTCAGAGTATGTGGATATTGTAATCAGAGAAGGAAAGCTCAAACAAGAAAGTAGCGTACAGGAAGATACAGTTCAAACCAACCTCAAAACAGAGGTTACAACCACATCTCAACCATTAGAGAAACCCCTCCATGAGCTCACTTCCACAGAACCTGAATCAGAAGGCAGCAGGACAGGAGACAGTGGTGTGGACCGTGGACACTCCAGCATTAGCCTGGTGGAGATTGATGACTGCAGTGATGATGACATCACTGATGTCACCTCAGGGATTTTTGGTGACTTTGCAGTTGATTATGTGGAGACAGCTGACTATGCCACCCAGACATTCAAATCATTGCAGAAGCAGGTGGGCACACCTGACTCAATGGATTCCATTGACATACCATCCACTGCAGGTTCCAGTGAAACTCTTAGCCCAACCTCCCTTCATCCTTCAAGTTCACCCAGAGCTATGGACAGTGGTTATGACACAGAGAACAACGAGTCCCCTGAGTTTGTCCTGAAAGAGCCCCATGAACCACAAGACACTAAAGCTTTCATTCAGCCGTTGATGTCAATCTCTGACCCATGTCCACTTATGGTGATGAAAGGGGATGATGAGATGGGGAAAGATGGGGAAATACTTGATCCACAACAAGAAGATATGGAGGTAGCAGTTGCCCTGACAACATCGCAAAGCACTGATGAAGGGCTGACTGCGCTAAGTGAGAAAACCCCATACAGAGATTCAGCCTACTTTTCTGACAATGATGCGGGGAAAGAGAAAGAAAGTGAAGAAGACAGCGAAAAAGACACTGATGACCTTGAGAGACAGGAGGAGGAAGCAGTGGAAATGATTGAAAAAGAGGGACTATTACCAAAGCAGATGCTTGAAGAAGACAATGAAAAGGCACACATTGTACAGACCATAGAAAACAGTGAAAACATCAACAGCAATATAGAGGAAAGCCTGCCTTTGGAAACAGATGATAGAATCTCACTTAGAACACCTGAACTCCCTGTTATCTCTCCGCCTTCTCATGAGATAGCTGAATGCCCAAAAAATGACCAAGATGAAGGTTTTGAGGTAGATTCAGATCACCATCAAGAAGTGTTGCCATCTGACAGTCAGTCTTCAGATTTAACTGCCTTGCCAGGTGCAGATACCAAGCTGGAAGACAATGAAATCAAGGAGACAGACCCCATCCTTGCTGTTGAACCATCACCCACTGAGAGCGTCACAGCCGATGATAATGTTAAGACCACTCTTGACATCAGTGAAGATGAGCCTCAGAAGAAAACAGAGGTTACTGAAGAAGTAACATCTACCACATCTTCAGAGGAACTAGCACCCCAGGAAAACAGTGATAGTGTGGGGGCTCTTGAAACTAGCACAGAAAAGAGCCTTTTAACTGATGCATTGGCAGATAAGCCTGAAACTCCAGAGAGTAACGCTAAGGATGTATTGCAGTGCCGCAAGAGCTCCACTCGCCCATTGTCTCCTCCCCCTCTCCCGCCACTCGAGGGCAGAGTGTCCCCAGCAGACGGAGAAGAGGCTGATGAGGAGGATGGGGATTCAGAGGACAGTGATGAATCAGATGAGGAGTTGCGCACCTATAGCATCCAGGAGCAGAGTGAGGACAGCGAGGATGAGGCCCTGCAGGTGCCCATAATTGTGAGCGACTGCAGCGATGCACACAAACTCAGAAGCCTCCTCAAGATGCCCAGTCTACTGACCGACTCCCTCTGTGATGAGCTAGAGTCCAAGAAGAAGGTGGTGTCCTTCTTTGATGATGTTACCGTCTACTTGTTTGACCAAGTGAGCAGCATCTTTGTATTTAATTTTGCAGTGGATTCATGGTACCATACAAAAAAGTATTGGGATAGAGTTCAGTGAAAACATACTTTTATTACAAATGTAATGCAAAGGACCTGAATAACAATGTTAATATATTATGTAAGGCTTTCCACCAGATTCAGATATAATGAAGATGGTATACATTTCAAGACGTTGCACACATTATATTTTGGAATGTTTGACTGCACTGCAAAGGCAGCGCACTGACCTAAGCAGCATCCTGCAATTATCATTCTGTAAAAGTCTTCCCATTTACTTATAAAATATCTCAAGAGTCTTTTATTCTTTGAAGGATAACTATTTCATATATTTTCCTGAAAGCGAATATTATCTGTGGTCAGATATATGTAGTTATCCCAATACTTTTGTTGATGGTAGTTCACATGTATTAAAAAGCAAGATTATAAATGAATATTTCTGAACACAGTACTTTGTTCCTGGTAAATAAAAGAAAAAGTAATTAAAAAAAAATCTACTTCTCCAGGAAAGCCCGACTAAAGAGCTAGCTGAACATGGTTTCCCTTTGGGAGGAGAGAAAAGCATGCAGGGTGCAAAGGGCACAGTACCAAACCAACAGGAAAAAGTCAACGCCTCTGATGATTCCTCAGATGGAAACATTTCAGAAGAGAGTAAGAATTCACTTAAAATGATCCCAAATCACTAGATTTCAACTGTTTCTCTTGTGCTTTTTTATTCTAACATTCTTTCTTGTTTTCAGGTGCAGGGTTTGAGTGGGAGGATGATTTCCCTTTGCTGCCGCTCCCGACCTCTTCAAAGGGATCACCTCCAGACGTCAAAGCTAAACCAAGCCTGCCCTCCAGGGCCACAAGCAGCAAACCTGTGGCACAGTTCTCCCGTTTCACTGTCTCTCCCTCCACAGTCTCACGTTTCTCCATCACTCATGTTTCTGACTCAGATATGGATTCTGCAGGAGGTAAAACATGCTTTTAAATAGCACAACATGCATCTTTTATGGAGCAAATGTCAAATGAAGTAGTCAGATCTAGCTCAAGTTGTTACACTGCAATAAAAAAGTGCTGATTCTAACAGTGATTTTTGCTGGACCAGCGTACAAGAGTCACTATCTCGTACTGAGTCACTGAATGACTGCCCATTTTAATACTGGTTTTAACATGCCCTCGTCAACTTGGCTGGCCAAGGGTGGTCTCACCATTTGCCCCTCTGGGGAAGTCTCCAGTGCCATCTTCAGGGCTGTTCCATTACTTTATTACCTTAAGTGAAGTTTGAGGTAATAGTTTTTTAAGTGAACTTGCCCTGAAATCATTGGGATCTGACACAATTAGCAAGATAGATCAGGCCAGAACTTAGGTGTTGTTGTTAGGTGGACATTCATTTCCCTCTTCAAACCCAAAAAATGGCAATAAAATTGTTGGAAATGTTTAATATTTTGAAATCATAACAAATGATTTACTGGGCTTTGGGTATTATAGTACATCCATCCACCCATCCATCATCTAAACCGCTTATCCTTCTGGGTCGCGGTGGTATTATAGTACAGTAAGTACTATATATAAACTGAAGTATTTTAGGTCAACATAGCTGTTGAACAAAGCTGTATCATCTTGTAGGTTTGCAGATGCTAGCACTAACTAGCCAAGCATTGTCTGCTAGAAGTGCCCACCAAAGGGTTAACTAGGCAAACTTTGCAGCTGTGTAAATCAGTGTTTCTTAATTCTACAGCTCAATTCTTCTTAATACCTACAGCTCTGCATTGTTTCAACTGTTTCTTACCTTAAAACACCTGGTCCAGCTTATCAACTGCCCCTGATGAGCTGAATCAGGTGTGGTGGTCAGGAAATCACTGAATCTGATGTGAGTCGAGGGAAATAACTGAGCGCTAATATAAACACAGTAAAAAGTGGAAAATACCTGATTACTGCTAGCCATGAGTTCTGGGGGTTATAAAGGCTGTTATGTCATTCTTTGTTGTTCTCACCCACAGAATCCCTTCGTGTCAGTCACTGAAACAGGCTTTCTTTCTCAGCACGCTTGAATGCAGAGTGCTGCTGCTCCCATAACTGTCTTCACATTAATGCAGTAAACTAACCCTAGACAGTAAAGCAGTTTAGTTCCATTATCAGCATGGCTATAAAAGTCAGAAGCAAAAGACAAACTTCAAAAGCAATTCCAGGAGAAAAAAAATGAATAAAAAGTAAGAAGAAATTAAAGCAAAAACTGACAAACGAGTAATACATACGTATCAGAATGACTGAAGTTGAGTAGAATTTTATTTTTTTTGGAAAAAATAAGTTTGATTTAACTTTTTTTTATATTTTGTAGTTTTATTTGAAACTTTTGGCACAAATAACTCCATATGCTAGCATGCTAGTTAGCATGCTATAGGCTACACAGCTAACAGCAACAAAAAGAAAGGCACTACACCATGACTGTACACCAAAGCTTATAGCCATGGCCAGCTGATCATCTTACTGAGGCTACCCTAGCCAAGGGCGAGTTCATTCTGATTGAAAAATTGGATCCTAACTGTCCCCTCCTCCTTTTCTATCATGAGTGACCACTTCTTTAATGTAGATGTGACTCACGTTATAAAAAGTATTGAAGCAGGACCTGAGTGGTGCTGGTGGTGGCATGTTGATGGTACGTGTGAATCGTGCGCTGGTGCGAGTGGATCAGACACAGTAGTGCTGCTGGAGTTTTTAAACACTGTGTCCACTCACTGTCCACTCTATTAGACACTCCTACCTTGTCAGTCCACCTTGTAGATGTAAAGTCAGAAACGATAGCTCATCTGCTGCTGCACAGTTGTGTTGGTCATCCTCTAGTCCTTCATCAGTGGTCACAGAATGCTGCCCACAGGACGCTGTTGGCTGGATATTTTTGGTTGGTGAACTATTCTCAGTCCAGCAGTGACACTGAGGTGTTTAAAAACTCCAGCAGCACTGCTGTGACTGAACCACTCGTACCAGCACAACACACAGTAATACACCACCATCATGTGGTGTCACTGCCACCTGCATGACAAACTGCATGCAGCCAGTAGTGGTCCAGCAAAACTAGGCTTGACATGCATCTTTTATTTATTTATTTGTTTTTTTTTTTATTTTTATTATTGGTGCACAACTGTGCTCATAAATATAATTCAGTTATGCAGAGGTTGAAATTTAGTTTGATCGTCATAGACTGAAATTGTTTCATTAATTAAATTGTTTCAATCTCTTCTGTCTTGCAGGGAGCAGCGAGGATGGAGAGCGAGAGTGAGAACTGCACACCACTGCCATCTATGGGGAGCACTCTGCACATACATCTTTTTCTCCAGACCTTTTGGTCTTTGCAGTGAAAGTGATACTGTTTCAGAGAATCTTTTGGATCCCATCAAAAAACAGTGCCTATTATTGTTAGCAAATACTTATAATGGTCTTTAATATGAGGCCCAAAAGAAACAAAATAAAAAAAATGTGGCCATATGCTTCTTAAAAACAATATTAGAAGTAGTTTAAACCTGAATAATATCTTATTTGTTGAACTCTTGCATATTTTAAACTAGTGACAGTTTTGAAGGGACTATATGTACTGTGAGGACACGGGATTCTCCTGAATGAAACTGTTTGCAAAGGACATCAGGTATGGATATAACCCTAACGTCCAGGCTACAATCAACATTTTATCAGAAAAAGAGAAAAAAAAACTTGCAACCAGTCACAAAGCCAAATCCCAAATCTCATTTTTTCAGGACAATGTGGGATGACGTGGACTTTGACTGTGAAGTAATGTTGGAATACTATTCAAGATGTTAAAATATGATGATGTGTTGGGAAATAACTCAAGGTACTGTTTGAATTCGTTTGGAAATATATTTGGGGGAAAAGAGAAACACATAGCTGCCTTGAGTCAGCCATCTACCTGAAAGTAGCAGATCATACAGGGTGATGCAACATCAAGAAACTCTCTGACCAGCTCAATTTTTGTTGACACTGAAAAGATCTCTGATGAAATTTATATCATCCACATTATCAGTATTTATTTACTTTATTTCTTTGGAAATTTTTGCCTGGTCACTAAATTCTGTGAATTACGTTTTCGGTATTTCCGTATCGTTTTATTTCGAGTCACTGTTGATATTGGGCCAAAAGCCAGTGAGTCATTTTTTATTGCCTACCCTGCCTTGTACAAGCTATGAAACTCTCTTATAAAGAAACCATCCTTACAGTTACCCATAGCATGAACTCTTATTTAGGACTCTAGAATTAGAATTAATCTTATTTTGACCCTAGGATTAGTGCTCTGCTGAATGCAAAGTAAGTTACTTTGGCCAAATCCATCCTGCTTTTCTGGCTGCTTGGAAAATATCAAAATATTGGACACAACAGGCGTTTTATGATGAGCACGTATACCAATGATGCTGTACATGTTTGCTACCTTATGATGATCAGAGCTGGGATGTCTCATGATTAGTGTTCATAATTGTTGTCTTAAGGTATTTTTCATTTAATACATGATGCCTTTCTCATCATTTTCAAAAAACTACACAGAAAGTTAGTGGAACTGATTGCAAGGAAATTGGATTGTGGTAACATTTTATTTTGAGAGCCACCAGTAAATTATCTACAGATGCTTTAATTGTTATCAGTCTATATGGTGAAACTTAGCTGATTATCAACAGGATTAGGTTTAGGTCTAGAATTAGGTTTCGCTTTTGGGCGTAAGTTAAGGTTAGGGTCTTAAATATTTGGATAGCCTACTATAGCCCCCTATAGATTGTCTATAGATGTTCAAATTGTTAAACTATCTGTTGATTGTAAACAGTAGTGAGGTTAGGGTTAGGACTTGGACCAGGGTTAGGGCTAGGACCAGGGTGAAGGTTGGGTTTAGGTTTTGGGTTGAGGTTAAGGTTAGGGTTAGGATTAGAGCCAGGTTTAGAGTTAAAGAAAATAATGGTCAGTTTAGTAGATATTTAGTTGAAATATAAATTGAAAGTAAATTAAGTATCTACAAAGCATCTAAAGTGGACTATCCAAATAAAGTGTTAGGTTTAAAGTGAGTTTTAAAAGAGAATCTATCATGTTCAATGCAAAGTTCAATCGCATTTAATAGATATTTAGTTGAATATAAGTAAAGGATAAAGTGAGCATCAGCAAAGCAACTACAGTGGACTCTCACAACAAAATATTACCTTTATTGTTGATGTTATTCATAAGAACATGACAGAAGCTACTGAATACAGTGAATACTGAATACTGCACTGATTGTTTACCTTTTGATTTGTGGCATTATTGTCCGATATGAACTTCATTTTTTGGTAGGCTTTGTTGAGGAAACAATAACTTCCTCTCTCAGAAAGAAACTGCTTGATGCTACGACTATAGACGATGTACAGGAATTCTATGTGATCTGCACACTTATGTGCTTTGGGGAAAAAAGAAAATCTTTATGCTACACTTAATATGTTCAATGTTTGTTTGCCTCTTATGGCATCTATTCGTAATAGGTTAGCCTAGATTGAGCTAGACGGCAATCTGTACTATTTTTGTATTTTACGAAACAATTTTAAACTACTGATGAAAAAAAGTACGGTGGTTGTGCTGGATATACTGTAAGAGTTTATCTTCATGTATCTGCTGCCAAAGAGATGTGTTCTTTAAAGTGGTGCATAGGCTTGTTGATGAAGAGGGTGCTTGAGGCTCTTGTATTTGAGTGCAGTGAGCAGAGACATGGTTGAATGATGAACTAGAGCTCCATCTAGAGAAAAGCAGGGAGATATGTGAAGGTCCTCATAAAAATCTGTTCCTCTTGTGTGTCACAAGATCAGTGACTGTACACAAAGAAAAATAAACTCATTGTTTGACGTCTCTCTCTGGTGCTGGATTATGACAGTGCTTTCACTTACTGTATCACGCTAGAGCAAGAGTCACCAGTCTTATCCATAAAGGGCTGGTGTGGCTGCAGGTTTTCATTTCAGCGTGCAGAAGCACACCTGATTACACTTGTTTAAAATGCTGATCTCAGTCTTAAAACAATTGGTTGGTTATAAGGAGTGCACAGCTGCTTGTTTCGCATGAAAACCTGCAGCCATGTTGATCTTGTGTGGATAAGATTGGTGATCTCTGCAGAGAATCACAAGGAATACAAATTTCAACCAGGAGGTATTAAAAAATACTTATAAATGAATAGGTGTCAAAAAGATAACATGTTACCAGAGGTGGGTAGTAACTAATTTCCTTTATTCAGTTACATGTAGTTAAAGGAATGGAATAGTCCTATTTGTACAGTTATACCCTTATCACAAAAGTCAGCCGGCCAACATGTTTGATGTCTGAAGTTTGCTTCTTTAGGTGTACGCTGGAGCAACAAGGTAATCTAAAGGGAAGGAAAAGGAAAAGGGAAAAGAAAGGAAAAGGGAAGGGAAAAGGAAAAGGGAAAAGAAAAGGGAAAAGAAAGGAAGGGAAAGGAAAGGAAAAGGGAAAAGAAAGGAAAGGAAAGGAAAGGAAAGGAAAGGAAAGGAAAGGAAAGGAAAGGAAAGGAAAGGAAAATGGAAAAGAAAGGAAGGGAAAAGGAAAAGGGAAAAGAAAGGAAGGGAAAGGGAAGGGAAAGGAAAAGGGAAAAGAAAGGAAAGGAAAGGAAAGGAAAAGGAAAGGAAGGAAAGGGAAAGGGAAAGGAAAAGGAAAGGGAAAAGGAAAGGAAAAGAAAGAAGGAAAGAAAGGAAAGGAAAAGGAAAGGGGAAAAGAAAGGAAAGGAAAGGGAAAGGAAAGGAAAAGGGAAAGGAAAAGGAAAAGGGAAAGGAAAAGGAAAAGGGAAAAGAAAGGAAAGGAAAAGAAAAAGGGATAAGAAAGGAAGGGAAAAGAAAGGAAGGGAAAAGGAAGAGGGAAAAGGAGAGGGGAAAAGGAAGGAAGGAAAGGGGAAAAGAAAGGAAGGGAAAAGGGAAAGGAAATGAAAGAAAAGGAAAGGAAAAGGGAAAGGAGAGAAAAAGGAAAAAGAAAGGAAAGGAAAAAGGAAAGGAAAAGAAAGGAAAAGGGAAAGGAAAGGGAAAGGAATGGAAAGGAAAGGAAAGGAAAGGAAAAGGGAAAAGAAAGGAAAAGGAAAAGGAAAAGGGAAAAGAAAGGAAAGGAAAGGAAAGGAAAGGAGGGGAAAAGAAAGGAATCCTTGCTCTGTGCACTCATTAAGAAACAGCATCTGAATTCAGTGTAACATGGACTGTATTACTTATTAAGCACACATAGACGAATTCAATATAATTGCTTTATTTATAGGATTGGACTACAGACTGTGCTTTTGAAATTATGTTTAATTGTTTAGACAAATTAGAATTTCATGAGGTGTAAGAAAATGGTAGAAAACACCATTGAAAATCTATTAACTTAACATCTATACATAAATCATCTGAAGTCTGTAGTTTATCAACACACATACAAAAAAAAAAACACATATTGAAGAAATAACAAGAAAAACACTGATCAGTTCAAGGCAGAACTATACAGTAATAAAATGATCTGCTGCTTCCCTTTATAATGCTCTCCAGTCAAACTCTGCATTCACTGTACATGACAACATATACAAACCTTTCCCTGTACACTGATCTGTGCAGTGGAAAAATGTGATATATTACTTTTAGATCATAGATTGTTCTACATGATAATTATTATCTATTTACCAATCACACATATGCTTACCAAGAGTTTACTTACCTTTTGTGTCTGCTTTCTGTTGCTAAATGCTAAAAGATTCTTATTTATGATGCTGGGTCTTACAAGAAGCATTATATTACTAGTCTTATGATTTATTACATTCTGTTACATTTGTTCAAGCTTATTTAACACCTAGGAGCACCACTGTTGTTAGTTTATGACTTTGCCCTGAAATAATGTTGGCATTAGATAATTCTTACAAATGCTATGATAATAGAGCTAAGAAGACAGAAGATGTAGTACAGCAATGGACTAAAACTAGATGAGCCTTTAATGGTCTGCCTAAACTCTAAAGAAAATACAAGTAAATGTAAAGAAAATACATTTACAAGAAGAATGACACACACAAACTGTGATGGCATATGCTATTGCTATGTTGCAATGACATTCAGAAGGCCTTTTCAGTCACTGCATGATTGATCCATCACACAAAATGTGCTATTTGTCAAAAACAAACAATAATGTGTGCTTTCTGCAACAATGATAAAACAGAAAAACTCTAGTTATGCATGGTATCCAGGCCATGCCTTTCTGTTATAAAGCAAGTCCCCGGGGCAGGTGGGTAAGTGTGCAGTCTGTAAAGGGCAGGGGCTCCTAATACAGGATTGGAGAGCTGAGGTCCTCACTGATGACCAGCTTTTGTCTCTGCTCAAAGATGGAGCTGTTAGGACGCTGTCGGGACATGAAGGTGGTGAAACGTGAAGGATCCGGAAGTCTACAAACATAAACCACAACACTCACTCTTCACTCTACAGAGGAATGCGGCATGTGGAGCCTCAAACGCAGGCCTAGTGTCTCTAAACATGCTCAAAACATGTTCACCTAGTGCTGGGCATTATAATTCAATGTCACAATATTTTCTGAATGTGTCATGGTATTATAGTATCACACTATGACTGATTCAAAATGGTGCAAATTAATGATATTTTACTTTCCTATACATTACATGAAACTGTGCATGAATTTCATCAAGTATTCACAAGTATTTCATAAGGTGATCATCCTAAATGTGTGATAATGTAGTTTTACGTTATATTACTGTAATATTACTGTATAGTTCATTAAAACCACAGAAAATGTCTTGAGCATGCTTACCATGTGTTTGGTACCTATAGGTTGTGTATTCCCTGTATGTTTTTAATGTATTAATGAGCATATTGTGATGTATACAATAAGCATTACTGAGTGTGTTTTCATTTCATTACATTATTCTCTCATAAGGAAAGGAAAGGAAAGGAAAAGGAAGGAAAGGAAAAGAAAAAAGTGAAGAAAAAGGAAAGGAAAGGAAAAAAGGGAAGGAAAGGAAAGAAAAGAAAGGAAAAGGAAGAAAAAGGAAAGGAAAGAAAGGAAAAGGAAAGGAAAACATTACATGAAACTGTGCATGAATTTCATCAAATATTCACGAATATTTTATAAGGTGATCATCCTGAGTGTGTGATAATGTAATTTCACTGTAATATTACTGTACAGTTCATTAACACTGCAGAAAATGTCTTGAGCATGCTTACCATGAGTCTTACCATGTGTCTACATAGATTAGGGAATAAATAGCCTATGGGTACTAAATAAGCATTACTGAGTGTGTTTTCATTTCATTACATTATACTCTCATTACTTAAACATGATTATGTAATTGTAATGGAGTTTTCTGTACTGTTTATGAATATGCCACAAATGCATCAAGTATATGTAGATTTTGAAAAAAAAAATGTACCCTTTATTTAGAAAGTAAAGTAATGTTTTATAAATACTGAACAGATACAGAATGTAAATGGAATATGAACATAACTATCTATATGTAATCAATCATGTATATGAAACTGAATATAAAAAATGTCATATAGTTTATGAAATGTAAATCAATTATATAGCAAAATGACAATAATACCTTATTTAATGATAATAAACCTTAAATAAGACATTTGAGGATTTATTCAACGTTGCAGTCCATAGTTCAATACTAGGAATTTTGCTTGGTTAGCATGCTTGGTTTTGGCCAGTGTGGCATGCAGAGCAAAAATGAAGAGTTTTGAAAAGCACAGGAGAAATTATACACTAATAGAATTTCAGCTAAATGTCCACAATCTGATGACCTTATAACTTAAGTATAAATTATGAATGTATAGTCATTTAATAATAAGTACTATGCATAACATTTTTAGCAATGAAGTATCTGGTTTGATAAATGAATTTTGCGCAGCTGATTCACAAGATTTAACAACAGCAAGGAATAGAGTTGTGCAACATTTCTTTTTGTTTTAGCAATCCATCAAACTGTTGGCTGAAAATCTGTCCAAATAGTTGCTACATTACCTGAGTTGCACAAGTTTATTCCCACAATTATAAACACTGCTGTAAGCCATAAAAAGGAATATAGGCAGCCAATGAAAGCCATGAGTAGTGGTTCTTAAAGGTTAATGCTAATCACTTACGTAATTATTGTTCATTCAAAAGCGGGCGAAATCAGGACCCATACTGAAAAAAGTGAACAGAAAGCTTACATTTCAAAGTTTGTTCTAATAAAATCTAAAAGTAGTCAAACCCATTTGTAAGAATGTATACTTACATATCAAATTAATTAATATTAACAAAGTTGTTACTACATTTTTTTTTCACAAAAATAAAAAAATCACAATTTTTGTACATGTAGAATAATGTAAAAGTAAAGGTGGCAAAAAGCCTTTTTTTGAGCAATAAAAGAACCACTTTTGGTTCCTGAAAGAACCTTTGGATGGTTCTTAAAAGAAAGACATTTGTGAGAAAGATATGCAAAGAGTATGAATAAGCCTCATAAAATTTAAAGAACACATAACATAAAGGTTACCAGAAACATCCTTTCATAGAACCATATGTTCAAGTCAAGAACCATTTAAGAACCTTAATTTTTAAGAGTGTTCCTGAGAACACAAACAACTAATAACTAAAATCTATTGCTCTATAATGTCCTTCTAGATCAGGGGTCACTAATCATATCTGCAAAGGGTCGATGTGGCTGCAGATCCACACCTGATTCTACTTCTATTCTTAATCAGTTGGTCTCAAACAGTTGCTTAGTGATATGAGGTGTGCTCCTACTTGTTTGGAATGGAAACCTGCATGTTGGTGAACCTTGGTCTAGATGATTGCTGCAATTATTCTTCCAAACTTTTGCCATTTTACTGGATATTTGCCAACTACTCCAGACTACTGTCTCACAGATTTAACCAAAAGTAATAAACAGGATTATTCTGAATTAAGTATTTATGTAGTAAACATGCATAAACAAACTAGTTCAGTAAAACAGTATTTTAACAGATGGGGAACTGGGAAGACATTTTCAGGCATACTAATAAACACACAACCCACTGACAAACAGAACAAAAACACACAAAACAGAATCTCACATGCAGCGGTTGAGTTTAAAAAAGGGGAGGGGCAGGGCACTGCACTCTACACTCACATGCACTCACAGTCTAAAACTATGATCAGCCTGGGATGTGTAAGAAAAGATCTTTGAAGTGGTCGATGCAGTTCATTACTGGGATGCAAGGGTGCTGCCAGGGATATTGGGCTCCTCGAAATGTATCACATTGGGCCCCACCACCAGAGGCCATGCCAACCATATGGGGTATGGGGATGAGGAGACACAGCTGGTTCATTGGTATGGGGATGGGGATGGGGATGGGGATGGGGAGACAGGGCTGGCTCATTGGTAGGGGTATGGGGTTGGGGAGACAGGGCTGGCTCATTGGTAGGGGTATGGGTATGGGGAGACAGGGCTGATTCATTGGCAAGGTATGGGGAGATAGGGCTGGTTAATTGGTAGCGGTATGGGGATGGGGATTCAGGGCTGGTTCATTGGTAGGGGTATGGGGAAACAAGCCTCGTTCACTGGTAGGAGTATGGGGATGGAGAAACAGGGCTGGTTTATTGGTAGGGGTATGAGGATGGGGAGACAGGGCTGCTGAGCCTGAAGCTGTATCTGTTGGGCCTGGCATCAGGCAGGGGCAGGGACATATGATTTAGTGTGTAACAAGTTCTGCATGTCAGTTTTGGGAAAGTGTGTTCTAACATTTATTTCTCCAAGTTTATTCTACAAGGACTCTTCTTGTGAAGGCAGACTAACTGCTTTTTTTCTGTGTTTATGCCTGTATAACTGGAGTAATGAGTCAGAAGCAAGAGAGTGCAAACGTGAGCCGAGATAGAGCTAGCCGTTAGCCTTGCTTATTGTACGGCGTGGCTGTGGCCAATATCATGCAGTAAGCTGTGTTTCTCCTTCAATAGCATAGAATGTTTCAGTAAGAAGAGAAGTTTCTAATAGCACTTTAGGGCCCCTGTCAGTCACAGGCCCTCAGAATCGTCATAACTTTTCCCCCATCATACGGCGCCCCTGCTAAGATGATTGAAGATAATGTGTGAAAACATTAAAACGTCACATCAAAAATGCTGACTGTAGTGGTTAAATCAATGAAATAGTTAATACATTCTTCCCAATTATCTTAAATGACCCATATCCCACATGTTCTAATATTTTATTTATGTTGTTCCCTGAGGACCACTTGTGCTACTGGAATGGTTTAATGTACCATAATAAGCTATTTTTTTTACATGACCATTTTCCAAACCCTCCTTATCCCTTAGAATTAAGCAAGCTGTTGCCACTGTGCATTTATAGGGTACACACTTACTTTCACTCAGGATATAATTTGACCAGGAGTGCTGAAACTTTTGCATATGACTATAAGTGAATGACATCTGTTGTGATTGGCTGCCCTATATTGTGCCTCAGTCTGGACTGAAACACTCCTTATAACTTTAGTGTGAATGAATGGAGCTAAATACTATACAAAATATATTTAAAATTTTAAAAAGTTCCACACATAAAATTAATACTGTAGTAATGCGTGTTTTGATAGACTGACACTGCACATCAAGACAGTGAACGAGGTTAATAAGGATAGTGATGCAGCCACTACTTTGAGATCAATTTAGAAACAAATTAGTGTTAAATTCTATCACTGAAAACATGTTAAACCACATCTGGCAAGTTATCAAATGCATTTGGAAAGTTCAAGAAGACGTGTTGTTCAAAGACAAGTTGAGAAATGACTCCATGCTCTCATCTGCAGACAGAGTTTTATTTAGCTTTTCAAAGTAGAAAGTCACCATACATTTGAGGTTATTCTTGCAACGTTACACTGGTCTTGGTGCCCCCCAAAATGCATGCATATATATTTTTTTTCCTCTGTACATTATTGAGAGTGTATTCTTTTATTTTATTTTACATCTTTACATCCAAAAATGCTAGCGTTCCAAAACACAGAGACAAATCGAGTTGGTGGAGAGATTCCGTTTGGCCACCGGGACTGAGGAGATCTACCCAGCGAAAGTGGCAGTCATACCTTGGCCTTATTTTAATGCAGAAAGAAGAAACACTGGCAGCTTCCAGTCGTAGACACCTTACTGCTTTTGTCTCTAAATTTATCAAAACAGAGATGGACAGGGTTGGCAAAAAAAACAACAAAGGAAGAGCTTAGTTTTGTCACACATAGAGAAAGACAAACGGAGAGGCAAGAAAACAACAGGAAGAGGAGAGACAGACACGGCTGGTGAAGAGAGCTTGTTTTCGAGGGGGATTTTGAGGTACTGAGGACCCTTTTCTAACATGCAACATTTTTGCAGCCCAGAGGACTTTCTTTTATGTCTCATGACTAAGCGTGAGATGCTTCAAGTTTGAAATCACACCAGCAAGTAGGAAACACACTCAGTGGGAGCAGACTGTGAAGAGTCTGGCTGTGCTGGGAGGAGGCGAACAAGAGGAAAAAACTGTAAATTGCTGTGTAGTCTATAGGGAGAAGGGTAAAAAAAACTGTGGTCTTCAAAGGTGCGCACAGTGCTAATCATCACAACGGTGCATAGCTCATTACCTAGTTACTTGGTACAAGAGAGAAAACCTCACCACGGTACACGCTGACAATTATTATTCATCCACAGACACCAAACAGTGGACAAGCAGAATACGTTTTACTCCTAGATTATATCAGGACCTCAAATGAGCCCAAGGACATGTTTTTTTCATACACAAATGTTCTATTAGAACACCATAGCTACCAGAAGGCTAAATATAAAGAGGACCGGCTTCATGGTCAAGCATCAAATTAAAGAAAATAACCAGGCTTATGTCTTTTCCTTCTTTTTATAATGTATATAAAGTGCCAGTCCACTCTCATTAGGTCAGAGAGCTAAGAAACCTCATAATACTATACAAAAATGATTATTATCTGTCTTGTTTATTGCAATAAATTGTTTGCAAATCTGCGATTGTTGAATATAGATTACGTTCAGCACAGAGGAATAATACAAACATGGTTTGGCATTAATAAAAGTAAATAATGGACCACCCATAAAAAATAGTATAGGCTTTGTGATCCTTGACCACAAGATAGACACCTTAGATTATTGTATTTACAGACTGAATGTATGCAAATATGTACAAGAGGCACTGATTCCCATAAACGTAAGATCAGATCAGGACCTAAAACATCAACTTGTCAGCACACATTTAAAAAAAAAAAAAAAGACATTACATGTTTTAATTCAGGACTTCACAGGACTTTGGCTAGTGATGGAGATGTTCAGGGAACTACATGTTGGACTATGTGGAGGTACCGGTTGTCTTTTCCTTCATGCATGAACAGACTTTGGTATCTATCAACTTTTGTTATGTTTGTGCAGCATTTAGCATGTAGTGTCACAGGCCTGATATCATTTTGATTCAATGTTGTTAGTCAGCAATCTGAATACATTTTTTGGATTTTGGAAACAACAAAAACAGTCATTTCCTTCAGGTATATAATCATTGATATATCAACTTTTTTTTCCAGGGAATTAGAAAAAAACGTATTTGAACTGATAGAATTCCAAATGCTAAAAAAAGAATAAGCTGTCATTTTTATAAACAAATAAATGATCACACTGAGTTTATGTAAGAATTACAGCACATTTGGAGTAAGCTTCATTCTTTGCAAAAATAAAGAACCTTAGTTTAATCCCTTAAAATGCCAGGTTTAAGGATTATTATTTAGTAATTACATGGACTACAATGTAAATTATTTGGGTAATTCTTAGGTTATAGAAGTGTGTAATAAAAGTTTGGTGAGCCCTGGTCATTTAAGAGGTTATAAAGCCTGCTTGACAAAATATAAGCCTGTTTGCCTCACTGCCTGACATTTCATTTATCCTTTGAAGTGCATTGTTTTAAATAGTCTTGCAGGGCCTGACGTGATCTGGTAGTGACAATCAGTGCGTTTACATGAGCTCAATAATCTGAACATAATTGGATTTCTGCAGGTATCTGATTGTTCAAATGGTCATGTAAACAGCATATTCTGATTTCTTAGATTGGAGTAAGGTCTAGAAATCTGATAAAGAGGCTAGATTTTAGCTCAGTATTTAGATTTCTCAGTGCGTGTAAACTCTTACTCTGATTTCGTTCTTTTGGATTTCTCAGTCTGCGCATGTGTGAAATAGACTGCGGTCCTGGAAATAAGCAAAAAGCATTGCCGCGAGACGGCAGCAAAACACTTTTGGAAAAGACGCTGAAACCAACAACATGCTTGATGAAATTAAGGATTTAAATATTATGCATGTTCATAGTTTCAGGTAAAGTGGCGCAATGTTTAAAAAAAAAAAAACGCGGCATGAACTTTGAGTTTTACATTATGTTTGTGTCACATCTTCTGTGAGTTAATTGGTGGATTGTAAGCAGAAATACAATTCTTGCCTGACTCATGTAGACCTGGAGTTTCCCCATTATCTGATTACTCAAGTGCATGCAAACGCGTTGATCGGATTATTGACAAAATCTGATTTTCTGCAGTTATTGGATTATTAAGTGCATGTAAACACATACAATGTCTGGGGACAACTATGAGCATTTTTAGGCTAAATGTGTATGGGAATGTAGACTTGTTAGTGTGGGAACGAATTGAGAGAGAAATTTTAAAACCATCTAATGACATGTGAAGGCTGAACTCAAAGTAGGGAGCAACGGTGTGTTGATCAACATTGTCTGAGAGACAACAAGCCTATTGTTAGCCCATGAAAGTTATCAGAGCTGAAAACACTACAATTAAGCATGTTAGGTGTGTGTTGCATGTGCAGACAACACATTACATATGGTAAAAATAAACATTACCATGTGGAAGGGAAAAACATTAAGTAAGCCAGTTAAGTTGGTGTAATCTAGGACCATAAGTTAAACAGGTTGTCCACAGACATGTATTTTTATTATGACTAGGCTTCAAACTGATCTACTCTGTACTGCAGCCTCAACTACACTCTGGAATTTGGTGCATTTATAGTTTTTGGTCCTATTTCTGTAATCCAGAAACCAACACTGACAACCAGTACATGCATGAAAGACAAGCAAGAGATACATATACACAGTTTCTCCGAGAAGTCCATTTCAGTGAGCTCGTGAAAAGCAGACACTCGGGACTGTCCTCAAGGCCGGAGGCTTTCTGAGGATGGTCAACCCGGAATATTCTGCGTTCTGGTTCCTTTAGCATGGTTCCATGACCACCAGGCATCTACCCGGTGGGGAAGCATAGGAGCTAAGGAGGAAAAGGGGTAGGAGGAAGGGGGGAAGATGGGTGTTCCTCCTCTTCTTTGGTGGGTAGGGTGAAAAGCGGGATGGACGAGTGAGGGAGAGAAGAGGAGTGAATGAGTGAGGGAAGGAGGAGGGATGGTGCCTGTCCTATGCAGACGAGTGCCTGTGTGTCTGTCTGTCCTCTCACACTGTCGATATCAATTTGCCCTCCGAACTGTGGAACAAAGAGAGGGAGAGGCTGCCAGGTTGGGTTCAGACACACAAACACAACAAAGCAGAATGAGCACAAGCAGCTCAATGAATGACACAGTGCTAGGGCTAAAGCTAACACCGCCAGGATTAAGTGGTAAATATAATTACAGGGCTAGGTACACTAACAATGCTAATGCTGCAGGCAGTGAATGAAAGCAGGTAGCCGCCATTTAGCACTACATTTACATTTGCATAATGCTAATTGGTGGCTATGGCTTTTAGGTATTTGCATTTTCATTTGAAAGATTCTTTCAATGGACTGTTTCAATGGCAATTTATATTACTGACATTTGATCCTGTTTTGCAGTGCAGCTTTTTACATTTATGCAGAGATTTAAATCCTAGAAACAATAAAATGCAGTGTGCTAGTTGATCATTTGTGTATTCAGCACTGCATTATACAGTCATATGCAAAAGTTTGGGATCCCCTGGCCAAATTTGTGATGTTTTATTGAGTTTCTGAGTTTTCTATTTTCTATAGAGAACACATTCCTGCATATTTTAATGCATTAATGTTTATAGTACTCTAAAGTTTGGCAAAAAATGTCTTATTTAAGTGTGTTCTCTGTAGAGCATGTGTTATTTTCACTTAGAAAACCGACAAAACACAATGACCTGGGGTGTTCAAACTTTTGCATCTAAATGTATATGACTGTATGATAATTGTTTACTCATATTAATACTGTACAGTATTAAGACAAATCAATTCAAATGAATCCACATGAATCAGTCCAAATGAATCCAAATAATCAATATAAATGAATTTAAATGAATCAGTCCAAATAAATCAGCACAAATGAATCAGTCCAAAAGAATTAGTTCAAATGAATCCAAATGAATCAATCTAAATTAATTCATATTATACAAAGAACTTTTATAGCTCATTGGGATACCTGGCAGGGAGTGAGAGGTTACAGTTGTTTTAGACTATTTTCCTGGCTTTTGCTTAATTCCTATCTCTCTACAGAACTCAAGAGCAACTGAAGTGTAAACTAAAAGGTACTTAAAGACTAATTTACAAATACACAGATGGAATAAGCAAAAGCAAGAGTCAAAAACAAACACAAAATGGAATGGGGACTTAAAACAAATGGTAAATCGACAAAATATATAATCCATTACACTTCTGTAATTTGGTATGTTGCCACAAAGATCAAGGAATTTCACCCCATAGATGAAGATATTTCTGAATGATAGTTTGGTACAGCCAATGCCTTTGATCATGGGCTTTTCTTTTGGTTTGATTTCCAAAAGATAATCTCTTAATTAAATACAATCTTCTATAAAAGGTGTGTGACACCAGAAATCATCTATGGGAAAGGGAGTGTTTTTGGAAAATCACTGACAATGGCGTATATCTATATCTATAAGCATGTTCAAACCCATTTAAACAATAGGAGGATTTCCCTCCATCTGTTCTAATGGGTTTGGGTGCACTTATTGGTCACCCGCCCACCTTATCACGTTTTAGGCAAGAGATCCGCAACCTTCTATTACGGACGACTGGTCGAGCTGCAGGTCAAGCAAAGAGAACCTTTCGCTTGCCACATTCACAGTGGTTTGGGGTAGCTTATGTAACATTTCAGTTTGATAAAACAAATAATAAAATAATAATTAAAAAAAAAAAAGAAAACAGAAAAGACTTCAACAAAATATAAACCTTTCCCTGTGCTATGCCAGACTTTTTTCTCACAAACAGTAAAATCCTATGAACTTTATGTATGACATCTAAAATTCTTACCTTGTTTGGAAGCGGGCCTCGTAGTCCTCGAGCCCTTGCTGTAGGAACAGAAAAAGAGCATGTGAGTAATCTGCTTATTGTCCCTCCTTTACAGTCCACTCAGGGTACGCCTCAAATGCTTGAGCTACTGCTATGAAACTACATAATATGAAATTTAACCCTTAGGAATCACAATTAGGACCAGCAATAACAACAGCATGGTGTAATTTAATGAATTGTTTCTCATATTGTTCATTGAAACAAGAAAAACCTGTTGATACAGAAAGTATCACTTTACACTTCATCACCTTAACACTTTAATTGGAACCTGTTACTTGACACTGACATAACCATGCACTAAACATGTGTTGTACTGTCATGAGTTTTCATAATAGATCATGTCTACTAATATAATAGCATTAGCTTTCATATTTCCATTACCAGTAACTGTCATGACAGATCTAATAATATTTGATGTCATGACGGTTAACTAGAGTAAGAATTGTGAAAATTAGCCTCCAACTTAAACTGATCACATACAGCAAACATTTTGACATCTGTTATGACAATTTCTAGTAATGGTTACATGACACGGTTATTTTACTGAACAAAATCTGTCATGACAGCATATGACATGTTTATAGCACAGTTATATCAATGTTGCATAATCATTGCATGGTTATGTCGAGTAAAGCATTGTCAAGTAGCATCGCAAAACGAAAGTAACTTCTAAGGGTTAAAATAAATAGTAGTTCAGTGAAATACAGTGTAAAAAAAACTCCAAACTCCGATAATTAACATTAACAGTAAAAGTATGTTTTCTTAGTGATGGTACAAATCTGTAAAATTTCAATAATTTAATTGATTAGAAATGTTGCCTTTTACAATAATTCAACAGTTTCACTAGTTCTTAAGTGACCCTTATTAGTCTCCAAACGGGGAAATTTCACCACCTCATTTTGACTCATCCGTGTAGTGAAACACCACATATACACTAGTGAATGCACACACACAACAGGGCAGTGAGCACACTTGCCCAGAGCGGTGGGCAGCCCTATCTATGGCACCCGGGGAGCAGTTGCGGGGTTCGGTGCCTTGCTCAAGGGCACTTCAGTCACATACTGTCGGCTCAGGGTATCGAACCGGCGACCTTCCGGTCACAAGGCTGATCCCCAACCTCCAGTTCATGACTGCCCCCTAACAAGTTATTATGACATACAGTGTTTTACCATAATAATGCCAGTAACAACCGTTAAAATAAATGCAAATGTCTGTGAAATAAATATGATTATTTGTTTTTATGAATGTGCATTATATTTCTGTAAATAAAAATACAGTGCATGTGTGGTTTATTTAAACGCATCTTTTTTACAGTACTTTGACACTGAAAATACTTTTCTGCAATGATAATCCAACAAACAGGATAGAAAAATGAATTCAATTTGATGCACTGCTGCAAAGACCAGGAAATTATTAATTCCACTTTTATGGGTGAATAAAGACCTTGAATAACAGTGCCTTGGAACACTGCCTTATGGAGAAAGTTCTTCTAATCTTGTTCCTGGCATCCCACAGCGCTAAACAGTTTCAGCTATTTCCCAGCCCACCTGATCCAGCTCGTGAAGGGCTAATAATCAGTTAATGAGCTGGATCAGATGCTGTGAGTCACCAGGAGCAGGATTAAGAAACACTAATATATGAAGTTAAAGTGCATGAGGCTCTAGATTGCCAGCAGGTGGCAGGAGCGCTATGCGAGCAGGGCTGAGCTCTGTGCACTGCGGTACCTGTGCCTCTGCTCCACATAAAGAGAGAGGGAGGTCATTGAGTACACTCTGTACAGCGAGCGGGCTGACAGTGTAGAGGAAGGGGACTGGCTGAGTGTCATTTAAACACCACTCCTCTATCCATTTAAGATGAACAGAATATACACTAAAGGCAAATGAAAGCGTGGGGGTGCCGGGGGGGTAGATGTTATATAACACACCCGCTGCTTTTGATGAAGAGTCGTTGGTGCACACGCACACATACACACTCTTAGGAGAATACATCTGGATTCTCTTAATCATTGATGTACCTCTTTCTTGTCTGCATTAGTAGTAAATGTGTATCCGAATGGCTTCTTAAAGGGGTGCATTCTGCTGTGCAGGACTCTGGCTATATAAAACCTATTGAAAATGTATTATAATATCTTCTGTTTCTATATAATATAACGACATCATATATTCTATTTTCACAGGGGTGAGTGTGGTCCGTGTCAGCTCAGTCCAGCCTATTTGTCATGCACGTTTGCTTAGGGTAATGTTCCGAAACGTCCTCTATGCTGTCAGCTGAGGTGCACTCTGTTCTGATGGAGCTGGTCACCGCTGAGCTGTTGAGCATGCAGCAGTACAGCAGCTGTATCTCACTAAATCCTGTAGGCAATACATGTATGTGTTTGTTTTCATACATTACAAGGACAAATACCCTGACTTTGCAGAAAAACTGGGGAAAAACCTACTATATCATTGTTCATTGTATCTTACGCCTTTTTCGAGGGGAACTGGATCTTTCCACTTTGCTATTGTTAGCATGCTGAAGGTGGCATTCTATGTAATCTTCCAAATGACTAATTTTGCTGGTATCAGTGCTGTGTTTTGCATGTAAATGACACCTTAGACTCAATGTACTTTGGTGATAAACAAATTCACTGCATTACAGTAGCTGGAGACAACTGCCATCAACAGAACTTGCCAAATAAAGGCTGTATTTGAATAAGAGGCCGCAGTCACAGAGCTGCACAAGCAACTGGGTTCCAGGGTGGAATCAAGGATGTTTAAAGGGTCAAACTAGGAAAAAGCATTAACAGTGTTAAAAAAAAAATAGTAATGTTATTAATTTAAGGTGTTAACTTTGAAAACAGCATACCTGATTTAACTTAATGAAGCACTGATTGAGCCAACTTAGGTATTTGGACTTTTTTAATGCCTTTAATGCAATTTTGACCTTTCAAACCGTCCATAGTTTCACAAGTCTGAAGTTAGGTTCTAATTCGCCAGCATCTTTTTTCGAATTTCTTACTGCTGCTCTTACTGCTCCTTAAGGTGGAACAGCAAAATTGAACAAGAAGCCAATTTCAGCCTCATCATAGCTGCTCCTGTATGTGTGTGTGAACGTGTGCATGCTGCATGTGTGTGTGTACCTGTGAAAATCCTGGCACTGCCACACTGTATGGTCTCTGTCTGCTCAGTGAGGCGGTCTGTGCCATTAGCCGAGAGGAGGAGCCATAATCAGCAGACGGAATAGTGACCGGTTCTCTCTCCAGAAGATTCCCTGTGCTGCTGCTTCTGCCATGCTGCAAACTACACACACACACACACACAGAGCCATTATGACACACAGCTGTGCATTAAGAGCACACAGTAAACCCCCCCTGTCATTTGCATCAACTTTTCTAAGTAATGAACTCACGCAGAGTTAAAAGCCCTTCAGCAAAGATCTGTGCGATACAATTTAACTTTATAGCTTTATAATTTGTTCAGTGCAATGGAATTTATAGTGCTCCTGCTAAGGACAATTGCTTTGTACATCTGCTGTATGGGCGGTAAAACAAGACATAGTGTCGATGAGGAGTCAGGACTGAACTCATAAAGTGGTACACATTAGACTCATTAGGTCTTACCTGACATGCAATCTGCTAGTGTCTGTTTCAGGGATCACTCTGGTGTAAGAGAAGGGGAACCATCCTCGCCTGCCGCACATACACACCAAACACAGTCTGAGTGAGCAACATATACTTTCTCTTTCTTTGCAAAAACTGATTTACTGTAAAAACTGTATTATTTTCATTTTTCCCCCATTGAATACTTTATTTATAGTATAGAACCCCAGTTGCAAGAACAACTGAAAGTCTTAAAGTAAACCAGAAATTACAATTGACCTTTTTTATCTTGTTCATGTCCTTGGTCAATCAACCATGATGTATCATACACTGTTAGAAATAAAGGTTCTGTGCAGGTACATTTTTTGTTTATCAAGGTATAAACAATGTAAATGTTCCCCCAAAGGTACAACAGTGGCTTTAAGGGCTGATTGTGTATCTGAATAAGTCTTTCCAGGTGAAAAGTACACATTTGTATCTTTTCATAACCTAACATTTTAAAATAGAACAATAAAATAAAAAGCCTGGAGACGAGACGGGGTGTGTGGAGTCAATACAACTTAGAAAATATAATTTCAGTGGATTATGGTACAGTTATGTTCCCTGACTAAAGGTACTGAGATGTACCCTTGAGGGAACCACCCCAGTGACAGTTTCATCCCTTTTTTTCTGAGAGTGTATCATTTAAAAGCAAAATTCTTGTTTTCCTTTATAACCAATAATATCATGTTTCACCAGACCTCTGCTTATGGTTGGTGTTTTGTCTTTTAACCTGCCCAAGAACCGCTGACTTTGTCAAGACCATTTAACTGTCACGCAATATGAACAATTGTGACGTGACATGTAAGGGCAGGTGTCGAGATCTTCTCTGGCAAGCCTCAATACGGGGCTACACCCAAAAATAACTATGTGCAGCATATTGGTGTGCATCTGCAAAACATATGAGCTTAACATGCCTAAAAACTACTAAAGGTTCAAAGAAGACTGAAAGAAATTTGTTCTGATGTGAACTTCACACATCTAATGACTATATTGCTCTGAAAGGCTCAGCAGGAAGAGCATCTAAATGCACTGAAGCTATGAAGCTAATGCAGTAATAGAAGCTTATATCTCACCAATAAGCAAAAAAATAAGAACCACTTTGTCATTTGACTAGGGGTACCCAAGCTTTTGTATATGACATATATAACAATATATCATAGAGTCAGAAATCATGTAAGCAAGTCTATTTAGGATTGCTACTTAATGTTATTTGAGGCAAATGTGTTGTAATTTAAGCATACAGTTTGCACCATGTTAATTGGTGAAGAATGAGCTTCCATTACTTGTTAGCTGCATTAGCCTTGTGGCTGCTTGACTACAGTTGGGGTAAAGGGGAACATTCTGTAAATTAGATTTTTACTAAATTATGCTTTTAATTAAGATTTAATTCTGAGATACTTCACTCACATCCTGTTCTTCTCGTTCTCTCCATAGTGCCAGCCGTCCCGTGCCTCGGGCACCAGCAGTGTGATGATGTCCCCCTCAGTGAAGCTGAGCAGGGTGTTGTTATCTCCAGCCGCGTGTGAGAAGATGGCCTGGACACGGGTCCGCCCGTTCCTCTCCAGTCCCGCTGCCATTGAGCTCGACCTGGGCAGTGTCTGGGTCTCTGCTGAGAGGCCAAAGGGTTGGAGGTCAGATAACAGTCAGCTGCATGACTGTGCAAAAGCAAGTATGTTATTTCTGATGATACTGCAAAGCCTGAGTGGATATCAATGACCACATCACTGATCAAAAAACAGATAAAGTCAAAAGTCATGATAAAGTGAATGTCACTGAACCAATCTGACATGTCTTTAGCCTTAAAAGAGGCCTTATATGCCTCCTTTTCTGCTTTAATCATGTACATTTTTCGTTTCGTTTGCTTAAACCACCCTAAACATCCTTCAGACTCTAGCTTTGTCCTTCACCCATTTTCCTGGCTTTTTAAAGCCTGTCCCTTCTATTCCCTCTAGTTCTGGCCTGTTTTCATTAAACGTGTTTGCACTCTTATTGTCTGGGTGCAGGAGAAACAGTCGCTGCCTTATGAAGGAGAGAAGAGAAAGAGAAATAAAGAGAGAAGCTGGACATGCTGTAGTCAGAGCTATTGGCTTTTTATCTGGATGCACCGTCTGTCCTCAAATAACACATTTACCTTAACATGAATGTTCAAATAAACTGCTGATGTGAAGGTGAATCATCAATCAGGTTAACATTTTGCCAAATGTATTTAAATGATACACTCATCCTAAATGTTTCTTCGCTTAGAGGCACGGTTGAGGAAACAAAAAACTTTAATTAGTAAATAACCTTTACATGATGTGAAGGTCCTTAAATATCTCGTTTACAATGCCTGATTTTCATTTATTAGAAGGCTCTTTAGGGAAGGGCTTCTCAATCAAAATGTGGACTGAACCGCAGTTCACAACAGCTTTAATGGAGCTGCAGGAGGGGGCGCTCAGGTGGGTGAGTGATTGCGTGACACACGTGCTTAGTCTATGTTTTGCTGTTTTCAAGAAATGGTTTGTCTCCAAATGGAGGAATTCGCAAATTGCCCATTGATAATTGACTCATTGACTAGCTCTGCATACAACGCACAATGGATTTGGCGCATTGGCACCCCAGTGGCGATGAATCTGCAATTTATGTAGCCATTATCATACTTTTTATCTAGGTATTGTGTTTGTTCTTGTTTTATACAGGTTATTCTGAGTTTGCAGAGTTTTACTCTGCATTGTGGTACATTTCCAGAACCAGGACTGGGCGCATCTGTTCTATGGCATCACTCCAAAGAACCCTTTTGGACCCTTCATTTTCAAAAATGTACTGTTCTGCCTGTAACAAGGATCTTAATTTGCCCCCCAAAAAACAGAATGTTGAATGTCATTAAATGTATGTCAGTTCCAGTGGGCTGGAGGGATTGGCTGCATACTTACCCAGAGTGCTCTTGCTCTTAATGGGTGCAACTTTGCGGACAGGCAGAGTGTTGGAGTAGATGTCGCTGCCGTGGCGGTGAACCTGTGGCGAGACAGTTTTGGCCTGTGCAGCTTTGCTCTCCATCCAGTGCTGATAGTCCTCCACTCCATGAATCCCAGCTGTGCCGTTCACTATAGGACCGCTCTCTGCTCCCATCATCCTCTGGGGGAAGACCCAGCAAAAAATTGCAGAATCATCATGGTGGCCTCTTTTAGCATCACTATTTATAAGTTCATGAGCGTTCGAGTTTGGCTCTGCTGACATCAACACCTCAACAAAATCTAATCTTTAAAGGATTCAAACTAATTACTTTTTTTTTTAATAAACCAGTCTGATGTAGTATATAAACATTAAGTTTCAAAATGCACCATTCACAAACCAGTTCATACAGTTCACATATCACTACTGTCAGAACAAAAGACTGTATCTCCATTTTTGCCGTTTTTCAGTTTTAACATAATTTGAAAGTGCCTGTTGCCTTTTACATTGTGTGTAAATTACATGATGAATGGACCAAAAGAAACAGCCCAAAATGGAAAAAGGTCTGGTTCCATTGACTTACATTAAAAGTCAATTATATAAAGTGTTTTCCTTCTCCTGTAAGGTTATTATTTTGGACATAAAAATAATAACCTTACAGGATAGCGATATAGATACTAAGCTGCTTTGAATTGTATCTGTGATGTTCAATATAAAAACACATTTATCCACCTATTCAGCCTACAACTGATTAGCTCCACCCATTCAGGTTGTAAGGAGTGTTTCCACCTGGACTGCTTTTTAAATGAAGCACAATACTGGGCAGCCAACCAGGACAGAGATCATATGCATATATCAGTCAGTACCAAAAGCCTGTTTTTATTTTATAAGGGATAAAGAGAGTTGATAATGACTGTTCTTTGTACATTAAAGTAAAAATAAAAATTAAATTCTAGGATATAAGAAAAACTTTTATCCTTCCATCTAATAAATGCTACATTGTAAGACTGCTTGCGCTCCCCCCTGTAGAATGAAATCCTGTAAAGTCTCCAGTGAAGTTTTATTTACAATACAAAAAAAAAAATCACGTTGGCACTTTAATTAAACTGACTGTCACTCTTCCCACATGGCTCCTGGAGGCATCCTTGCCTCCGGGGATATTGCAACAGCAAGAGAAAAAAAATAAATAAAAAAAAACAAGCTAAAGGATGACAGGATGCGAACGGCTAGACGTGTTCTATAATTCTCTTCACAGCAACGAGGTAATTATCATGCGATAATTCATGAACTGATATGAATACCAGAAGAGAGAGATGCCCTTCTATCCCAGCTCTTTTGCTTAGGCCTGCAGTTGTGCAACACTTTCTCAACTCATCAGACACCTTATGCAGAACTTAATTAGCCTTCATGTTTGGTAGCTATGCCAGATTTAACCCAGTCATTTGAAAACACTGAAGTAATTAACGTGGACAACCTTTTTCCAAAAGAACACATTTCTGGTCAGGACATGGATAAGTCAACTCAACCCACTTCCTTCACTTACCTGCTGGCTGCCCATGAGAGCAGCCAGTTCAGGGGGCACTGATAGGGGTTTGGCTCCAGGAATAGGCTCCGAGATATGGTGTGGTCCACCAGGCCCACTGCCCATCTGCTGGGTGAGGAGGACTGTCCGGTCAGGGAGCTTGTGGGGGTCAGCACATGCCTGCTGCCATAGTGGAATCTTCTGGGTCAACAGGTCTTTACCCTGAGCACACGAACAAATGCGATGGGCAATAATCAGAGACATGGACAACAACTTCCAGACACCTGAACAATTAAAAAAAAAACATTTTAACAGTGATAGTAACTTACAGGATACATCAGACTACAAGAAAGGTTTTGGTGCAGTTAATTGTACATATTCATAAAAGGACTTAACCCAAGTTAAGACATGTTTGGTATTTTAGGTTTGCTTCTTCAGTTTTTCACTGGAGCTATGAAGCTAGTGTAGCTGATAAGTAATGTAAGGTTAGGACCACCAGTTTGCATCATCTATAAAAATAAGTCACTAATACTTAGCTATGCTAAGTGTATTGAACAGTGTAACCCCTTAAAATCTCAGGTTTATTACATACAAAGGCTCATTATTCAGAAACTACAGGGACATCAATGCAGACTTGTGGATCTATTCTTAGGTTATAGAAGTGTGTAACAAAACTCTGGGCTTTAAAGGGGTTAAAACTTAGTAGTAGCAGCCATTAATCCTTCTGAACCCAACTAGCCATTATTTAACAATTCAGCACAGTTTGAGGAAAATGTATGATGATTTAGTCATGGGGTTTGCCAGGTGCATAAACTGGTGGTCACCATTTTTCATTAGTTGTTTTCTTGTTTGATTACATTTGGGGTAACAGGGGAATTGCGTAAATGTGATTTCTTGGTGAAACATCACTTTAAAAAGGTACTAAACAGATGATTTTTTAGAAAATAGAGGGGACCACTTTACAGACCCTCTATAAAACTTTTATGAATGGTTTAAAATGAGTTTACTAATAGTTATTAAATAGGTCATAATCACATTAAAAATATTAATAGTTATAACGGCAACAGTGACCTGTTATAGCTGATGAATATGAATATGAATGCTCTAAAATCACTTGGAAAGAATCTCTTTATTTTAATTGACATTAAAAGTTAAGACTTTTTTTCTATTGCAAACTTATTATTTTGGAGATAAATATTTTCTTTTGACAGAGTTGATATGTAACCAGCAAGATCTGAATTCTAAAAGTATAGTTGAATGTGGGCTTTTGTCAAGCTACAGGTCACTGTTGCCATTTTTATTTTTGTGTTATAACTTCTTATTAATGACTTGTAAGTTGTTTTGGACCTAATAAATGAACATTAATAAACACATTTTAAACCAAAACTTTTTATAGTGTTATTGTAAAGTGGTACCAAACAGAGCTTTAGTCTGGCAACTTTCTAAGAGTTTAGTCTCAGACACACACACACACACACACAGAGCTCAGTGTAAGTGCACTGAACTCCACACAGACAGATTCTTTGATGGAGGGAGAGTGATAGAGTGATCCCTCTTCACTGCTCTCAGGCTCAAAAGCACTGAGACTTCGCTCTTTACTCTGCCCTCCTAAAGCACTAAGGCATCAATCTAACACACTGTGAGCTGGCTCAGTACTCTTGCTGGCCCTCTGTCTGTCCACACTGGGCCACGCATCGCATCATTACCCCGGCCTTTTCTCAGCCCAGCTGGCCACTGAGGAAACAGCCAGGCGGCTCAGGAACACCTGAAAAGCTGCCCACGCTGCACAAAGCACAGAACGCTTTATTTTTAGGGTTTGTTTATACAGCCAGGACATTTAATTAATGCTGTCTCTGTGCGCATGGACAGGTATAATTTAGCACTGAATCAGTAACGCCTATGTGATCACATGGCTAACACTGCTAACATTTTGGGTACTTCAGTTATGCTACTGTTAAGTCTTTGGAAGTACTGGATAATGCCAGAGTTTATTCATTCTCTGAGTCTAGAACGTCTTCTTTCGCCTCTGCCTATTCCATTCGTATTAATTTATTTATTTATGCCATGAATAGAGCTATAAAGTATATTATACTTAATACAGTTTAGTATTTGTCTACTCTGCATTTAATCACATTTGTTCATTACTGTTGGAAAAGAATAGAAAAAGGGGTGGAAGAAAGGAGGAAAGAAGGAAGGAAGGAAGGAAGAAAGGAGAAAAGAAAGAGAAAAGTAAGGAAGAATGAAGGGGCAAGATCACCAGAAGGAAAAAGAAAGACAGACAACCAGAAAGAAAGGGCAAGAGAGACAGAGAGAGAGAGAGAGAGAGGGATGATGGAAGAAGAAAAGAAGAAGGGAAGGAAGAGGAAGGGAGGAAGGAAGGAAGGAAGGAAGGAAGAGGGGAGAAGCTCACCAGAAGGAGAAATAAAGGCACACAACCAGAAAGAGGAGAAAGATAGCGAGTGACATGGTGGGGGGAGGAGGGATGTGGATGGAAGGAAGAGGGGAGAAGCTCACCGGAAGGAAAAAGAAAGAGAGACAACTAGAGAGAAAGACAAAGGAGAGCAAGAGAGAGAGAGAAAGAGAGAGAGATAGAGAGGATGGAAGGAGGGAGTAGGAAAGGAAAGAAAAGGAAAGGAAAGGAAAAGAAAGAAGAGAAAAGGAGAGAAGTTCGCCGGAAGGAAAAATAAGGGCACAGAACCGGGGGGGGTGTAGAAAGAAGAGGGTAGAGGGTAGAAAGTTCACCAGCAGGAAAAAGAAAAGGAGACAACCAGAAAGAAAGACAAATGAGAGCAAGAGAACGAGAGAGAGATACACTTTGAGTCAGGTTCTGTGGCTCTCCCTGCTGAGGCAATTATCAGTTGGGCAGCTGAACGAGAAGCACCTGCAGAGAGCTGCAGAGAGCTGCATGACCAGCCGGACTGGACCGGCCGTGTGCCTTTAGTGTGAGAACACACACAGAGGAGGTAGAACTATCATGTTCTAACAGAGGGGATATCTGGGCTAGAATGTTAGTACAGAACACTGCAAAAGCGATTGAATGATTTATCTTTCATTAAACTTCTAACATTAAGTTAACAGGACAATAAACAGTGTTTTACATTCTGTTGACTAATTATTTGAAATTCAACAAACTCAAAATTTGAAGGCAACCAGGTTATTCCCATTTTTTAAAGATAAAACACTGATTCATTTTTTTACAGTGCAACCATCTACACCAGAACTCATAACAGTTATGAAATCATTAGCATGCTGAAGACAGATACTGTCCTACATTGCCCATAAAAAGGCTTGGGAGCAGCTCTTACAGTAAATTTAATAAATAAACATATTTTCTTTGTCAGTTCGGCCTCACTTTATTTGGATAGTCCACTATAGTCCCCTATAGATTATCTACAGATGTTCAAATTGTTAACAAACTATCTGTTGAAACTTTGTTCTAAACAGTGGTGAGGTTAAGGTTAGGATTTGGACCAGGGTCATGGATGGGTTTAGGTTTTGGGTTGAGGTTAAGGTTAGGATTAGAGCCAGGTTTAGAGTTAAAGAAAATGATGGTCAATTTAGTAAATATTTAGTTGAATGTAACTTGAAAGAAATTTAAGAAACTACAAAGCATCAAAAGTGGACTATCCATAAAGTGTTACTGTCAGTTCCCATTAGGGACGATGTTTTAGTATAATAAGAATAGAAAGCTGTGGAGATACAGCCGTTTTTCTTTGTAAAACTGAACAACTGACAGAAGCTCTACCTTGGGAATAAAGCCAAAGCCCACACATTTTATCCCGTTGTTGTGATGTCCGCACTCATCAGTAGAGTTTCAATATGTGCTGTCAAATCATTGTTTAAGCAAAACCTACTTGTCATACCAAGAAAGGCACTTTGATGAACACGAAGCCGAGTGTTGAAGCAAAATATACTCAAGTGTTAGCAAATAGCTGTGTTATGTTAATCAAAGCCTTTGCAGACATTGAAAATAATCAGTTGATACGTTATGGAATTTTTTTAAAGAATTGTCACCAAACTTGACTTGCAGTGTAGCTGTAGACAAGTACATATTGGCTAGTGATTGTGTCTGCCAGTGAATTAGCAATGACATTTACTGTACTATAACCAGAAGGTGCACTCCATGCCAGTTGGAAAGGCTTTTTTCTCAGTTTATCTGTATTGTTATTAATTTTGCACACACTTCTCTGTGGTATCTGTGTGCGAGGGCCCTTTTGTGCTGTTCCCATTATCTGCTGGTTTGGCCTTGGTGGTGGTTCAGTGAGTAAGTACCCAGCAGTCTTTGCGTGTTGGCCGTGGGCGAAGGTGTGGGGCTTCAGAGATGACGGTGTCTCCTCAGGCAGATGGTCTGCTCAGCACAATTCACTTTGTTCCTCAGCCTCTCCCTAACTGGAGCACCGCTTCTTTATTATGGGCCGCTTATACAACTGGGCCAATGGTGGGAGCGCATGTGTGCGTGCATGTGTACGTGTGTGAGTGCGTGTGTGACAGAGAGAGAGAAAGGGAGAGGGAGAGGTAGGGAAAGAGTGACCAGGTGGGCGAGCAGGTGAAGAAAGTAGCTTTAACCTACATTTGAGCCAAAACACATTACATTTCCAGTCTCTCCCACTTTCTCTGTTTTCATTTTTTCTCTGTTTCTCTTTCTTCCTTCCTCTCCATCTCAGGGGACAAAGCAATCTTCAGCTCTTGTGCCCCCCCAAAGCCATTATATTCAGTCTCATTTTCTCAGTTGAACATGTTAAATTGCTCTGTGTCTGCAGACCTCACTGTCTCTACAGCATGGTGTTTCCTAGAGAATCTGCCTTCCTACACACCCATGTGTATCATCCCACCACACATACACACACTCACACACACACACACAAACACACATACACTTGTAATTATACAATATCAGGGCATTTATACACGTCCTATATGAATTTTGTGGTATATATGTAAGAATAAGTCCAAATTGTATTATGTAAGATGTCCTAAATGTATTACATATGTTCGTAACTATGTAATAATATGTGCCAAATGTATTTTATACGTAAGTACATATATGTATTAGCAACATGCCCTACATGTATTGTATAAATGTATGTGCCTATGTAATAATAAATAGTCCCATATGTATTACACATGCTGATACTTATATAATAATAGCATGTCTCATACATATTATATTACATGTCAGCATTTATGCCCCATATATATGTAATATAGAACATTTATTAAAACATATAGGTTCTAACATACGTGTTACTTATATGTTAGAACCTATATAATAACAATATATAATGAATGTTCTAAAAGCTTTATATAAATGTACCTTTGTAATAATAAGTTGTAATATATGTGCTAGTAATAATAACATGCCTATACCTATTACATATATTTATGTACCATATGTATTATGTACGTTAGTACCTACGAAATAATATGTCCTATAGCTATTATATATGTTAAATACCTATGTAATAACAGTATGTCCCATCTGTAACATATATTATATAGACTATGTGATAATAACGAATACCATGTCTATTACATCTATGCCCGTTTTAAGAAGTGAACATGCAGGTTTCGTAAAAAATTCCCTGAAAATGTATGAAAACAAACACAGACACACACACACACTCATACACGACGCTCAGTGTCTGGACACAGTGTTCTTGTAGAAGTGGGCCACCCTCTGCCTCAGCCCCCCCTTCCTCTCCTCCTCTCTCTCTCTCTCTCTCTCTCTCTCTCTCTCTCTCTCTCTCTCTCTCTCTCTCTCTCTCTATCTCCTCCCTCTCCTCTCTTCCTCCTCCGTGCGTCTTTCCTCCCACCGCACTATCTGTCAGAGCTGCGGCGTCGTGGCCCACGCACAGCAGAGGAGGGGAAACTCATTCACCCGGACATGACTGGAGTTCCCCCGCACCACCGTGCTCCACTTTACTTTACAGCCTACTGTATTCAACCACTGTCAGTATAATGCAATACTTGTGCTTCACGGCATATTGCATTGACCCATGTCTGCTCATTTGGTTCGCAGGGGAAAAAATCACCAGCCTGGAATTAAATCTCACTCTGAAGGCGTACTGAAGAGCAGAACTGTAAAGCAGCAGCTACGTTTTATTAAACCTTTATTAAATGCTCATTTCATTTCACAGACTGGATAACGCCTCGTCCACATGCTCTAAGATATGCGGAGCGTTCTTAAGCAGACATGTTCGCACGACAGCATAATCAGCAGCAGCCGCTTTATCAGCTGTAATGAGAGGGGATTTTAGGCAGAAACAGCTTATCAGTGGATGTAGCTGTTTTGTTTAATAACTGAATATGTTTGGGTAGTTTATCATAAAGTGACAATGGATTGTAGAACAAAATAAAATTGTACTAATGGTAAAGAGTGGATGTTAAAATCTGGTAATGTGTTTTCAGTGAAGAAACATTTTCACATTATTAGAAACCCCAAACACACTTTTTGGCCAGATTATTAGAAACTCTATGTAGCCCCAGTCACCTAGGTCCACCTTGCTGGTGTACAGTTTGTGAGTGTAGCTCACCTGTTAATACACAATTTGTATTAGCCTTCATCTGGCCCTTCATCAATGGTCAGTTTTTGACCACAGAGCTGATTTTGGCTGAATATTTTTGGGGGGTGGACCACTCACAGCCTAGCAGCACAATGACAATCTTGTCAGTGTCGTCATGGTGCTGAGAATCGTCCACTACCCAAATAATATCTAGTCAACGGTGGCTCTGCGGCCTGAGATTGACCAATGAAGAATGGGCAGCTAACAAATGGTGCATGACAACAGATGGTTGCAGTCTCTGAATGTACACCTAAAAGGCTGGTGGAGTTAATCAAACGGACAGTGAGCAGAAGTAGAAGGTAGATGTTTCTAATAAAGTGGACAGTGAGTGCACTGAAATCTATTTCGAATAGATATTAACCAATGTTAACTCATAAATTACTATAGATATAGATCTCCAAGCAATCTGATAGATGCTGGTTCTGCACCCAAACCCCCTCTCTCTGAGCCATTCAGCATGAGCAGGATGTGATGTAGGTGGGTGCTGGGGGTGGGGCTTTCTCACCTTGGTGTGGTAGGCGCTGCTGCTCTTGGCCACGGCGCACTGTCGGTCCACCAGGAAGCAGTACCTCCTCCTCTCTTCGGACAGGGCATTTTTGTAGCCCTCTGCGATGTGGCTGTCCAGCTCACTCTGCCTGCTGCTGATGGCCTCCACGTACTGAGGGACAGGGAAGGTGGCGTGAGGCGGACTCAAAACAGCCAAGAAGCCCCCTGGTTTCTCTCAGCTATGAGCAAAGGTGGGCAGGCTGAGAGAAACTGCACAGTTTTAACAGCACTGATGCCACCTGGCTGTGCACACAAAACAGCATTCTGAAGGTAAATGGACAATGGACTGCAAAGCTGGTGATGGATGCATTTAGCAGGCTTGACTGGCTGTCTCAGATGACCCAAGAAACTGAGGTTAATTTGCACTCTGTTATGAGCGCTGGACACTACAACCGAAAGGTCAATTGTATGTTGACAAGAAAACGTTCAAGAAGCAAGGCAACAGCATACACTGAATAAGAGCACTTTTCCTGACTCTATATGGAGATAAAGTCACATAGCTTACAAATGTTGCTAAAATTGTCTTTCTCTGACATAGTGCCAAGCTACCTGCCATTCCCATTAGCCTGTATGCCCTCTAACAAGGACACGCACCTCCACAGAACTTGGCATCACACGACCACATCAACAAACACACCTTTACAGATACGCAAGCAAGGCAAGATTCCTACATACAGCACACTGAGTAACTCTTCTGTGCTGTGATTTCTGCCTGCCGA